>NC_143117.1:0-320816 GCF_061535455.1 Colias philodice
CAATGTGTCGCGATGGCAACATGCGCGGCTATTTATTCTTCTATTCTAAATAGAGCCGTATTTTCTCAGGAAAATATAGACACTATTTTAGAATTTGGTGATATGTTATATATTCAAGTAAGACCACTTGGGGTTGCGCATCATCATCCTCATTTATATCCTGAAGAATTGCCTTCTGATATACGTGTAGGGACCTATTTGGCTAAAATTAAATCGATGGCAGACAACGATAGTTGGATCGACAACGGACTGTTTCCCACATGTGACAGCGACATAGCCACTTACACTTTACAATTAAAATTAATCCTAAAAAATAAAATATTTCACACTGCACACAACGACTCCACACATAGCTACCTTTTCACCGGCGCTAATAATACGATATCTTTTTGGAGGTCAAATAATACATATTTTATCTTTAATAGCCATAAAGTAGACGCGAATAATAAATACGTCCATAACTCGCATTCGGTAGGAGCTGCACGTCTCTTTCAGTGCAACAATTTAGATACTCTTGCAAAGTTTTTGTTTTGGAATCCGGCGTTTGGTAGTCAATATCAAATTCATAAAATTATTTTAGATCATTTTCATAGTGTCAATATTATTAATGAATTAGTTAGTGTAGACAACCAATTAGTTAATGTAGACGACCAATTAGTTATTGTAGACGACCCTAAATTGTCTAATTTAAAACCGATAGTTTTAGTTAATAAAGGTATACCCCCAAAATATGACCCTAAATTAAATTCCCTAAAACCAAAAGTTTTAATTCAAAATATTCGCGACCCTAAATTAACAACACTAACACCCGTTGTCTGCATAACAAAATTACCCGACGTTAGGATTGTAGGTAAAAAACGCGGTAGACCGGCTAAATATAATAAATCTAAAGCACACAAACAAAACAATATAAACGTAGATTCAGATAGTTCATCAGTAAATTCAGTAGAAGTAGGACGTAAGAGGGGACGACCAGGTAGGCGATCTATAGATGCAAATTCTCATTTAAAAGCGGTCACAAAATATAATGAAAAACATCCCGAAGTTCATAGGCAGGCAGTTAAAAAATATAACGAGAGCAATCCCGATATTCATAGGCAGGCCAGTCAAAAGTTCAGTCAAAGTAATCCAGAAGTTAATAGGCAAGCCGTTCAAAAGTATAGTCAAAGTAACCCAGAGGTTAATAGGCAAGCGGTTCAAAAGTATAGTCAAAGTAACCCAGAGGTTAATAGGGAAGCAGTAGATAAGTACAATCAAGTTAATCGAAATCTAGACGTTGAATTACGGAATTCAAACAATTTAATAGGTACAAAGAGTGGCGACGGCTTAACTGTCGTCAAATTGTATACTTTTAAAAACATTTCATTATTAGATAGGGAAGCGTTTTTGTGTAGGCACTGTAATGCTAGATTGTTCTTTGAGGAAAAGAATCGTATCAAGTGGTGCTGTGGGGCTGGCGCTTATAACGTTCAAAATTTCCCGCCTTTAAATGAACCATTTTATAGCTTTCCTTCTTTTTTGCATAAACCTAGGGCTTATAATAATTTATTTGCTTTTAGTGCTTTAGGCGTTTCACACGGATTTCAACATCCGACAACGGGGGTATCATTTTTAAAAATTCAAGGGAGGGTTTATCACAGAGTTTTCGATCTTGCGTACTCAGAAACTACTAATCCGGCTGGACTTTACATCTATGATAACAGTGAGCGAGAGAGCCTCGCTACAAATTTAAATTTAGATTTAACTGTCATTCGATCGATTACAAATTTCTTGCATAATCACAACCCTTATATAGAGTGCTTCAAGCGGCTGAGCCAAGAACCATCCGACCACGCACACCTCATTTTTGAGCACACCACACGACGCACACATGGCAACATTCTCGGTGATATGCCTTTAGGCAACGAGATTGCTGCCATTATAAGCAATGAGCAGGAGCGTTACATTCCTCGCGCCATTGCAATCTGGAAAATTGGAGACAAAAAGCCTCACACAGTAGATATAATGCATCCCCTATATGAAACTTTTCAATATCCATTATTGTATCCGCACGGTAACCCTGGATGGTTTCCTAACAAAACGGACAATAATGGAGCAAAACTAACCCAAAACAAATATGTTAGATGTCTCCTTCTGAGCGAATCCCGTTTCAACGATTTTAATCGTTTGTCCGAAGAGTGGTTAGTTGATATGCAATGTAGGATTTTAGAAGAAAGACTTCGTTACCTGTATAACATCCAAAAAGGTAACACGGATAATGCTCTCCGTTCCGCTCCATTAAGAGAAGTAGAGTCAGTTTTACAGCAAATCAGTGTAGATGAGACTATTCGAGGAGAGGGTGGGGTTGTGCCTGGTAGAGTTTATTTGCCAAGTAGTTACACGGGGGGGCCTAGATATATGAAGCAAAAGTATATGGATGCTATGGCAGTAGTTAACAGATTAGGATTGCCATCTTTTCTTTTAACTTTAACTTGCAATCCCAAATGGCCTGAAATACAAAATTCAACAACAGGTCATCATAATACGCCTTCAATTTGTGCTAGAGTTTTTAACATTAAATTGCAACAACTTTTGAGGGATCTACGCACAGGGGTTTGGTTTGGTAAAATTGTTTATATTTTATATGTAATAGAGTTCCAAAAACGGGGATTACCACACGCTCATATCTGTTTTGCAGTCGAGGGTGGTGGCCCCGTTCACGGTACTGATGTGGATAAATTTATTAGAGCAGATATTCCTGACGCTTCAGAAGTTGATGGAAAATTAAGAAAAGCTGTTTTAGATTACATGGTACATGGTCCATGCGGTCCGCCGCATAGGACAGATTTAAAATGTTGGGATAGTGAAAAAAAAAAATGTACAAGCTATTTCCCAAAACCAGAGACAGAAGTCACATATTGTAATGATAAAGGGTTTATTAACTTAAAGCGTAACAGTAAAAATACAGCCACCATTAAATACAGAGGGAGGGATGTAGAAATTAGTGATTTGTGGATAGTACCATACAACGCTGCACTTCTCCTTAGATACGATTGCCATTTAAATTTAGAATCAGTTTCCACTCGAACAGTCGTTAAATATCTCTTTAAATATATGACTAAAGGTCCAGACGAGGCTCGAGTCGCTATTGTTCCAGAAGAACTAAAAAATAACGAAATAGAACAGTACGTCACAAAACGATACATCGGTTCTGGTGAGGCTGCTTGGAGAGTTTTTGAGTTTGACGTTACGGGACGTGAGCCTACTGTAAAAATGTTAGATGTTCATTTAGAAAATCATCAGTCTATTTTTTTTAAGGCGGGAAATGAATCGCGTGCTGTTCAAAATTCAAATTCGGATCTCATCACGTATTTTAATCGTCCCCTCGGTGAAGAATTTGATAGGTTAACATATTTAGATTTTTACGAGAGGTACATAGTTCATTCCAGCCGCCCCTCAACAAAAAATACAATTATTTACGAAATGAATAACGGAAAATTTTTGACAAAAAGACAGAGGGGAGAAATAGTGACGCGTTTATTTTGGGTCGCGCCCAACAGAGGTGAACAATTTTATTTAAGATTACTATTAGCTTTACACCCCTGCCGTAGTTACAGGGATCTTTATAACTTGGGTGGTCCAAATTGTAACACATTCCAGGAGGCCGCTAAAGCCGTTGGTATCGCCAACGATGAAGCCGAATACGAGATAGCTATGCAGGAAGCTTCATGTTTTTTGACCGGACCACGCCTGCGTAACTTTTTCGTATTATTGGCTGTTAACGGGGTAGCAGTAGCGACACTGTGGGAAAAATTTAAAAATGAGCTAGCTGAAGATATACTTAACCGCGTAAATAACGATCCGGATAGAGCGTACACCCAGGCCTTGGTTCAAATTGACCGTCTATTGCGAAAACATGGTTCGTGTTTGTTAGAGCAAGGTTTGCCTGACGCGCACGATGACACCACCGAACTAGGTCGTGAGAAGGCTCTACACGATGCAGACGGGTTACGCGAATTTGTGGATGTTTGGACGCCCAAGCTGTCTCATGACCAGCGGCAAGTGTTCGAATATGTGCAAAATTTGCTCACTGATCACGGTTTTCGCAATAGTAACGAAAGTGCTATTTATATAGACGGTCCGGCAGGCACTGGTAAAACGTTGCTATTAAATACGATAGCAGCGTACGTGAGGGGCGTACTCAACGGTGTAGTTTTATGCACAGCGAGTTCAGGTATTGCCGCGCAGAACTATGAGGGCGGTATGACTGCGCACAGTATGTTTAAGTATCCGTTAAGCGCTATTGACGATTTAGGCTATTGGTATGTAACAAACGGAACCCAGAGAGCTGAACTCATACTACACTCCGATTTAATCATTTACGACGAAGCGCCGATGGTACACAAGTACCTCATTCATTTGTTAGATAGGTCTTTGCAAGACTTGACGAAGTCTAATAAAAGTTTCGGGGGAAAGGTTATCATTTTTGCCGGAGATTTTCGTCAGATTCCGCCCGTAGTTACGAACGCCAAGTGTCATTCCGATATATTTAATGCTTCAGTCAAATCATCGCCCTTATGGCAGAGTTTAAAGACGTTTTCACTAACTACACCTCAGAGGTGTAGTGAAGATAGTGTTTTTTCTGATTTTTTACTTCAAGTAGGTTCAAATAATTTGCCTTTACATTCGGTAAAGGTGGGTAGATCTTGTCAAAATTTAATAGACCTTTCACTTTTATCATTTACTACTGATTTAAATGAGTTAATTAATTTTGTTTTTTCGGATTTCCTTTTAGAAAACGAGCCAGAAGTTTGTGTAGGTAGGGCCATTCTTTCCACTCACAATTCTAATATTAGAGAAATAAATAGGACTGTATTAGACCGTTTGCCAGGCGACCTTTTACATTTCTATTCAGTAGATAAAACGGCTACGGATGACACTGACGAATTGTATTTAGGCGTAGACGTGTTGAATAGTATGCACCCTAAAGGTATACCAGAACACGATCTCACTTTAAAAGTAGGATGTATTTGTATAATAATTCGTAACCTTAGTTTTTCAGATCATTTAGTTAATGGTACTAAAGTTATAATCGTAGCGACTTCACCTCGATTGATAACAGTTCGCAAACCGGGAATAGCCGAATTGTTTTTTATACCGCGAATCATGTTTAAAGCCCCCATTGATCATAATAGTCCAATAGAAATGTGTCGATTGCAATTTCCCCTTCAGGTGTGTTATGCAATGACCATTCATAAGAGTCAAGGTCAAACCATTAATAGGGTCGGCATAGATTTAAGATCGGACGTATTTAGTCACGGACAGTTGTACGTGGCATTAGGTCGCGTACGGGATAGGAACGATTTAATGCTTCTTGTACATAGGGAAAAATTAATCAACGGTAAACCTTACGTAAATAACGTCGTCATTCCACAGTTACTTTAGGGATTTCCCACCATGCATTACACTATTCACTTTGCTTGGTAGATTGACGAGTTACACTTGCAAGCATTACACACTCGGCTTCCTGGAATGAAATTGTTCACCTCCGTTCTATATCAGAAATCAATTATTAAAATCAAATCATGTTGCCAACGTTTACATTGTGCGTATTTTTTTATGAACTCTTATCATCACGACGCTAACATTAAAAAACGAATTGATTCTACGTTAAAGTTGAAACACTGTGTAACAAATTATTTGTATTAAAGTAAAATGCGAGAGCGAATGTATAAGTTTGTTATTGGTTTTAAGGTTGTATGCGCATTGTCGAGTATTTATATGTCAGTGGCGGTGACAGTAATTTATAAAATTGACTGAACTTTTCTTATATATAATAATGTTATGGATATGTAAAGTCATAGCAGCTGCTTGGTTCATAGGAATTTAAATGGATTTGAATGGACCTTATCGGCTCGGTGACAGGTGGAAATGCGTGTCGAGAGTCCTCTGCAAGGCGGTAGGTCGTGAGTTCCGGAGCCGGCGGTCGGCCGTGGGACGCGCAGGAGCGACTCTGTCGCAGAGGTGAGTGCGGTGCCCTAAGTCGCTTTGCATTGGCGCTGCGTCGCGCCTGCAGTGATGGCGGTGACTAGATGTAGACAGTGTCGAAACAATAGAATATTACGATTGATAATGCGGGGCGTTTCTCTCAAGTTGTATGTATTAATATTTATATTACATCTCATATAATATGTCATAATTATGCTAACCTAACCAAAATATTTGCGTATTTGAAAAAAAATGGACAGATCACGGATACACAAAATAAAAACAATTTTATGTTCCTATAAATAATTATTTATTCTAAGTATCAAATTTGATAAATGTTGAGTGAATGTTATCATTATCATGTAAACAAAATTTAAATGGATATGATTATTAATATTATTTTATTAATATACCGAGAAATATTCACAAAACGAAAGATGTCGTTTACTTTAAAAGTCAAAGCAGTATCAGGAAAGGTCGGGAACCTTCAGAGGCTGGGAAATGTTACCCAGGCATTTTTTTTTCTTTTTCATATAAATCGCATTTTACTTTTCCAAAAAGCTGGTACATCTCAGTAAAATGAGCATTCTTTCGATTTCTTTTGCTGCAAAGATTTCGTAGTGGGATTATGTTGTAGGCAATAAAAAGACAAAAAAAGCAAAACAGAATATCGTTCATTGACTATTAAATAAAAATAATCATATTTTTACATTTAAGTTGTGCTTAAAATTCAGTGATTTAACTTTATTTACCATGGTTATTTCCGGGATACCAAATTAGGCTTATTTTTCCGAAATTAACCGAATAGAAATAATATTTATTAACTATCAAATTATGTGGTAATATAAAATGTGCTAACCCTAAGCTTCTTTTGATGCTGAGCAATGTTGTAAAATATAGATCGCTACATTATTAGGTAATTTTGCCCACCATTGTAACTTTTGTTTAAAACAACCTTCAGTGGTAGTTATAATATTTCAAACGTTATTTAATAACATATTATGAGTAAAAGTAACCTGTGTTTTCGCCATCATGCACAAACTATCAACTTGAATTTTCACCATTTTTTTTCCCCGCGAAATGACACATGATATTCAATGAGTTACAACAAGTTGCTGATTTAAATTAGCGACACACACAATAGGCAGTGTTGACAGACAAATTAACCAACTATTTTACACCAAATACTTTGAATGTTGCCAAAGTATGAAGGTATTTTAGCAATTTAAAAATTTGCATGAAGTGTTCTTCAAAGCAAAGCTGATGACTCATTGTACGCTAATCATGACATTTTCAGTACCCAACCACTATATTAATTTACCTATGAATATTTTTTTTAGTATTAATTTATTATTTTATCAAAATACAAACTCGATACCATAAAGCATTGGTAGCACATCTTGTCTCTCTTTGCTTGAAGTGTTCTTCAAAGCAAAGCTGATGACCCATTGTACGCCAATCATCACATTTTCAGTACCCAATCACTTTATTAATTTATCTATGAATATTTTTTTTTTGTATTAATTTATTATTTTCAAAATACAAACTCGATACCATAAAGCATTGGTAGCACATCTTGTCTCTCTTTGCTTGAAGTGTTCTTCAAAGCAAAGCTGATGACCCATTGTACGCCAATCATCACATTTTCAGTACCCAAACACTATATTAATTTACCTATGAATATTTTTTTTAGTATTTATTAATTTATTATTTATCAAAATACAAACTCGATACCATAAAGCATTGGTAGCACATCTTGTCTCTCTTTGCTTGAAGTGTTCTTCAAAGCAAATCTGATGACCCATTGTACGCCAATCATCACATTTTCAGTACCCAATCACTTTATTAATTTATCTATGAATATTTTATTAGTATTATTATTTATCAAAATAAAACTCGATGCCATAAAGCATTGGTAGCACATCTCGTCTCTCTTTGCTTGAAGTGTTCTTCAAAGCAAAGCTGATGACCCATTGTACGCCAATCATCACATTTTCAGTACCCAACCACTATATTAATATACCTATGAATATTTTTTTAGTATTAATTTATTATTTATCAAAATACAAACTCGATACCATAAAGCATTGGTAGCACATCTTGTCTCTCTTTGCTTGAAGTGTTCTTCAAAGCAAAGCTGATGACCCATTGTACGCCAATCATCACATTTTCAGTACCCAATCACTTTATTAATTTATCTATGAATATTTTAGTCGTATTATTATTTATCAAAATACAAACTCGATGCCATAAAGCATTGGTAGCACATCTCGTCTCTCTTTGCTTGAAGTGTTCTTCAAAGCAAAGCTGATGACCTATTGTACGCCAATCATCACATTTTCAGTACCCATCACTTTATTAATTTATCTATGAATATTTTTTTTAGTATTAATTTATTATTTTCAAAATACAAACTCGATGCCATAAAGCATTGGTAGCACATCTCGTCTCTCTTTGCTTGAAGTGTTCTTCAAAGCAAAGCTGATGACCCATTGTACGCCAATCATCACATTTTCAGTACCCAACCACTATATTAATTTATCTATGAATATTTTATTAGTATTATTATTTATCAAAATACACTCGATACCATAAAGCATTGGTTGCACATCTTGTCTCTCTTTGCTTGAAGTGTTCTTCAAAGCAAAGCTGATGACCCCCTGTACGCCAATCATCACATTTTCAGTACCCAACCACTATATTAATTTATCTATGAATATTTTCTTAGTATTAATTTATTATTTATCTACTGAATGAACTATAAGCCCTATGCTTCTTGAGGAGATAAAGGAACAATCATCAACATTATTTTATTATAAGTATCGAAATATAAACTCAGCACCATAAAACATAAGAGGTACATCTTGTCTCCTCTTTTCTATTCAAAGCAAAGCTTATGATTGGGTATAATAATATACAACATTTTCAGTACTTAAATTGTAAATTATACCCGAATCCTCATAAATTGAAACTTTGATTACAGATTATATATTATAATAATCACACCTGCGCAAAAGCATGCATATGCATTTACGAGTATTTTATGTAAAAAATATTGTAACAAGAATATGGTTATTCATCACATCGAATAAATTCAAGCGTTTGTTACTAACGTAAATAATATAAAGGGTGGAATTTTTACTTCTTAGATTATTTCGTATGCCTTTAATTTGCATAAATTAAAATGTATTTTTAATTATTCTATTTAAAACGGCAAATTGTTTAATAGCTACCAAAAAAAATACATAAAAAATATCAGAAAAAAGAAATATACAAAAAAAACACACAAAAAAGAACAAAAACAAAAAAAAATATCAGAAAAAAAGAAATATACAAAAAATAACACTAAAAAGAACAAAAAAAAAATAACAAAAAAAAACGAAAAAATAATAATGATAGAACATCAAGAATATATTTGCCGCATCAACGAAACAAGAAACAAATACTGGAATTACATACGTTATCTAATTAAAATAGCCATTTTACTATTATAATAAACAGTCATAGCCATTTTACTATTATAGAAAGCAATGAAAACATTGGTCAGACGCAATAGCCAAACAAACATGAGTGACATGATGACTTTTTCTCACTCCAAAAATGTCTCGAAGCTGACAAAAGAAATTTTCTGTTCACCAAAGGAAACGTCGTAAGTGGACAAAATCCTTGATAAAAGCCAAAGAAAATTGACTATCACAGTGAAAGTTCACGGTAAATATAATATATGTAATTAAAAAAAATGGCATTATGATCCAGTTGCCGTCGTATGTGAGGTCACAAAGTTTTGGAACTAAACTGAAGTGCAAATTATAACCGAACGAACATGAAACTAAAATCCTAATATTAACGACATCAAATACAACACTGAAGGCTATCCTTTTATGATTGATTTGCATGATAATATTTTCTGAAACGACATCCAAACAAGAACATGGATTCTATCCGGTTGCTGATCGCACTCGCTGGGCTTCCCAAAAGGGTCTCACCCGGTGGGGTTGATCGCACGGATCCTGCAAGCAAGTGGAGTTAATGAATTTTAATTTACCTACATAAAAATACTTGACTGTATTCAGTATTGAAGTATGGTGGAATAGTTCGATATATATGTGAATAGCGTTTATTTAGTAATTCCAGTATTTTTAATCACCTCAATCAAGCAAGATCAAGATTTATTTTATAATTTAGTATAAAAAAATGTATTCGTATAAATTTATTCTTTCATCTCGTTTTAAATGGAACTAAAGTTTAAAACAAATGTTGGTTGTCGATTATTATGTATGTACTTATGAAAAAAAAATATATTAACATACACGTTACGTTGTCAACAGTTATTTTAAAATAAATTAAAGTTATAATATTGTAATTCGTATTGCAAAAATAAAAACTTTCTTCCTTACTTTTACTCTGCCTTCTCTTCTTCGAGAGAAACTTTATTGAATTAAAGTATCAGGCAACTCTTCTATTTTTTCGCTATACCTTCTTATGTAACTCGCCCTTTTCGTTTCGTGTTATTTAATTACACCACTGTGCCTATTCTTCTTTCTCTTCTTTATATCTTCTCTAAATTCTTCTTAATACGTTATAGTTTATACTATGTGTAATTTAAAAAAAAGTCAACGTTAACCTGTAATATTAAGAACTCATTGTATATAAAGTACATACTATCATTATGTAAAATACATTTTATCTTAATGTACCTAATGTTGGAATACAGCTGGTCGACTGGTTATTTATTTTGTAATTTGAAACATTTCATTGCTTGCTTGCTTAAAATAATTAAAGTGACTATGTAGTAAGTACGGTTATCGTACAAACTCCAAACCTATCGAGAACTGAAGAATTGTTATACTAACTAAGTACAATCAATTGCTTTTTTCACATGCATATAATATATCTATAAAATATAATTTTAGTTTTTATTAGATACATAAGTAGAACATTTATGTTTACGTATCACCTATAAGTTTTTGTTATTTACAATATTTTATTAAGACAATGTAAAACGTATGAAATACTCTAAGAGATGAAAACATCTTTTGTTAGTATGATAACCATATTCTTGAATATTTTCCAACGCAAAAAAAAAACTACATTATCAAAAACAATTAATCAATATCATAATTACTTCGAAAATGCATAGTGTCTTATTGTGATTTTTTTACCAAGGATATCTTTGCCCGAAGATCAATTCATAAGTCAATTTTTAAATTGCAAAAATACCTTCATACTTTGGCAACATTCAAAGTATTTGGTGTAAAATAGTTGGTTAATTTGTCTGTCAACACTGCCTATTGTGTGTGTCGCTAATTTAAATCAGCAATTTGTTGTAACTCATTGAATATCATGTGTCATTTCGCGGGAAAAAAAATGGTGAAAATTCAAGTTGATAGTTTGTGCATGATGGCGAAAACACAGGTTTCTTTTACTCATAATATGTCATTAAATAACGTTTGAAATATTATAACTACCACTGAAGGTTGTTTTAAACAAAAGTTACAATGATGGGCAAAATTACCTAATAATGTAGCGATCTATATTTTACAACATTGCTCAGCATCAAAAGAAGCTTAGGGTTAGCACATTTTATATTACCACATAATTTGATAGTTAATAAATATTATTTCTATTCGGTTAATTTCGGAAAAATAAGCCTAATTTGGTATCTCGGAAATAACCACAAATAAAGTTAAATCACTGAATTTAAAGCACAACTTAAATGTAAAAGTATGATTATTTTTATTTAATAGTCAATGAACAATATTCTGTTTTGCTTTTTTTGTCTTTTTATTGCCTACAACATAATCCCACTACGAAATCTTTGCAGCAAAAGAAATCGAAAGAATGCTCATTTTACTGAGATGTACCAGCTTTTTGGAAAAGTAAAATGCGATTTATATGAAAAAGAGAAAAAAAATGCCTGGGTAACATTTCCCAGCATCTGAAGGTTCCCGACCTTTCATGATACTGCTTTGACTTTTAAAGTCAACGACATCTTTCGTTTTGTGAATATTTCACGGTATATTAATAAAATAATATTAATAAACATGTCCATTTAAATTTTGTTTACATGATAGTGATAACATTCACTCAACAATTACGTTTTACATCTCACTGCTACAACATATTGGCTGCATCATATCGATCGCTTGGCTTCATCCTACGGTGCTTCAAAGAATTCAAGGATCCTAAAACAGCGCTTGTACTTTACAACAACTTCGTTCGTAGTCGTCTGGAGTATTGTTGTACAGTCTGGAACCCATCTTATCAAACGCATATAATTCGGATCGAGCGTTTACAAAAATTACTGGTCCGTTGTCTAGCATTCAGAACTGGAATTGGTAAAACCTGCACAAGTTATCTGGACAGACTCAATAACTTCAAGATGTTGAGCTTAAAATCTCGACGTACAATGTTAGATATATTTTTCTTATATAAAATAATTAATAATTGTATTGATTCTTCTGAATTATTGGGCAGAATATGTATTAATGTGCCCGCCAGGATCCCTCGATATCCCTGCGCTATACTCAGAACTCCTCCATTTCGAACAAACTTATGGAAGCATTCCCCAATAGTTAGACTTACCCATGAGTACAACGTTGTTGCTGCAAAGTCGCGTGAAATTGATATATTTCACAATTCACTTGCGGTATTCAAGCGTATTCTTAATAAACATTTCAATGAAACATGTCGATAAGCACCATACTATTTACAATAAATTGTAATAATAATAATAGTAGTCAGCATTAGTTTTTTAATTAGTAATTAGTAATATTAGTAAAAACGATATTATTGCAAATTTGTTTTGGATCTACTTTGGTAAATTATTATTTGTTTGTTTGTATTTCCTGCATCAGAAATTGTATTTCATTTTTTCATTAAACTAACATGATATTGTTATCCGTTTAAATATACGATTGTTGTAATTTCCTATAAGTAAAGAAACATATATTGTTATTATACGATAAGCTATATTAGTATTAACTATTAAGAGTTTATAAATTATGTTTTCTTTGTTGGAAATTCTTAATAAAAATAAAAAAATAAAAACATTTATCAAATTTAATACTTAAAATAAATAACAATTATTTATAGGAACATAAAATTGTTTTTATTTTGTGTATCCGTGATTTGTCCATTTTTTTTTTCAAATACGCAAATATTTTGGTTAGGTTAGCACAATTATGACATATTATATGAGATGTAATATAAATATTAATACATACAACTTGAGAGAAACGCCCCGCATTATCAATCGTAATATTCTATTGTTTCGACACTGTCTACATCTAGCCACCGCCATCACTGCAGGCGCAACGCAGCGCCAATGCAAAGCGACTTAGGGCACCGCACTCACCTCTGCGACAGAGCCGCTCCTGCGCCCGCCGCGGCGCGCGCCGGCCCGGCCACGTCTCGCCGCCGAGCGAGGCCGCTCGCGCGCAGCTCCGCCCGACACCGGCCCGGTACCGTCCGCGGATCCATTCCTTCCGTTGGACTAAAAGCGCCCGCTATCGTCTTTCATGATCCATCGTTATTCTATATTCGAAGGGCTATCATTTCATTTTTATAAATTGCATCACGTCCGACGTATATTTACAGTACAACGCGCTACATCATTACTTCTAATATCGTACTTTTACATTCGCTGAGCGCATTTTACAGTAATATTTAAATATTTTGTCTCGCTATGCTTCAATTTTCTATGTAGATCAATCAATTTTGTTTTTTAACATAAACTTACATGCACAACACAAACTATATTTTTGTGTACATAAAATCAATTAAGTTTAGTTTATAGGTATATAGACTAGAGTAAACTAGAGTAAATTAATTTAGATCGTGTAAATTATTGATGTAGAATGTAGATATTTTATTCATACATTTTATTTACGTGTATACCTAAGTATGTATTTTTGATAGAATCATGGTTATATTTATTTAATTTTATTTTATTACACGCATAACGCTTTACTTAAACACGTGTCAATCATATACACACTTTACAATTTTTATTTCTTTTATAGTTAAGTATAATAGTAGTAATTAGTGTATATCGAGTACTTAGACGGTAGTTAGGTAACTCCGCCTGTGTTTGAGGGTGAATAGAATAAATTTTATGAGATTATTTTATTCTACCTCATCGCAGCCAGTCCCAAGCCTGGATAAAGGAGGAGGTGGTAGTTTTGCATTAATACAGAAAGTTTCAGATATAATTTGCTCAGTATGATGTGAAACACCTCGCTGCCAGTCAAAAAAATTGAAAACAGTGTTCCTTTTTGCGGATATTTGTCATAGGTTTATATTATCTTTTATAATCTTCTTATTATCTTTCTAAATTTATGATACAACTTATATAATATTTCATATTTTCCAGATCGCAGAAGACGGACAAACAACACAAAAGAATAGGTTTAATATGACAACATTAAATCACAAGTTAAGTATATTATATTTGTTTGGCATAATTCCCTGTTTGTCTAAAAAGGAGCATTAAAAAAACATAATATCTTGATTAAGTTTAGATAACAAAAGTATGGATGCAAAACTCTCAATAAATTTAAAAAAAGTGTATTAAAACGTTAAAAATTATTGCCAGTGATAAAAAATGAGGATAATCAAATATTTTATAAATGTTTTTTTTTTTTTCAGAAACGCCACAATTGATTCCCAGTAGAAATAGGAAAATATAAAAGACCAGTTTCATCCATAGGACTTGAGGGCAAAATATTTTACAAAGCTGCCTGCAATGTGGTGGTCCCAATTATTTGATTTAGTTTTGACAAATTGAAGGTTTTCATTAAATGTGGATTTTTTTTTTCAGAAATGCCATAAATTACTCTATAACATAAAGACAGTTTCATCAGGAGGAGGAATGACACAACCAATAAAAGGAATAATTGAAGTCAAAATATTGTACATATATAAAACAGGCTTTGTATCAGTACAAAATGGAATCACCAGTTAAGTAGGTATGTTAATTATATTTTTGGCCTAATTTTTGTTTATGAAACGATCAAACTACATAAAGTATTGATCAAAAATAGTTTCCTCAATGCAACCTCTGTTACTATTAGAACAAAATATATTTTTTTATAAATTTATACTATTAACTATATTTGTTGTAAAATACATTAAAATCTTTAATTTCTAACTATAAAACTCTCGTCACAAACAATAAGTTTTATAATAAACATCGCTGTTAAAAACCAAAGTTGTGACTTTCAAGAATTCATATATATATATATATATATATATATATATATATATATCTATTCATAAATTGAATTTCAATCTAATCTTTATTATGGACTATTCTTGATTTTTGATTGATACTCATACTCATGCATGTGAAAAAGGATAACAAAAATATGTATTCATATTTTAAACAATTTCAGCCAGACGCGCCAGGTGCTCAAAGCAGCGTCACTAAGAAGAAACACGTGAAAGCACGAAACAGACCACCATCGTGCTCCGTGGCTTTATCCGCATTGTTACGCTCCTATTGGTCTTAGCAAGATGTTATATTATATGTTTAGCTTTTAATATGTTGATCCGACCTGTTTTTATAATATTTATTCAAAATTTTAAGTTTATCCATGCACTACTGTTTACGTCTAGCCCGGGGTAGCATATTTTTTGCTTCGATTATTATTTTGTAAATCGCACCCAAAAAATATTCAAGTGTATTTTCCTACGTTTTTTTTATGTATAGATTTTATTTAAGTTGTATGAAAAAATGTATTACTATTACCATTAGTTGAATAATATAGTCATGTTAATAAAACCATTTTAGTTTCAATTATTGTTGTTTTATTCGCAATTCAAAAATAATTATTATTATTGATTTGATGAAACTAAATTTTGATATAATATGTAAATAATCTATGAAGATAGCTGTTTTATTATTGAAATAATTAAAGTTTTGATTAGATAAATTGCCTATCATCTACTACACAAGACAATGTTTAGTACTTATTACCTACTTAAAATTAGCTTTTTCTTATGCCATTTACTTAATGATCTAAGTATGCCATAGAAACACATAGAAATGAACTACTAAAATCATTATTCACATGTTCGATTCAATAAACAGTGTATGAAGAACTTAACAAATTAATCATTGCAAACCGACAGATGGAACTGATATAAATAACTATATTTTTATTTTTTTATAATAAACTTAGGTATATCTTCCTAACACCTAATTCAGTAGGTACATAAATTAAAAAAGGCACTACGAGGATTATAAAATGATAGAATTAAAAAACACTGATAAATGATAGAAAAAACACTGATGAATGATATTGACAAATGAAAATTTTAAGATTTTTAAGTAATATTAATGGTCCTAACTACTATTTAAATTATTGGCTTGCAGCTAAATTACTAAAATACCTAAGGGACTAGAAATATTGAGAATACAACTTCAATTAAAAATCAACAAAGTCAATTTAATGTAACTAGATAAGAAAAAATAACGATAACAAACTATTATTTCGAGGTTTTACATAACGAACTACCTACCTACTTAACATTTAATTTTAATATCAGCTACACTCCACAGGAGTACTTGTTTATATAATTCAGTTTTTTGTTAGTTTTTAAAAACAAGACAAGAGGTAATCATTATTTGTAGGTATATGAATATGTTCAATGAAATTAAAACACATTATTTAGGTATCTAATTTTGTATTGTATCTTTTAAAAACACGTTTTGCCGAGATCACTTTTTCATTAAATAATTTCAATCTTCTATTTTCATTATTGCTTCTGTTAAAAACAATCACTTTCTATATTATCGAAGTCGTTTCAAAACTGAAAGAGAAATTAGTGATGTTTAAATTTTGTATTATAATGTTTAATATATTTAAAGACTAGGCTGCTCGAAAACTGAACATTGATTTATTTATTTTTTCTTATATTTCGCTTTTTTATACTTTTAATTAAATAAGAAAAATAGGGTAGTACATAGTACATATATGATTAATGAATATCGATTAAATTATGAAGTATGGTGGTGTAAGATTTTTAAACATTATTTTTTCAATTATTATTCTTCAATATATAATTTATCATAACAATAGATTGATGTAACACAGTATAAATATACAGGTATTACATATATTTAAGTTAAAAAATGTGTCAGTTTGCTATTTTCTTTTTAGTTGGTACAACTATAAGTATGTACATACAACAAAAATACACAAATTACATTGCCAATTACATTTTGTTGTTGAAACATGTATAATTGTATAATGATTATAATAGAAAAAAAACATACAATTTCGGTGTATTTTTTTTACATCAATGATCTCTTAGCGTTTTTTGTCATAATATACCCTATATAGTTATATATTTTTTTTTATGATTATGAAACGATGAATTGCGTTTAATTGAGTAAGTGTTGTCTTGGACTTTTTTTTCTGACAAAATAAAAATTAGAAATTATATTGCTATAGTCCAAGAGCTGAAGATAGCTAGAATAATTATAGATAAAAAAAAGAACATCGTTTGTTAAAACTCTTGGAGCACACGGAAGCTCGCGGGCTGCTTGCAGCCCGCGCACAACGCACCAGCTAGTTTTTAAATATATTTACGTACCTATTACTTTATTTACATATTACAATTTATTTTGTCAAAATAGTATTTTAACAATTTAGTATAGCCAAAAATCGTTCCATATTTTGTATTCACAACAAGCCACAGATAACACAGATTAGTTAATATGACGCAGATCACAGATTAGCAATACAAATATACTAGCTTATCATAGAGTATAAATTAGGGTTGTAACGGAACTCCGCCTCCGCCTCCGTTACTGCGGAACTTCCGCAAAGAATTTAACCTCCGCCTCCGCATCCGCCTCCGCAAAATTTATGCGGAGTCATATCGGAAGTTCATTTACGATCACAAACTGCGTGCTTTCAAGTGAAATGGTCGAGGTCGAGAGTTTGCTAAAGCCGCGGGAACACGGCCAAGCGGGTGGTGGGAGTGTGATTGAATGAATAACAGGAATCAACTTGTCAAAGCGTTCGGTACCGCGTAGTTGCAATTGAGCCGTGATTGTTTTAAGTAATTTTGTGCGTAACTATTAGTTATTGTTATTTAAATAACGTGATGAAGCCGAAAACTAGTGAAATTTGGCAGTACTTTGTAGAAGTAGACGATAATTATAAATTTTCCCAACAAATTTCACCTCCGCCTCCGCCTCCGTTAACCTCCGCATCCGCGGAGGCGAACCTCTTCACCTCCGCATCCGCCTCCACCTCCGCTAAGTAGGCCTCCGTTACAACCCTAGTATAAATGATACATTTTAATTTTTAATGTTTTTTTTTATAGCTCACTTGCTTCAGTTTTAAAAATCGATTAACTTTTACTTTTAGTATTCAAATAGGTAGCGAGGAGCGAAGCGACGAGCGTGTTAGGTTAACTGTTGAACTGCCGCACGAGCCGAGCGAGCGAAGCGAGCGTGCCGCGGCAGCGGCCGGCGAGTGCCAGAAGCGACTTTAGGGCGATTCCCACTCAAACAAAAAAAAACTACGTAGGTTTAAACAACCTGTTTGTATTTTATTTATGTATCGTAAAATTTTTGTTATTATCAAATGCTATCTAAATTAAAATTACGAAGTGTCTAGTCGTCCGCTAAACGGATGAATAAAATAAATTAGTCGTCCGATTACCGGATGAATAAAATAATTTAATCGTCCGATTATTCGGATTACTAGATAACCTTTTAACACTAAAGCTAGTTGGGTTGGACTAAAGCAAAGGGGGCTCAGGACTTAGAAAATTTTTGATGGAGTTGGTGTCATTATAACACCTATTTATTATTGTTTTATCGTAAAGATTACGCTAATATAAGCATGTTTTATAGGAACAACTTTTCTCTAAAATCAAAAATGGCCGAGATATTCGCCCTCAATTCGTTAGGTTAGGTTTAGGTTAGGTTAGGTTAGGTTTCTTAAAAAAAAAACTACACAGAAATAGGAGCCCCGCGAAGCGGGGCTCCGTCGACGCGCAAAAAAAATCAAGTTTAGGTTAGGTTAGCCGTTAGGTTAGGTTAGGTTAGGTTTCTTAAAAAAAAAACTACACAGAAACAGGAGCCCCGCGAAGCGGGGCTCCGTCGACGCGCAAAAAAAAATCAAGTTTAGGTTAGGTTAGCCGTTAGGTTAGGTTAGGTTAGGTTTCTTAAAAAAAAAACTACACAGAAATAGGAGCCCCGCGAAGCGGGGCTCCGTCGACGCGCAAAAAAAATCAAATACCTACGTGTGCCCTCCTCCCCCCTCTCCTCCCCCCACAAAAAACCTATAATACGTGCGGCAGTTCTCTAAAGAATTATTATTTTATTCATCCGGTAATCGGACAACTAATTTATTTTATTCATCCGTTTAGCGGACGACTAGCGCTGTCCTTAAAATTATTTTTGACAAATTCATTTTAAAAATCACTTTCGAATTATATTTATTATCTACAATTGTGAACGCGTCATAATATAACATTTATTATCTATAATGGCATGTCGTAAATACGTGGTAAATACAAACTTACATTTTCCAGGTAATATAATTTAAGAAATTGTTATAAATAAATTAATAATACGGCATTATATTTAAAAATATTGCCTGTGTGCGAGATTACTAGAAGTTTTAATACGACAATGGTATAAAAGTGTCGTTTTTAGTACAAAAATAACCTTAAAAAAAATAATTTTCATTTTCGATTTTCACAAAAACTACGCATTTTTGTTGGAAAAGAAAAGCAGTTTGTTAAGAAAATCCACTACCAGCTATCGATTAAACAGCACAAAATAATGAAATTCGGGGACATCGAATCAAATATTTAACCGGAGTTTTAGTTAATGTTTCAGTTTGGCTTTATTAAGTTGTTGTGTAATTGCTGTTAAACGTGTTGCATAAATTATTTAAAGGAGAAAACTGCAAAAATAACAACTATGAGGTGAGTAATGTGATTCTTGTATTTAACTAAAATATTATCTTATACTACAAGCTTATTGAAATATTTAACTTAAAATCTTAAACATTGTAGCTCCTCGGAAAGGTCGTCTCATCCCTCCCGTGCCCAAGTAGAGTATCTAGTCGACTATCTTAGCAAACATCCTAGCTTAGCCAAGGGTTTTTCAAAAGTCCCGAGCGCTAGAGACGAAGCTAGAAAAACATGGGAGGAGTTGACTATCAAATTAAATAGCTTGGGAGGCTGCACTAAAACATGGAAACAGTGGACAAAGGTAGGCAATAGGCATATAGAAAACTATTCATCTTATACCGTGTAGGTATCTGGCTTACCTATATATTATTAATAAACTTTTAATTTTGCTTTAGTATTGGTCTGACAAAAAGAGTGCCGTGAAGAAAAAAGCTGCCCTAAGATACCGGGCACGCAATAAGACTGGTGGTGGATGTGAATCGGTGGTGGAGCTTTCAGAGGTGGAGGAGAAAATACTCACATTAATGGGCGGGGAAGGTTTTGCAATTGGTGATAGGCATTTGGAAATTAATCCATTTGAAGTAAGCTATTGTTATCGATTTTGTTGATCCGATACATGTATGTATGTAAAATATAATTATTCAATGTCATGTTCTTTTTTTAGGAAATCCCCGTCCTTACTGATGCCAACGAAAGCCCCACATTGCCGACTTCATCTATGATAAATGAAACCACAACTATTGTAAGTAAATACCTAGTGTATTAATAAAATATTACTTAATAATAAACAACTTATTAGTAAATGTTTCTTATATTGTTCTAGGAATACCAAGTCTTGGATGAGACTGCTATAAATACGGAAAATGTTAGTATGGCAGATACTGAGGTATATATTAATAAGATATTATGAAAATGGTACTTTTTTATTGATTCCAGTATTTGAAATACTATGTTTTTTTTTTCAGAGACCTCAACTAATTCAGCAATATGTTAACTGTATCCCGAATCCCGAACCTTCCCCTGCTCATACACCACCGAGAGCGGAGGTAACGAGCCCTCTGCAAGCAGTTACCCCCTCTGGCTCAGGCAACTTTCCTGCTCGACGTCAATTATTGAACGTCGCGGGTCCATCACCACGTCGTACTACAAGTAATTATGAGATTTATGAATTGATTTACAATATTTATAATCCATACTAATATTATAAATGCGAAAGTAACTCTGTCTGTCTGTCTGTTACTCAATCACGCCTTAACTACTGAACCAATTTGCATGAAATTTGGTATAGAGATATTTTGATACCCGAGAAAGGACATAGGATAGGTTTTATCCCGGAAATCCTACGGGAACGGTTTTTTCTTTGAAAACGCGGGCGAAGCCGCGGGCGGAAAGCTAGTCAACAATAAAAATTTGGAAATACATACAAATAAAACTAAATAATACTTGATAATGAATTAAGGAAATAATAATAACATCAGAAGACTTGTCAAAAATGCGTCACCGCGACCGGTGGAAATAATAATAAATTAATATTTATTTTACGTTTCAGGGTCATCGAGTCGTCCACAACAACGGCAAAGAAGACGATCACCTCCATCACAAAGGCGGCAATCTCAATTAACAACCTTTACTGAAAGGTTTCTTAGCTTGGAAGAGCAACGGATTGAGATTGACCGTCGCTACTGTGAGTTACAGGAGGTGATGGTCAACTCACAAAGGGAGACCAACAGAATGACAGCAGAGGGCCTGATTGCCGTCGGGGAAGGTCTTAAATTATTAGCTGAAAATTTAAAAAAATAAAATACTTTTATACTTAAATACATTTATTAGTTCTTAACTTATTTTAGTAGTAAAAAATTATCTGTGGTTTTACTTATAGTTTCTTAATTTACTAACATTAGTTTATAAGCCCTAATTGAGTTACTAACACCTATGAATATAATTTTCCGGAATAAATAATTTGCATTGATTTTTGATTGAATTAATTACAATTACCGCGTGTTCCTTGCCCTCCATAATTCATTTATCAATCTTTGTCTACATAGCTGACCAAGTGCAGTTTCATTAGGTACATCCTCATTTGAAGCTACACTTTGTCTGGTCCTATGAAAACCAGCCTCAACCTCTAGCTCTGAATTGAATATGGCTGGAGCTGGCAGGCCGGCACGATTACAAATATTGTGAAGCACGCAACATGCTATTACAATCTTCGAAACCGTGTCGGGGTCATAATGTAGGACTCTATGTGCTAATAGGCATCTAAATCTGGCTTTAAGGACCCCAATTGTTCTTTCTACGGTGTTTCTTGCAGTAGCATGCAGCTAGTTATAGTGATGTTCTGGTGTTCCCTCGTCTGCATTTGGAACTGGCACCATTAGGTACTGACGCTGCGGATACCCAGAATCACCTGTAACAATGAATATTGTTAAAAAATAAAATGTTTTGTCATCAACAATTATATTTTTATTAGGAGTTAGGAGTTTTCAATGATTTCGCCTGCTCTCCAATTTTTATGAATTCCGTGAACTTCGGTAATAAAGCCTAAATTACTCAGAAATAAAGTAGTTTTTTTAATGATGAAAGAATTTTTGAAGGAATTAATCCAGTAGTTTTTGAGTTAAATATTTACAAACAAACAAAGATTCGTCTTTATAATTAATTAGCTAAGAGGTAACTCACCTAACAAGTACACAGATTCGCCTGTTTGTACTAATTGTTCGAGGTGGTCCCGAATGATGCAATTATTAAAAATAAGGCTGTCGTGAGTCGCTCCGCCATATGTTGCATCTACATGTATTATGTTCAAATCTGCATCTGTGAACTGCAAAAAGAATTATTTTACAACTATTTTTATGTGGCTGTTCTAATGAATGTTAAAAAAAATATAGGTACTAGCAGCGTCTTGTGATTTATACTGCTTCGTTAATGATCCTATGGAATTGGTCCAAATTTCATTAAATCGATTTTCTGTGGTTCAAGTGCGAAAGCGTATACAGACATTATTATATCAGGCTTACCATTTGTACATTTCTTGCATGATATCCTTTGCGACAGTAGTATCGTTCTTCATGGCAAGTTGGTCTCACCATTGTCACAAAAGTCCCATCTACACATCCTATTACCCCAGGAATACTGAATTTCTCATAGAATCTGCAATAAGAAATAAAAAAATCATTAAATATTTTTCATTAACATGATAGGTTTATTTAGGTAGGTACACAAACCTTGTTTTGAGTCTCAGTCTTTCTTCAGAATTTTGGGGAAATCTTATGTATTTTTTTACTATACTTGGATGGCTTAGGGCTTCTATGACCTCGTGGATACTACGAGATGCTGATGGCTGCGACACAAACGAATTTATGTGTTTTCCACATATCCTTTGATAGCTCCCAGTCGCAAAGAAAGAAAGTGCACATAACAACTGAAAAAAATTAATGAAATTTCTTGAAACTATCAAAATAAAAGGTACTTAATCTGATAAGGAAACCATCCATAATTAAAGTCGGTTAATAACTCAAAACGTTTTTAAAGAAACCGTAAGGGAGAGAATCTTTGGACTTTAACATAGGGTACCTACCACTTGAAAGGGTGACATCATAAAAAATAATCGGGGATTAGATGACGTTATCGTTAGTGGTTCTATGTTCTATGCGAGGAAGTTATGTTACCTACCTACATAATGGAATGTTTTACAGAGTTATGGGAAAGTTATCCCAATATTCACACGGGATCGGGACTTCCGCAGATGAAATCACGGGACCGATGACTATTGTAACAGTAACTTTTCATGACATTATGAATACACATATAAAGCACTTAGATACATACCTTGACTCTAGCAGTTAATCCTCTTCGTCGACGTTGAGGTTTTTTAACTAAAACTTTAATGTCTTCCATCACTTGAGAAACTAGTTCTTCCGATAAACGGTAGCATTCAACAAAATTTTTATTTCGATTAATAATTTGCATGTCCCGAATGCTGGTACTTTGCCGGCGACTTTCTATTATATCCACAGCATTAGCTTCTCGTATTATAGCACTTAATATAAAATAACGCGCCATTTTAGTAAAAAAATATATAAAATTTGTATCAAATTTGTTCCACAACCACTAACTCACTCACGAACTCGGCACCTAATAGGCGAGTGAATTGCTGACAGGTGAATTCGTATTTGTAAATACTCGAACTCGACGTTCGAGGTGTAAAATTACCTTACAGAATGCCGAATTCATACTATAAACGTCAAAATCACAGACATGTATATTTAAGTAGACAACGCAAGTACCGCGATCTGTATGAAAACCAAGCGTGTCATATTTTTTGTACTGACCTTGACGCGTTATGACGTCACGAGCGCTTTTTAGTGATGTTAATTTCATTTTACGCTAAATCGATTAGGCCGCCACTCGCGCGGCGATTCTAGTATCGTCCTATCCCATCGAAGTAAATCGAAAGAAATCAGATCAAACTAGATCTATGTCTAAGAGGTAGTCAAATAAATGAATCGTAATCGATTACTAAATCGATTCAAGACAGAAAAATGATAATTACCATAGACAGAGGGATGATAAAATAAAGTTATAAACCTTTTAATATTCTAACAAGTAAACTAATGTGTTTTAGCTTTTTCTTACATATGCCCATTGAGTTACCATGTACTACGTACTAGAGAGGCCATCGAAAGAAAGTAATGAAACTGTCAATCAATCAATCTTTATGTCCCGTTGCATCGATCCATTTTCCTTTTATGTTCGGGTTACTTGGAAAACTGAAAAAACAAACATAGTCTAAGCAATAAGGAGTTTTCTTAAAAAACTCCCAAGATGACACTTTATAACTAATGGCGTCCATGTCATAATATTTATTTTTAGTACCTTTGTATTAAAATACTTAAAAGTTCTAGGTCAAGTCGTATTAAATGACAAAAAAAATCTATGCCTTTTTTTCTGAAAAATTGCTCCTTCAAATTATCATTTTTCTGTTCGATTATAAAATCGATTAGAATCGAGAACTGTTGCATCAAATGAACATCACTAACCACAAAATTGGACAGAAAAATGAGAACAGAAAAATGAGAAGACGCTATTCATTGCTTGTTATCATACGACGCGATCTTTACCGTGCCAAGTAAAAGCCGCAATGTATTCCGAATCATTTCGTATGATTTGGTATCCGTGTTTGTCACGATCGTTTTCCACAGATATTCTTTATTTGATTTTAAAATAAATAGTGCATATTCTGATTAGAAAATTACTTACCGGTGGAAGGAAACATCTATGCTAACTCGGCCACTCACAGCTGTGGAGTTTCTACAGTTTATAACGGCGCAATTCGGCATTTTACTTTATTCAGCTTCACGTCTTTCCTTGGCGAACTGCAAGCGCGGACTGAGTGTAGGCCAGCGTCAAGTAAGTTTCATAAACTTAGTTTGGACACGGGAAGTACATACACTCGCTTAGTCTATCTTGATACATGTCTGTGGTCAAAATACTCACTTAGCACAGTTCGCCTCGTCGCCGCTCTCGACGATGTGGCGCCACTAGTACTGTCGAGTTTTACAGAATACGAAATCGAAAACTCACCGCGGATTCCGCGTTCGAGTTTTTATAATAACCTTACAGAATAGCACTGCAGATTCCATTGGCGCAACGTAATTTTAAGTTTTCATTTTATATTCAATTAGCTTTATAGTTATTAATTGTTAAGACTTGCATCGAGCAAGACGTATTGTAATAAGTTTATATTAAAGTATTTCTAAGTGAATTCGTAGTTTTTTTTGGGGCCTCCGGCTGTCTGAAACATAATTTGTGTAATTGTTTATTTATTCTGAATCTTTAAGTTTATTGATTTTTATCCTTTACATAAGCTGTATTTAATAAAAAATGTTTAAAACTCGAATTTTCGAAATTTTTGATTTATAAGTTCTATGTAACGTTTTATAATTAAGTTATGGTATAATTAAATGTAGATTTCACTTTTGTACAGCTTAGACATTTTTCTGTATGGATACAGTGCCTTTCGATTTGAAGTTGGATAACATTTCATTTTATAGGTACTATTATAAAATTAAGAGCATGAAAGAAAAAAAAAAGCATTTCTTCATAATGCTATTGTTACCACAAAAAATATTTTCTTAATCGCAAATTTTAAGAGAAAATAAATTAAAATTAAAATTGATGTGGCGACGTTATACATACAGACGTTAGAACAAAGTCCACCATAAGAATGACGTCATTTAGGAATAAGACGATTTTTAAACATTAATAAAAACCTAAATATTTTCAAAAAGTAAAAATTACTGTTAGTTTTTATCTAGTTTTAATTAAAATAAAAATAAAAACAAGTAGCAAAAAATTTTGAAATGTTGTAATTTTGGAGCACCCTGTAAAGTCTGTATTTGTATGAACATAAGTGGAGATCGCGTCCACTTATTTTCATGCGTAAACGATGATATTCATACTCAACAGGTAACTTGGATTAACAAATAGGATAGGTTATATCCCGTAAATCCCACGGGAACGGGAACTATTTATTTATTGCACGCCTCATAAGCGAAGCGTTGAGGTGGGTACTACTGTCACTTCGCGCAAAACATCTGATTTTTCAAACTTAAAATGTCTTTATGTATCATACATTGCACTTGTAAGATAATAAATACACACACATATTAAGAAAAAAACACTATTTTTAACATTCATGATATTTTTGATGTCATTTTTGTTATTTAAACTAGTTAAAAAACAGTTTAAAAAAGTTCTGTCTTGGACGTCCGTGTGTCTGTATGTGCGGAGGATTTTCTTGTTAACACGATAGCGACCGAAATACTTTACTAATCGAGTCTTTTTTTTTTCTCTTACGCTTGAGTATGCTCAGGAATAGAACCCTTTCATTTTTCAGGGTCTGATTCGATGTGGTTTAATTGTTATTAAATAAACAAAAATAATAATTAATAAATAATTATTAAAAAAAAATTATGAGGCGTGCACTTTTGGATTTTCCAAACTTTTTTCGTTTATTTCTATCTGAATAACCTATCAAAAGTAACATTCAATTGTGTAAATTTTATTTATTACGGATTCAACATCAAACAACTCTACGGTAAGTATCAAGGTGCGTATTAACTATAGAGCTATTATTTATTACCTTACCTACCTATATGTTATAGCTAATTACTGCTGGGCGCTGCAGCTGGCTGCGATTTCGTCCATGTATCTACTGAAAGGTTTCATGACATAATATGAGCACAGGGGAATAAAATAAAAAGACCAGTATGTACATCCAAAAATATTTATTTCAATGATTACAAATTATCCTTAATCTAATTTTGAAAATCTAACACTGAATTAGATTCCTTACAATATTATTCAAATTAATAACAAAATAACGTATTTTACGACAAATTAATATTGAACTAATTATGTAGTTAAAACACGAAAGCGCATTACCTTATTATACCAGCTGCATTAACCAAAAATTTTATATGATAATAAGTATAATATTTTCAACTGATATCAAAATGTACGAAAAATAGTACTTAATAAGTAATTGAACTGAGAACATAATTTAATATTCACACAAAGCTGTATTGTTTCGATATACGTTGTTTTTATTGTAAACTGCATTACATATTTTGATAAAAAAATACTGTAAAACAACAGATGATGAAATTTTCAAAATGAAAAAAAAAAATACAAATTTGCCGCGCAATCGACATTTGACAGCTCTACGACTGAATGAGGCGGTTAAAAAAGTTTGTATAATATTAATAGAAATAATTATCGAGATTTAAATTGCTCTACACAAGATTTATTTTGTTTGTTTTATTACTATACTTCTTAAAGACACAATTAACTCGTACTCGTAATACGATACCTTGGAGTTGGAGCGAAAATATTGTTTGTAATAATTTGGCTAGGAAAATACAACAAATCAAAAACACTATTTACTATGGAAAAAAAACCAGGAAGGTGAAAAACATATATTTACGATTTCGATGCACTCGACTTTTAGTAAAATAATAGGTAGGTAAAAATATTATTATGGTTTTGATCACAGACATATCTGTGGTTTTGATTTTAGCTACTAGTATCAGAAAGCTGCGTGTTCAATGCACGTCGGGGTCACACAACTGTGGAGGATACAGTAGACAATATACCTAATGAAGTTTTTCATCTTTTTATTTTACTGCAAATACAAAATAAAAATTAAACAATGGTAATGTAAATTCTAAACAAACTACTACCAAAATACAATTAGAACAAAAATCATTTGACTGGTTGATTTCACCCAGAGGCCAGAGGCGGCTCGTGACAAAATTGTATGGGTGTTCACTTGAAATAAAACAACGAAAATACAATAGCGTAGCGGGATAATTTATTACAAAAAAAAATGAGCACCACATTTTATAAATGTCTATAACACTAAAAATTACAAAGTACAGGCTATTTCAAAACGAATTCAATGATTATCAATAATTAGTAAATCACCGAATTTGCATTCGCGAGCGTACCTACGCGTAGGTATCCATAGTGTTTGTTTATACTAAAGGAATGGCAACGTCGCAATTGCTGCTGTCATGCGATGCGGCAACGTTGCGTGAGACTCAAAACGCTACCTGCTACGGTATGAACGATTGTTATAAAAATAAAAGTTATACATATTTGTTGGCGTAAACTATTTTATTCATCATTAATTTTGGAAAATAAATAATGTCAAAATTGATTACAATAAAACGCAGTTTTATTTTATTACATTACAGGTAAATTAGCTTGGAGAAATTTTTGCGTTTGTAGTAGTGTATGGTCAGCAAATAAAAAAAAACAACATTTTATTTTTAGTTTTTATTCAAGTATATAATATTAGTATTATTAATATTTTATTAGTTCCAAACATTACAAGCAGTGCCGATTTTTACTTCAGTGAAGACGTGTATGAATTAGGTGTTCTCCGGCCAAAAATGTAAACCACGGTAAAAGTGAAACTGTTCGAACGGTTCCGAACACTGCTTTGTGTAGCGCATGTCGCGTGACGGTCGGCTGCCGAGTAGGTATACCTACTCGGCAGCCGCGATACACGCGACAGACCAAAAAGTTTGAGACGATGTAATAAAAGTTTCACTTTAATAACAAACAATAACAACAATAACAAACAATAACAACAATCAACAAATACAAAATTTAACAATTAAACTACGTAATAATTATAATTTTCGAATGAAATGTGTGCTTTATGTTCTAACGGTACCAAGCGACTGACGCCGGACTGCACGAGGCACCTGCGGACAGCGTAAACTGGTTTATTCTGGTTTTGTGCGTGTTTCCACTTTCCACTATCAAGTGACGATTTATTTATTTGTTTTGTTTCGTAATTATTATGGTCAAATATTAATTACGAAACAAATTATTATGAACAAGATATTTTATTGTTTCACGGTATTCGCCTTGTCATTGGCTCAAGGACGTAAAATTGAATGATATATTATTTTTTTTATAAAGTCAAAACCATTTTCTTTAAAACATAAATCAGAGTATTGCTAGGGATAAGTATAAAATTAAATAGTAATGTTAGGATATCGAAACATTTTTGTATAGGCTAGAACGATATAATGGAAACGCGCTCTAAGATCTGAGTAATATACACACCACTACATATGCAAAAATTTCTCGAGACTAATTTCACTGTACACTATTGTTTTTTTTTATCAAAACATGTATGTATTTGAGTAGTTAGCAGCATATAATATTCTGAATTTCTGATCCATGCCTATTCACTCAAAACTAATAACACTAATGATTTGTAACAGTAAATTATTTCAATAGGTATTTGAACATTTCATAACCAACAAGTAAGAATAATTCGTATACAAGATACAATAACAAATCTAATACACTATTTATTATTTTATTATATTTCATTATGTGAAAATAACCAGGAAGGTGAAAAACATATTTACGAAAACAAAGTAACATATGGTTTTGCTATTAGCTATCAGGAAAAAAAATCGTATTGGAACAAAAGAAGGATTGTAACTGAATTAGGTAATTAGGTATGTTTGTTTCTGGGTGCACCGTTTTCGACGACGCGACGGCCGACGCGTGACGTAAACAGAGTAGGTACCTACTTTGCTAAAACAAACTAAGTAATAAAATTGTGTGTCTGTCTGAAAATTCGCTAAAGCATATTTTACCAATGTTTGCAAGTTTGTGATTACTTTGATAGTTTATCGATTTATAATAATTGTATACTTATATCATTGTTTAAAAATATTCAAACACAATATGATATAGGTACTGATTTATCACTGGTTTCAGTGATGAACTGATGAGTCAATGTTAGCCACAATACTAATCACTTTCGTCATACATGTGTATGAACTATGATTGATGTGATTTGCAATGTGGTGAAATTTCATAAAAATCACGGGCCAATTTTTTGTTTTGAATCCCACCGAAAATACATATACATATTACTAATTGCGTTATTAGAATAATTAATTACTATACCCACGATCAATTATTACAATTTACAATATAGTCTCAAATGCATACTAGAGAAATATTGCAATTTGAATCAAAAAATGCATAGCATACAAAAATAAATTCACAACACAAGAAATTCCGCGCGCAAATCATAGCGCGTGTCAATGAAATCAAGAATGTAATTTTATATCAAGCCGACGACGACGCCGAACTAAAGTACCTACAGTACCATTTACCTTCAGTGTACAATACAGTTTACAGACCTACGACGGACGAACAATAATGAGTAATAAATTGTTTACAAAAAAAAACATAGTTTCTAAGGTCATTAGTTTTATTTTATTTTATTGTTATTTTCTTTGAACGATTGGAAATGAAATTACTCAATTATTACACATAGAACTTTGATTTATTAGAATTATGCGAATTATGTATAAGATAACGAACGCGAATGCACGACATCTAGCGCGTCAATGTCTAAACATCGCCATTCGTTTAGACATTGACGCGCTAGATGTCGTGCTTTATGTCGTGTTTCGCTTGGCAAAAGTCACGCACACTACTGTAGAAGTGTCAAATTTTGCCGGTATTTCACTGTTGTTTTTCTAAGTAAATAATGTAAGTTATTGATTAAAAAGGTCGAACGCGGACACATTTCATTGTAGAGAAGTGATAAAATGATTAGTTTTAAAGAAATAGTGTCTGTGTTAAATGTTTAGTCGTCATCAAAAATGTATGGAGGGACGGTCGGAACATCCACCTTAAACAAGAATTATTTCATATAGGTTTTCTATTCAAGAACTGCTCTTACCAATTCAAGATCCTTGGCATCTTGTGGATGTGGATAACCTGAGCATGATGGTTGATCAGTAGTATTTGATATGTCAATTAAGGCAAATTGAGATGGATGGTCTGCCTGAAAGAGATAAAAATGTTACTTATAACATTGGATATGGTCCCAAGTAATAATAAATAGATTGCTACAGAAACATGGACTCAATGTTTGGTAAATTGTAAAACTTTTAGTATTTTTTTTATTAAAAGCATTTATTGAACAAACATAGTGTATTATACTTATGGATAGTGTAGCTTTCCAACAACGAAAGAATTAAAAAAATTGGACCAGTACAACAGTAGGACAACTAAAAAAATAACTCAGTAGGTTTTAAGTACCAGTCATCACACCACTTGTCTCATGACACTCTAGGTCTCTAGAGCATATCAGTCAAAAAAGATATTGTGAAGCTTAAGTAAATGAATCCTTAGACACTATCGGAAATTTAAGAACAATTATAATCTTTTTTCCATTAAAATAATATCCTGGTTTTATTATATCGTAATATTGTCTTAATTCTAACTCTAAAATTCTATCCTTACCATATATAGTATTTAATTTTATTAATATATCCTTTAACACATTTGAACTTAACATAGAATGATGTGTTGAGGACGTACGAATGAAAGCTAATGTATTTTCAATTCTAACCAATTCTTGCAATATATCATCTACATTTTCTGTCATTATGCTAAGGATTTGGGCAAATTTAGCATATTTTATCAAACGGGATATTTGTATCCTGGAATCAGATAAATTTAAAGTCAATAACTTTCAAGATAGAATTCGAGGACAACCACTGAAAATAAGTAATATCGACTTAAATGAAATACACTTCAACCACAGCCCTGAAAATCATGTAAAGTTGAATTCAATAAATTTGGAAGATCTGCATAAGATTCATACTAAGGTACTGATGCAAGCACCGATTGAACTAGAAAAGAATACATCGACGATATACCATACCACTGTCCCAATTTATACATTCCTTTTGGGCACTTTGCTACTTTTCGCAACTTACAAAGTAATCCGTTATAAGAACGTTACGTGCTGGAAGAATCAAGACGACCCTAATACAAAGACGGAAGATCAAGACAGTCAAAATTGTACCGAATCTTCGCCAGGACCACAGTTTCCAGCAACATTTTATCACACCGTGCTCAAATAGTTGCTGGTCTTCGGGGGGAGGAGTTACGCCAACGGATCCCCAAGACATTGCTGCGTCGACGTTTCTCACGGGAACGTATTGTACGGACGTAGCAGCTAGGCTATTCTGTAAAAAACGCGCCCGAACTCGCATCTCACCTGAGTGAGTCGACTCACTTCACTTTCGAACGTTCGAGTTTTTGGTTTCGCATTCTGTAAACATCCGCTCGGCAGAGGCGAAGCGAAGTGAGTCTCACTTCGAAACTCACTTGCCTAGTGAAGGGATCTTATAGATTTGAATTTATCGACATTGTTACCTTTTGTACACATTTTGTACCTAATTTTAAAGTGTTTCGTGTTGCATTCTTTCTAAAAGTTATGTTGGAGTTTTGGCTGCATATTACATTCGATGTCCCCGAATTTCATTATTTTGTGTTGTTTAATCGATAGCTGGTAGTGGATTTTCTTAACAAACTGCTTTTCTTTTCCATCAAAAATGCGTAGTTTTTGTGAAAATCGAAATTGAAAATGATATTTTTTAAGGTTATTTTTGTACTAAAAACGCAACTTAAAGTAAAATCTTAAGCCATTATAGTATCAAAATGTCTAATTATCACACTCACACGCATTATTTTTAAATATATTTACGTACCTATTACTTTATTTACATATTACAATTTATTTTGTCAAAATAGTATTTTAACAATTTAGTATAGCCAAAAATCGTTCCATATTTTGTATTCACAACAAGCCACAGATAACACAGATTAGTTAATATGACGCAGATCACAGATTAGCAATACAAATATACTAGCTTATCATAGAGTATAAATGATACATTTTAATTTTTAATGTTTTTTTTATAGCTCACTTGCTTCAGTTTTAAAAATCGATTAACTTTTACTTTTAGTATTCAAATAGGTAGCGAGGAGCGAAGCGACGAGCGTGTTAGGTTAACTGTTGAACTGCCGCACGAGCCGAGCGAGCGAAGCGAGCGTGCCGCGGCAGCGGCCGGCGAGTGCCAGAAGCGACTTTAGGGCGATTCCCACTCAAACAAAAATAAAACCGGCCAAGTGCGAGTCGGGCTCGCGCACAAAGGGTTCCGTAGCAGCAAATATAATAAATTACAGTTAAATCAACCTATCTCAAAAACTATAAGAGATACTTTGATCAAACCAAAAATCGTTGAAAGAGTTAATTAGCATGCATCACCTCTATTTTTTTTAGAATTTTATACCCCGTAGTTATAAAAATAGAGGGGGGGGGACATACTTTTTACGACTTTGAGAGCTGATATCTCAAAAACCGTTCACTTTAAGAAAAATGTTTTTTAGAAAACTTTATATCATTTTAAAAGACCTTTCCATTGATACCCCACATGGGTATGTACATCGAAAAAAAAAATTTCATCCCTCAGTTACATGTATGGGGGGCCCCACCCCCAATTCTTTTTTTTACTATTTAGTGTCATATTTTTGTAGCGGTTCATACAACACATATTCCCATCAAATTTCATCACTGTAGTACTTATAGTTTCCGAGTAAATCGGCTGTGACAGACGGACAGACGGACAGACGGACAGACGGACATGACGAAACTATAAGGGTTCCGTTTTTGCCATTTTGGCTACGGAACCCTAAAAACTACGTAGGTTTAAACAACCTGTTTGTATTTTATTTATGTATCGTAAAATTTTTGTTATTATCAAATGCTATCTAAATTAAAATTACGAAGTGTCTAGTCGTCCGCTAAACGGATGAATAAAATAAATTAGTCGTCCGATTACCGGATGAATAAAATAATTTAATCGTCCGATTATTCGGATTACTAGATAACCTTTTAACACTAAAGCTAGTTGGGTTGGACTAAAGCAAAGGGGGCTCAGGACTTAGAAAATTTTTGATGGAGTTGGTGTCATTATAACACCTATTTATTATTGTTTTATCGTAAAGATTACGCTAATATAAGCATGTTTTATAGGAACAACTTTTCTCTAAAATCAAAAATGGCCGAGATATTCGCCCTCAATTCGTTAGGTTAGGTTTAGGTTAGGTTAGGTTAGGTTTCTTAAAAAAAAAACTACACAGAAATAGGAGCCCCGCGAAGCGGGGCTCCGTCGACGCGCAAAAAAAATCAAGTTTAGGTTAGGTTAGCCGTTAGGTTAGGTTAGGTTAGGTTTCTTAAAAAAAAAACTACACAGAAACAGGAGCCCCGCGAAGCGGGGCTCCGTCGACGCGCAAAAAAAAATCAAGTTTAGGTTAGGTTAGCCGTTAGGTTAGGTTAGGTTAGGTTTCTTAAAAAAAAAACTACACAGAAATAGGAGCCCCGCGAAGCGGGGCTCCGTCGACGCGCAAAAAAAATCAAATACCTACGTGTGCCCTCCTCCCCCCTCTCCTCCCCCCACAAAAAACCTATAATACGTGCGGCAGTTCTCTAAAGAATTATTATTTTATTCATCCGGTAATCGGACAACTAATTTATTTTATTCATCCGTTTAGCGGACGACTAGCGCTGTCCTTAAAATTATTTTTGACAAATTCATTTTAAAAATCACTTTCGAATTATATTTATTATCTACAATTGTGAACGCGTCATAATATAACATTTATTATCTATAATGGCATGTCGTAAATACGTGGTAAATACAAACTTACATTTTCCAGGTAATATAATTTAAGAAATTGTTATAAATAAATTAATAATACGGCATTATATTTAAAAATATTGCCTGTGTGCGAGATTACTAGAAGTTTTAATACGACAATGGTATAAAAGTGTCGTTTTTAGTACAAAAATAACCTTAAAAAAAATAATTTTCATTTTCGATTTTCACAAAAACTACGCATTTTTGTTGGAAAAGAAAAGCAGTTTGTTAAGAAAATCCACTACCAGCTATCGATTAAACAGCACAAAATAATGAAATTCGGGGACATCGAATCAAATATTTAACCGGAGTTTTAGTTAATGTTTCAGTTTGGCTTTATTAAGTTGTTGTGTAATTGCTGTTAAACGTGTTGCATAAATTATTTAAAGGAGAAAACTGCAAAAATAACAACTATGAGGTGAGTAATGTGATTCTTGTATTTAACTAAAATATTATCTTATACTACAAGCTTATTGAAATATTTAACTTAAAATCTTAAACATTGTAGCTCCTCGGAAAGGTCGTCTCATCCCTCCCGTGCCCAAGTAGAGTATCTAGTCGACTATCTTAGCAAACATCCTAGCTTAGCCAAGGGTTTTTCAAAAGTCCCGAGCGCTAGAGACGAAGCTAGAAAAACATGGGAGGAGTTGACTATCAAATTAAATAGCTTGGGAGGCTGCACTAAAACATGGAAACAGTGGACAAAGGTAGGCAATAGGCATATAGAAAACTATTCATCTTATACCGTGTAGGTATCTGGCTTACCTATGTATTATTAATAAACTTTTAATTTTGCTTTAGTATTGGTCTGACAAAAAGAGTGCCGTGAAGAAAAAAGCTGCCCTAAGATACCGGGCACGCAATAAGACTGGTGGTGGATGTGAATCGGTGGTGGAGCTTTCAGAGGTGGAGGAGAAAATACTCACATTAATGGGCGGGGAAGGTTTTGCAATTGGTGATAGGCATTTGGAAATTAATCCATTTGAAGTAAGCTATTGTTATCGATTTTGTTGATCCGATACATGTATGTATGTAAAATATAATTATTCAATGTCATGTTCTTTTTTTAGGAAATCCCCGTCCTTACTGATGCCAACGAAAGCCCCACATTGCCGACTTCATCTATGATAAATGAAACCACAACTATTGTAAGTAAATACCTAGTGTATTAATAAAATATTACTTAATAATAAACAACTTATTAGTAAATGTTTCTTATATTGTTCTAGGAATACCAAGTCTTGGATGAGACTGCTATAAATACGGAAAATGTTAGTATGGCAGATACTGAGGTATATATTAATAAGATATTATGAAAATGGTACTTTTTTATTGATTCCAGTATTTGAAATACTATGTTTTTTTTTTCAGAGACCTCAACTAATTCAGCAATATGTTAACTGTATCCCGAATCCCGAACCTTCCCCTGCTCATACACCACCGAGAGCGGAGGTAACGAGCCCTCTGCAAGCAGTTACCCCCTCTGGCTCAGGCAACTTTCCTGCTCGACGTCAATTATTGAACGTCGCGGGTCCATCACCACGTCGTACTACAAGTAATTATGAGATTTATGAATTGATTTACAATATTTATAATCCATACTAATATTATAAATGCGAAAGTAACTCTGTCTGTCTGTCTGTTACTCAATCACGCCTTAACTACTGAACCAATTTGCATGAAATTTGGTATAGAGATATTTTGATACCCGAGAAAGGACATAGGATAGGTTTTATCCCGGAAATCCTACGGGAACGGTTTTTTCTTTGAAAACGCGGGCGAAGCCGCGGGCGGAAAGCTAGTCAACAATAAAAATTTGGAAATACATACAAATAAAACTAAATAATACTTGATAATGAATTAAGGAAATAATAATAACATCAGAAGACTTGTCAAAAATGCGTCACCGCGACCGGTGGAAATAATAATAAATTAATATTTATTTTACGTTTCAGGGTCATCGAGTCGTCCACAACAACGGCAAAGAAGACGATCACCTCCATCACAAAGGCGGCAATCTCAATTAACAACCTTTACTGAAAGGTTTCTTAGCTTGGAAGAGCAACGGATTGAGATTGACCGTCGCTACTGTGAGTTACAGGAGGTGATGGTCAACTCACAAAGGGAGACCAACAGAATGACAGCAGAGGGCCTGATTGCCGTCGGGGAAGGTCTTAAATTATTAGCTGAAAATTTAAAAAAATAAAATACTTTTATACTTAAATACATTTATTAGTTCTTAACTTATTTTAGTAGTAAAAAATTATCTGTGGTTTTACTTATAGTTTCTTAATTTACTAACATTAGTTTATAAGCCCTAATTGAGTTACTAACACCTATGAATATAATTTTCCGGAATAAATAATTTGCATTGATTTTTGATTGAATTAATTACAATTACCGCGTGTTCCTTGCCCTCCATAATTCATTTATCAATCTTTGTCTACATAGCTGACCAAGTGCAGTTTCATTAGGTACATCCTCATTTGAAGCTACACTTTGTCTGGTCCTATGAAAACCAGCCTCAACCTCTAGCTCTGAATTGAATATGGCTGGAGCTGGCAGGCCGGCACGATTACAAATATTGTGAAGCACGCAACATGCTATTACAATCTTCGAAACCGTGTCGGGGTCATAATGTAGGACTCTATGTGCTAATAGGCATCTAAATCTGGCTTTAAGGACCCCAATTGTTCTTTCTACGGTGTTTCTTGCAGTAGCATGCAGCTAGTTATAGTGATGTTCTGGTGTTCCCTCGTCTGCATTTGGAACTGGCACCATTAGGTACTGACGCTGCGGATACCCAGAATCACCTGTAACAATGAATATTGTTAAAAAATAAAATGTTTTGTCATCAACAATTATATTTTTATTAGGAGTTAGGAGTTTTCAATGATTTCGCCTGCTCTCCAATTTTTATGAATTCCGTGAACTTCGGTAATAAAGCCTAAATTACTCAGAAATAAAGTAGTTTTTTTAATGATGAAAGAATTTTTGAAGGAATTAATCCAGTAGTTTTTGAGTTAAATATTTACAAACAAACAAAGATTCGTCTTTATAATTAATTAGCTAAGAGGTAACTCACCTAACAAGTACACAGATTCGCCTGTTTGTACTAATTGTTCGAGGTGGTCCCGAATGATGCAATTATTAAAAATAAGGCTGTCGTGAGTCGCTCCGCCATATGTTGCATCTACATGTATTATGTTCAAATCTGCATCTGTGAACTGCAAAAAGAATTATTTTACAACTATTTTTATGTGGCTGTTCTAATGAATGTTAAAAAAAATATAGGTACTAGCAGCGTCTTGTGATTTATACTGCTTCGTTAATGATCCTATGGAATTGGTCCAAATTTCATTAAATCGATTTTCTGTGGTTCAAGTGCGAAAGCGTATACAGACATTATTATATCAGGCTTACCATTTGTACATTTCTTGCATGATATCCTTTGCGACAGTAGTATCGTTCTTCATGGCAAGTTGGTCTCACCATTGTCACAAAAGTCCCATCTACACATCCTATTACCCCAGGAATACTGAATTTCTCATAGAATCTGCAATAAGAAATAAAAAAATCATTAAATATTTTTCATTAACATGATAGGTTTATTTAGGTAGGTACACAAACCTTGTTTTGAGTCTCAGTCTTTCTTCAGAATTTTGGGGAAATCTTATGTATTTTTTTACTATACTTGGATGGCTTAGGGCTTCTATGACCTCGTGGATACTACGAGATGCTGATGGCTGCGACACAAACGAATTTATGTGTTTTCCACATATCCTTTGATAGCTCCCAGTCGCAAAGAAAGAAAGTGCACATAACAACTGAAAAAAATTAATGAAATTTCTTGAAACTATCAAAATAAAAGGTACTTAATCTGATAAGGAAACCATCCATAATTAAAGTCGGTTAATAACTCAAAACGTTTTTAAAGAAACCGTAAGGGAGAGAATCTTTGGACTTTAACATAGGGTACCTACCACTTGAAAGGGTGACATCATAAAAAATAATCGGGGATTAGATGACGTTATCGTTAGTGGTTCTATGTTCTATGCGAGGAAGTTATGTTACCTACCTACATAATGGAATGTTTTACAGAGTTATGGGAAAGTTATCCCAATATTCACACGGGATCGGGACTTCCGCAGATGAAATCACGGGACCGATGACTATTGTAACAGTAACTTTTCATGACATTATGAATACACATATAAAGCACTTAGATACATACCTTGACTCTAGCAGTTAATCCTCTTCGTCGACGTTGAGGTTTTTTAACTAAAACTTTAATGTCTTCCATCACTTGAGAAACTAGTTCTTCCGATAAACGGTAGCATTCAACAAAATTTTTATTTCGATTAATAATTTGCATGTCCCGAATGCTGGTACTTTGCCGGCGACTTTCTATTATATCCACAGCATTAGCTTCTCGTATTATAGCACTTAATATAAAATAACGCGCCATTTTAGTAAAAAAATATATAAAATTTGTATCAAATTTGTTCCACAACCACTAACTCACTCACGAACTCGGCACCTAATAGGCGAGTGAATTGCTGACAGGTGAATTCGTATTTGTAAATACTCGAACTCGACGTTCGAGGTGTAAAATTACCTTACAGAATGCCGAATTCATACTATAAACGTCAAAATCACAGACATGTATATTTAAGTAGACAACGCAAGTACCGCGATCTGTATGAAAACCAAGCGTGTCATATTTTTTGTACTGACCTTGACGCGTTATGACGTCACGAGCGCTTTTTAGTGATGTTAATTTCATTTTACGCTAAATCGATTAGGCCGCCACTCGCGCGGCGATTCTAGTATCGTCCTATCCCATCGAAGTAAATCGAAAGAAATCAGATCAAACTAGATCTATGTCTAAGAGGTAGTCAAATAAATGAATCGTAATCGATTACTAAATCGATTCAAGACAGAAAAATGATAATTACCATAGACAGAGGGATGATAAAATAAAGTTATAAACCTTTTAATATTCTAACAAGTAAACTAATGTGTTTTAGCTTTTTCTTACATATGCCCATTGAGTTACCATGTACTACGTACTAGAGAGGCCATCGAAAGAAAGTAATGAAACTGTCAATCAATCAATCTTTATGTCCCGTTGCATCGATCCATTTTCCTTTTATGTTCGGGTTACTTGGAAAACTGAAAAAACAAACATAGTCTAAGCAATAAGGAGTTTTCTTAAAAAACTCCCAAGATGACACTTTATAACTAATGGCGTCCATGTCATAATATTTATTTTTAGTACCTTTGTATTAAAATACTTAAAAGTTCTAGGTCAAGTCGTATTAAATGACAAAAAAAATCTATGCCTTTTTTTCTGAAAAATTGCTCCTTCAAATTATCATTTTTCTGTTCGATTATAAAATCGATTAGAATCGAGAACTGTTGCATCAAATGAACATCACTAACCACAAAATTGGACAGAAAAATGAGAACAGAAAAATGAGAAGACGCTATTCATTGCTTGTTATCATACGACGCGATCTTTACCGTGCCAAGTAAAAGCCGCAATGTATTCCGAATCATTTCGTATGATTTGGTATCCGTGTTTGTCACGATCGTTTTCCACAGATATTCTTTATTTGATTTTAAAATAAATAGTGCATATTCTGATTAGAAAATTACTTACCGGTGGAAGGAAACATCTATGCTAACTCGGCCACTCACAGCTGTGGAGTTTCTACAGTTTATAACGGCGCAATTCGGCATTTTACTTTATTCAGCTTCACGTCTTTCCTTGGCGAACTGCAAGCGCGGACTGAGTGTAGGCCAGCGTCAAGTAAGTTTCATAAACTTAGTTTGGACACGGGAAGTACATACACTCGCTTAGTCTATCTTGATACATGTCTGTGGTCAAAATACTCACTTAGCACAGTTCGCCTCGTCGCCGCTCTCGACGATGTGGCGCCACTAGTACTGTCGAGTTTTACAGAATACGAAATCGAAAACTCACCGCGGATTCCGCGTTCGAGTTTTTATAATAACCTTACAGAATAGCACTGCAGATTCCATTGGCGCAACGTAATTTTAAGTTTTCATTTTATATTCAATTAGCTTTATAGTTATTAATTGTTAAGACTTGCATCGAGCAAGACGTATTGTAATAAGTTTATATTAAAGTATTTCTAAGTGAATTCGTAGTTTTTTTTGGGGCCTCCGGCTGTCTGAAACATAATTTGTGTAATTGTTTATTTATTCTGAATCTTTAAGTTTATTGATTTTTATCCTTTACATAAGCTGTATTTAATAAAAAATGTTTAAAACTCGAATTTTCGAAATTTTTGATTTATAAGTTCTATGTAACGTTTTATAATTAAGTTATGGTATAATTAAATGTAGATTTCACTTTTGTACAGCTTAGACATTTTTCTGTATGGATACAGTGCCTTTCGATTTGAAGTTGGATAACATTTCATTTTATAGGTACTATTATAAAATTAAGAGCATGAAAGAAAAAAAAAAGCATTTCTTCATAATGCTATTGTTACCACAAAAAATATTTTCTTAATCGCAAATTTTAAGAGAAAATAAATTAAAATTAAAATTGATGTGGCGACGTTATACATACAGACGTTAGAACAAAGTCCACCATAAGAATGACGTCATTTAGGAATAAGACGATTTTTAAACATTAATAAAAACCTAAATATTTTCAAAAAGTAAAAATTACTGTTAGTTTTTATCTAGTTTTAATTAAAATAAAAATAAAAACAAGTAGCAAAAAATTTTGAAATGTTGTAATTTTGGAGCACCCTGTAAAGTCTGTATTTGTATGAACATAAGTGGAGATCGCGTCCACTTATTTTCATGCGTAAACGATGATATTCATACTCAACAGGTAACTTGGATTAACAAATAGGATAGGTTATATCCCGTAAATCCCACGGGAACGGGAACTATTTATTTATTGCACGCCTCATAAGCGAAGCGTTGAGGTGGGTACTACTGTCACTTCGCGCAAAACATCTGATTTTTCAAACTTAAAATGTCTTTATGTATCATACATTGCACTTGTAAGATAATAAATACACACACATATTAAGAAAAAAACACTATTTTTAACATTCATGATATTTTTGATGTCATTTTTGTTATTTAAACTAGTTAAAAAACAGTTTAAAAAAGTTCTGTCTTGGACGTCCGTGTGTCTGTATGTGCGGAGGATTTTCTTGTTAACACGATAGCGACCGAAATACTTTACTAATCGAGTCTTTTTTTTTTCTCTTACGCTTGAGTATGCTCAGGAATAGAACCCTTTCATTTTTCAGGGTCTGATTCGATGTGGTTTAATTGTTATTAAATAAACAAAAATAATAATTAATAAATAATTATTAAAAAAAAATTATGAGGCGTGCACTTTTGGATTTTCCAAACTTTTTTCGTTTATTTCTATCTGAATAACCTATCAAAAGTAACATTCAATTGTGTAAATTTTATTTATTACGGATTCAACATCAAACAACTCTACGGTAAGTATCAAGGTGCGTATTAACTATAGAGCTATTATTTATTACCTTACCTACCTATATGTTATAGCTAATTACTGCTGGGCGCTGCAGCTGGCTGCGATTTCGTCCATGTATCTACTGAAAGGTTTCATGACATAATATGAGCACAGGGGAATAAAATAAAAAGACCAGTATGTACATCCAAAAATATTTATTTCAATGATTACAAATTATCCTTAATCTAATTTTGAAAATCTAACACTGAATTAGATTCCTTACAATATTATTCAAATTAATAACAAAATAACGTATTTTACGACAAATTAATATTGAACTAATTATGTAGTTAAAACACGAAAGCGCATTACCTTATTATACCAGCTGCATTAACCAAAAATTTTATATGATAATAAGTATAATATTTTCAACTGATATCAAAATGTACGAAAAATAGTACTTAATAAGTAATTGAACTGAGAACATAATTTAATATTCACACAAAGCTGTATTGTTTCGATATACGTTGTTTTTATTGTAAACTGCATTACATATTTTGATAAAAAAATACTGTAAAACAACAGATGATGAAATTTTCAAAATGAAAAAAAAAAATACAAATTTGCCGCGCAATCGACATTTGACAGCTCTACGACTGAATGAGGCGGTTAAAAAAGTTTGTATAATATTAATAGAAATAATTATCGAGATTTAAATTGCTCTACACAAGATTTATTTTGTTTGTTTTATTACTATACTTCTTAAAGACACAATTAACTCGTACTCGTAATACGATACCTTGGAGTTGGAGCGAAAATATTGTTTGTAATAATTTGGCTAGGAAAATACAACAAATCAAAAACACTATTTACTATGGAAAAAAAACCAGGAAGGTGAAAAACATATATTTACGATTTCGATGCACTCGACTTTTAGTAAAATAATAGGTAGGTAAAAATATTATTATGGTTTTGATCACAGACATATCTGTGGTTTTGATTTTAGCTACTAGTATCAGAAAGCTGCGTGTTCAATGCACGTCGGGGTCACACAACTGTGGAGGATACAGTAGACAATATACCTAATGAAGTTTTTCATCTTTTTATTTTACTGCAAATACAAAATAAAAATTAAACAATGGTAATGTAAATTCTAAACAAACTACTACCAAAATACAATTAGAACAAAAATCATTTGACTGGTTGATTTCACCCAGAGGCCAGAGGCGGCTCGTGACAAAATTGTATGGGTGTTCACTTGAAATAAAACAACGAAAATACAATAGCGTAGCGGGATAATTTATTACAAAAAAAAATGAGCACCACATTTTATAAATGTCTATAACACTAAAAATTACAAAGTACAGGCTATTTCAAAACGAATTCAATGATTATCAATAATTAGTAAATCACCGAATTTGCATTCGCGAGCGTACCTACGCGTAGGTATCCATAGTGTTTGTTTATACTAAAGGAATGGCAACGTCGCAATTGCTGCTGTCATGCGATGCGGCAACGTTGCGTGAGACTCAAAACGCTACCTGCTACGGTATGAACGATTGTTATAAAAATAAAAGTTATACATATTTGTTGGCGTAAACTATTTTATTCATCATTAATTTTGGAAAATAAATAATGTCAAAATTGATTACAATAAAACGCAGTTTTATTTTATTACATTACAGGTAAATTAGCTTGGAGAAATTTTTGCGTTTGTAGTAGTGTATGGTCAGCAAATAAAAAAAAACAACATTTTATTTTTAGTTTTTATTCAAGTATATAATATTAGTATTATTAATATTTTATTAGTTCCAAACATTACAAGCAGTGCCGATTTTTACTTCAGTGAAGACGTGTATGAATTAGGTGTTCTCCGGCCAAAAATGTAAACCACGGTAAAAGTGAAACTGTTCGAACGGTTCCGAACACTGCTTTGTGTAGCGCATGTCGCGTGACGGTCGGCTGCCGAGTAGGTATACCTACTCGGCAGCCGCGATACACGCGACAGACCAAAAAGTTTGAGACGATGTAATAAAAGTTTCACTTTAATAACAAACAATAACAACAATAACAAACAATAACAACAATCAACAAATACAAAATTTAACAATTAAACTACGTAATAATTATAATTTTCGAATGAAATGTGTGCTTTATGTTCTAACGGTACCAAGCGACTGACGCCGGACTGCACGAGGCACCTGCGGACAGCGTAAACTGGTTTATTCTGGTTTTGTGCGTGTTTCCACTTTCCACTATCAAGTGACGATTTATTTATTTGTTTTGTTTCGTAATTATTATGGTCAAATATTAATTACGAAACAAATTATTATGAACAAGATATTTTATTGTTTCACGGTATTCGCCTTGTCATTGGCTCAAGGACGTAAAATTGAATGATATATTATTTTTTTTATAAAGTCAAAACCATTTTCTTTAAAACATAAATCAGAGTATTGCTAGGGATAAGTATAAAATTAAATAGTAATGTTAGGATATCGAAACATTTTTGTATAGGCTAGAACGATATAATGGAAACGCGCTCTAAGATCTGAGTAATATACACACCACTACATATGCAAAAATTTCTCGAGACTAATTTCACTGTACACTATTGTTTTTTTTTATCAAAACATGTATGTATTTGAGTAGTTAGCAGCATATAATATTCTGAATTTCTGATCCATGCCTATTCACTCAAAACTAATAACACTAATGATTTGTAACAGTAAATTATTTCAATAGGTATTTGAACATTTCATAACCAACAAGTAAGAATAATTCGTATACAAGATACAATAACAAATCTAATACACTATTTATTATTTTATTATATTTCATTATGTGAAAATAACCAGGAAGGTGAAAAACATATTTACGAAAACAAAGTAACATATGGTTTTGCTATTAGCTATCAGGAAAAAAAATCGTATTGGAACAAAAGAAGGATTGTAACTGAATTAGGTAATTAGGTATGTTTGTTTCTGGGTGCACCGTTTTCGACGACGCGACGGCCGACGCGTGACGTAAACAGAGTAGGTACCTACTTTGCTAAAACAAACTAAGTAATAAAATTGTGTGTCTGTCTGAAAATTCGCTAAAGCATATTTTACCAATGTTTGCAAGTTTGTGATTACTTTGATAGTTTATCGATTTATAATAATTGTATACTTATATCATTGTTTAAAAATATTCAAACACAATATGATATAGGTACTGATTTATCACTGGTTTCAGTGATGAACTGATGAGTCAATGTTAGCCACAATACTAATCACTTTCGTCATACATGTGTATGAACTATGATTGATGTGATTTGCAATGTGGTGAAATTTCATAAAAATCACGGGCCAATTTTTTGTTTTGAATCCCACCGAAAATACATATACATATTACTAATTGCGTTATTAGAATAATTAATTACTATACCCACGATCAATTATTACAATTTACAATATAGTCTCAAATGCATACTAGAGAAATATTGCAATTTGAATCAAAAAATGCATAGCATACAAAAATAAATTCACAACACAAGAAATTCCGCGCGCAAATCATAGCGCGTGTCAATGAAATCAAGAATGTAATTTTATATCAAGCCGACGACGACGCCGAACTAAAGTACCTACAGTACCATTTACCTTCAGTGTACAATACAGTTTACAGACCTACGACGGACGAACAATAATGAGTAATAAATTGTTTACAAAAAAAAACATAGTTTCTAAGGTCATTAGTTTTATTTTATTTTATTGTTATTTTCTTTGAACGATTGGAAATGAAATTACTCAATTATTACACATAGAACTTTGATTTATTAGAATTATGCGAATTATGTATAAGATAACGAACGCGAATGCACGACATCTAGCGCGTCAATGTCTAAACATCGCCATTCGTTTAGACATTGACGCGCTAGATGTCGTGCTTTATGTCGTGTTTCGCTTGGCAAAAGTCACGCACACTACTGTAGAAGTGTCAAATTTTGCCGGTATTTCACTGTTGTTTTTCTAAGTAAATAATGTAAGTTATTGATTAAAAAGGTCGAACGCGGACACATTTCATTGTAGAGAAGTGATAAAATGATTAGTTTTAAAGAAATAGTGTCTGTGTTAAGTGTTTAGTCGTCATCAAAAATGTATGGAGGGACGGTCGGAACATCCACCTTAAACAAGAATTATTTCATATAGGTTTTCTATTCAAGAACTGCTCTTACCAATTCAAGATCCTTGGCATCTTGTGGATGTGGATAACCTGAGCATGATGGTTGATCAGTAGTATTTGATATGTCAATTAAGGCAAATTGAGATGGATGGTCTGCCTGAAAGAGATAAAAATGTTACTTATAACATTGGATATGGTCCCAAGTAATAATAAATAGATTGCTACAGAAACATGGACTCAATGTTTGGTAAATTGTAAAACTTTTAGTATTTTTTTTATTAAAAGCATTTATTGAACAAACATAGTGTATTATACTTATGGATAGTGTAGCTTTCCAACAACGAAAGAATTAAAAAAATTGGACCAGTACAACAGTAGGACAACTAAAAAAATAACTCAGTAGGTTTTAAGTACCAGTCATCACACCACTTGTCTCATGACACTCTAGGTCTCTAGAGCATATCAGTCAAAAAAGATATTGTGAAGCTTAAGTAAATGAATCCTTAGACACTATCGGAAATTTAAGAACAATTATAATCTTTTTTCCATTAAAATAATATCCTGGTTTTATTATATCGTAATATTGTCTTAATTCTAACTCTAAAATTCTATCCTTACCATATATAGTATTTAATTTTATTAATATATCCTTTAACACATTTGAACTTAACATAGAATGATGTGTTGAGGACGTACGAATGAAAGCTAATGTATTTTCAATTCTAACCAATTCTTGCAATATATCATCTACATTTTCTGTCATTATGCTAAGGATTTGGGCAAATTTAGCATATTTTATCAAACGGGATATTTGTATCCTGGAATCAGATAAATTTAAAGTCAATAACGTTCAAGATAGAATTCGAGGACAACCACTGAAAATAAGTAATATCGACTTAAATGAAATACACTTCAACCACAGCCCTGAAAATCATGTAAAGTTGAATTCAATAAATTTGGAAGATCTGCATAAGATTCATACTAAGGTACTGATGCAAGCACCGATTGAACTAGAAAAGAATACATCGACGATATACCATACCACTGTCCCAATTTATACATTCCTTTTGGGCACTTTGCTACTTTTCGCAACTTACAAAGTAATCCGTTATAAGAACGTTACGTGCTGGAAGAATCAAGACGACCCTAATACAAAGACGGAAGATCAAGACAGTCAAAATTGTACCGAATCTTCGCCAGGACCACAGTTTCCAGCAACATTTTATCACACCGTGCTCAAATAGTTGCTGGTCTTCGGGGGGAGGAGTTACGCCAACGGATCCCCAAGACATTGCTGCGTCGACGTTTCTCACGGGAACGTATTGTACGGACGTAGCAGCTAGGCTATTCTGTAAAAAACGCGCCCGAACTCGCATCTCACCTGAGTGAGTCGACTCACTTCACTTTCGAACGTTCGAGTTTTTGGTTTCGCATTCTGTAAACATCCGCTCGGCAGAGGCGAAGCGAAGTGAGTCTCACTTCGAAACTCACTTGCCTAGTGAAGGGATCTTATAGATTTGAATTTATCGACATTGTTATTATCTTTAAAATGCGGCAATTTAACACATTTTGAAGACATAATAACACTTTAGTATTGTACCGTGGGTGGAATTAAACTAAAATTGCAATTTTACACTGATAAATTCTTTAAAATCAAAATAATTCTAGCGTCACTGAAAAAAAAGGACGCTTGTCTGTGGTTCGTTTGACTTATGTTTATTTCTCAAGTGGTTTTTTGTACCTAATTTTAAAGTGTTTCGTGTTGCATTCTTTCTAAAAGTTATGTTGGAGTTTTGGCTGCATATTACATTCGATGTCCCCGAATTTCATTATTTTGTGTTGTTTAATCGATAGCTGGTAGTGGATTTTCTTAACAAACTGCTTTTCTTTTCCATCAAAAATGCGTAGTTTTTGTGAAAATCGAAATTGAAAATGATATTTTTTAAGGTTATTTTTGTACTAAAAACGCAACTTAAAGTAAAATCTTAAGCCATTATAGTATCAAAATGTCTAATTATCACACTCACACGCATTATTTTTAAATATATTTACGTACCTATTACTTTATTTACATATTACAATTTATTTTGTCAAAATAGTATTTTAACAATTTAGTATAGCCAAAAATCGTTCCATATTTTGTATTCACAACAAGCCACAGATAACACAGATTAGTTAATATGACGCAGATCACAGATTAGCAATACAAATATACTAGCTTATCATAGAGTATAAATTAGGGTTGTAACGGAACTCCGCCTCCGCCTCCGTTACTGCGGAACTTCCGCAAAGAATTTAACCTCCGCCTCCGCATCCGCCTCCGCAAAATTTATGCGGAGTCATATCGGAAGTTCATTTACGATCACAAACTGCGTGCTTTCAAGTGAAATGGTCGAGGTCGAGAGTTTGCTAAAGCCGCGGGAACACGGCCAAGCGGGTGGTGGGAGTGTGATTGAATGAATAACAGGAATCAACTTGTCAAAGCGTTCGGTACCGCGTAGTTGCAATTGAGCCGTGATTGTTTTAAGTAATTTTGTGCGTAACTATTAGTTATTGTTATTTAAATAACGTGATGAAGCCGAAAACTAGTGAAATTTGGCAGTACTTTGTAGAAGTAGACGATAATTATAAATTTTCCCAACAAATTTCACCTCCGCCTCCGCCTCCGTTAACCTCCGCATCCGCGGAGGCGAACCTCTTCACCTCCGCATCCGCCTCCACCTCCGCTAAGTAGGCCTCCGTTACAACCCTAGTATAAATGATACATTTTAATTTTTAATGTTTTTTTTTATAGCTCACTTGCTTCAGTTTTAAAAATCGATTAACTTTTACTTTTAGTATTCAAATAGGTAGCGAGGAGCGAAGCGACGAGCGTGTTAGGTTAACTGTTGAACTGCCGCACGAGCCGAGTGAGCGAAGCGAGCGTGCCGCGGCAGCGGCCGGCGAGTGCCAGAAGCGACTTTAGGGCGATTCCCACTCAAACAAAAAAAAACTACGTAGGTTTAAACAACCTGTTTGTATTTTATTTATGTATCGTAAAATTTTTGTTATTATCAAATGCTATCTAAATTAAAATTACGAAGTGTCTAGTCGTCCGCTAAACGGATGAATAAAATAAATTAGTCGTCCGATTACCGGATGAATAAAATAATTTAATCGTCCGATTATTCGGATTACTAGATAACCTTTTAACACTAAAGCTAGTTGGGTTGGACTAAAGCAAAGGGGGCTCAGGACTTAGAAAATTTTTGATGGAGTTGGTGTCATTATAACACCTATTTATTATTGTTTTATCGTAAAGATTACGCTAATATAAGCATGTTTTATAGGAACAACTTTTCTCTAAAATCAAAAATGGCCGAGATATTCGCCCTCAATTCGTTAGGTTAGGTTTAGGTTAGGTTAGGTTAGGTTTCTTAAAAAAAAAACTACACAGAAATAGGAGCCCCGCGAAGCGGGGCTCCGTCGACGCGCAAAAAAAATCAAGTTTAGGTTAGGTTAGCCGTTAGGTTAGGTTAGGTTAGGTTTCTTAAAAAAAAAACTACACAGAAACAGGAGCCCCGCGAAGCGGGGCTCCGTCGACGCGCAAAAAAAAATCAAGTTTAGGTTAGGTTAGCCGTTAGGTTAGGTTAGGTTAGGTTTCTTAAAAAAAAAACTACACAGAAATAGGAGCCCCGCGAAGCGGGGCTCCGTCGACGCGCAAAAAAAATCAAATACCTACGTGTGCCCTCCTCCCCCCTCTCCTCCCCCCACAAAAAACCTATAATACGTGCGGCAGTTCTCTAAAGAATTATTATTTTATTCATCCGGTAATCGGACAACTAATTTATTTTATTCATCCGTTTAGCGGACGACTAGCGCTGTCCTTAAAATTATTTTTGACAAATTCATTTTAAAAATCACTTTCGAATTATATTTATTATCTACAATTGTGAACGCGTCATAATATAACATTTATTATCTATAATGGCATGTCGTAAATACGTGGTAAATACAAACTTACATTTTCCAGGTAATATAATTTAAGAAATTGTTATAAATAAATTAATAATACGGCATTATATTTAAAAATATTGCCTGTGTGCGAGATTACTAGAAGTTTTAATACGACAATGGTATAAAAGTGTCGTTTTTAGTACAAAAATAACCTTAAAAAAAATAATTTTCATTTTCGATTTTCACAAAAACTACGCATTTTTGTTGGAAAAGAAAAGCAGTTTGTTAAGAAAATCCACTACCAGCTATCGATTAAACAGCACAAAATAATGAAATTCGGGGACATCGAATCAAATATTTAACCGGAGTTTTAGTTAATGTTTCAGTTTGGCTTTATTAAGTTGTTGTGTAATTGCTGTTAAACGTGTTGCATAAATTATTTAAAGGAGAAAACTGCAAAAATAACAACTATGAGGTGAGTAATGTGATTCTTGTATTTAACTAAAATATTATCTTATACAACAAGCTTATTGAAATATTTAACTTAAAATCTTAAACATTGTAGCTCCTCGGAAAGGTCGTCTCATCCCTCCCGTGCCCAAGTAGAGTATCTAGTCGACTATCTTAGCAAACATCCTAGCTTAGCCAAGGGTTTTTCAAAAGTCCCGAGCGCTAGAGACGAAGCTAGAAAAACATGGGAGGAGTTGACTATCAAATTAAATAGCTTGGGAGGCTGCACTAAAACATGGAAACAGTGGACAAAGGTAGGCAATAGGCATATAGAAAACTATTCATCTTATACCGTGTAGGTATCTGGCTTACCTATATATTATTAATAAACTTTTAATTTTGCTTTAGTATTGGTCTGACAAAAAGAGTGCCGTGAAGAAAAAAGCTGCCCTAAGATACCGGGCACGCAATAAGACTGGTGGTGGATGTGAATCGGTGGTGGAGCTTTCAGAGGTGGAGGAGAAAATACTCACATTAATGGGCGGGGAAGGTTTTGCAATTGGTGATAGGCATTTGGAAATTAATCCATTTGAAGTAAGCTATTGTTATCGATTTTGTTGATCCGATACATGTATGTATGTAAAATATAATTATTCAATGTCATGTTCTTTTTTTAGGAAATCCCCGTCCTTACTGATGCCAACGAAAGCCCCACATTGTCGACTTCATCTATGATAAATGAAACCACAACTATTGTAAGTAAATACCTAGTGTATTAATAAAATATTACTTAATAATAAACAACTTATTAGTAAATGTTTCTTATATTGTTCTAGGAATACCAAGTCTTGGATGAGACTGCTATAAATACGGAAAATGTTAGTATGGCAGATACTGAGGTATATATTAATAAGATATTATGAAAATGGTACTTTTTTATTGATTCCAGTATTTGAAATACTATGTTTTTTTTTCAGAGACCTCAACTAATTCAGCAATATGTTAACTGTATCCCGAATCCCGAACCTTCCCCTGCTCATACACCACCGAGAGCGGAGGTAACGAGCCCTCTGCAAGCAGTTACCCCCTCTGGCTCAGGCAACTTTCCTGCTCGACGTCAATTGAACGTCGCGGGTCCATCACCACGTCGTACTACAAGTAATTATGAGATTTATGAATTGATTTACAATATTTATAATCCATACTAATATTATAAATGCGAAAGTAACTCTGTCTGTCTGTCTGTTACTCAATCACGCCTTAACTACTGAACCAATTTGCATGAAATTTGGTATAGAGATATTTTGATACCCGAGAAAGGACATAGGATAGGTTTTATCCCGGAAATCCTACGGGAACGGGTTTTTCTTTGAAAACGCGGGCGAAGCCGCGGGCGGAAAGCTAGTCAACAATAAAAATTTGGAAATACATACAAATAAAACTAAATAATACTTGATAATGAATTAAGGAAATAATAATAACATCAGAAGACTTGTCAAAAATGCGTCACCGCGACCGGTGGAAATAATAATAAATTAATATTTATTTTACGTTTCAGGGTCATCGAGTCGTCCACAACAACGGCAAAGAAGACGATCACCTCCATCACAAAGGCGGCAATCTCAATTAACAACCTTTACTGAAAGGTTTCTTAGCTTGGAAGAGCAACGGATTGAGATTGACCGTCGCTACTGTGAGTTACAGGAGGTGATGGTCAACTCACAAAGGGAGACCAACAGAATGACAGCAGAGGGCCTGATTGCCGTCGGGGAAGGTCTTAAATTATTAGCTGAAAATTTAAAAAAATAAAATACTTTTATACTTAAATACATTTATTAGTTCTTAACTTATTTTAGTAGTAAAAAATTATCTGTGGTTTTACTTATAGTTTCTTAATTTACTAACATTAGTTTATAAGCCCTAATTGAGTTACTAACACCTATGAATATAATTTTCTGGAATAAATAATTTGCATTGATTTTTGATTGAATTAATTACAATTACCGCGTGTTCCTTGCCCTCCATAATTCATTTATCAATCTTTGTCTACATAGCTGACCAAGTGCAGTTTCATTAGGTACATCCTCATTTGAAGCTACACTTTGTCTGGTCCTATGAAAACCAGCCTCAACCTCTAGCTCTGAATTGAATATGGCTGGAGCTGGCAGGCCGGCACGATTACAAATATTGTGAAGCACGCAACATGCTATTACAATCTTCGAAACCGTGTCGGGGTCATAATGTAGGACTCTATGTGCTAATAGGCATCTAAATCTGGCTTTAAGGACCCCAATTGTTCTTTCTACGGTGTTTCTTGCAGTAGCATGCAGCTAGTTATAGTGATGTTCTGGTGTTCCCTCGTCTGCATTTGGAACTGGCACCATTAGGTACTGACGCTGCGGATACCCAGAATCACCTGTAACAATGAATATTGTTAAAAAATAAAATGTTTTGTCATCAACAATTATATTTTTATTAGGAGTTAGGAGTTTTCAATGATTTCGCCTGCTCTCCAATTTTTATGAATTCCGTGAACTTCGGTAATAAAGCCTAAATTACTCAGAAATAAAGTAGTTTTTTTAATGATGAAAGAATTTTTGAAGGAATTAATCCAGTAGTTTTTGAGTTAAATATTTACAAACAAACAAAGATTCGTCTTTATAATTAATTAGCTAAGAGGTAACTCACCTAACAAGTACACAGATTCGCCTGTTTGTACTAATTGTTCGAGGTGGTCCCGAATGATGCAATTATTAAAAATAAGGCTGTCGTGAGTCGCTCCGCCATATGTTGCATCTACATGTATTATGTTCAAATCTGCATCTGTGAACTGCAAAAAGAATTATTTTACAACTATTTTTATGTGGCTGTTCTAATGAATGTTAAAAAAAATATAGGTACTAGCAGCGTCTTGTGATTTATACTGCTTCGTTAATGATCCTATGGAATTGGTCCAAATTTCATTAAATCGATTTTCTGTGGTTCAAGTGCGAAAGCGTATACAGACATTATTATATCAGGCTTACCATTTGTACATTTCTTGCATGATATCCTTTGCGACAGTAGTATCGTTCTTCATGGCAAGTTGGTCTCACCATTGTCACAAAAGTCCCATCTACACATCCTATTACCCCAGGAATACTGAATTTCTCATAGAATCTGCAATAAGAAATAAAAAAATCATTAAATATTTTTCATTAACATGATAGGTTTATTTAGGTAGGTACACAAACCTTGTTTTGAGTCTCAGTCTTTCTTCAGAATTTTGGGGAAATCTTATGTATTTTTTTACTATACTTGGATGGCTTAGGGCTTCTATGACCTCGTGGATACTACGAGATGCTGATGGCTGCGACACAAACGAATTTATGTGTTTTCCACATATCCTTTGATAGCTCCCAGTCGCAAAGAAAGAAAGTGCACATAACAACTGAAAAAAATTAATGAAATTTCTTGAAACTATCAAAATAAAAGGTACTTAATCTGATAAGGAAACCATCCATAATTAAAGTCGGTTAATAACTCAAAACGTTTTTAAAGAAACCGTAAGGGAGAGAAACTTTGGACTTTAACATAGGGTACCTACCACTTGAAAGGGTGACATCATAAAAAATAATCGGGGATTAGATGACGTTATCGTTAGTGGTTCTATGTTCTATGCGAGGAAGTTATGTTACCTACCTACATAATGGAATGTTTTACAGAGTTATGGGAAAGTTATCCCAATATTCACACGGGATCGGGACTTCCGCAGATGAAATCACGGGACCGATGACTATTGTAACAGTAACTTTTCATGACATTATGAATACACATATAAAGCACTTAGATACATACCTTGACTCTAGCAGTTAATCCTCTTCGTCGACGTTGAGGTTTTTTAACTAAAACTTTAATGTCTTCCATCACTTGAGAAACTAGTTCTTCCGATAAACGGTAGCATTCAACAAAATTTTTATTTCTATTAATAATTTGCATTTCCCGAATGCTGGTACTTTGCCGGCGACTTTCTATTATATCCACAGCATTAGCTTCTCGTATTATAGCACTTAATATAAAATAACGCGCCATTTTAGTAAAAAAATATATAAAATTTGTATCAAATTTGTTCCACAACCACTAACTCACTCACGAACTCGGCACCTAATAGGCGAGTGAATTGCTGACAGGTGAATTCGTATTTGTAAATACTCGAACTCGACGTTCGAGGTGTAAAATTACCTTACAGAATGCCGAATTCATACTATAAACGTCAAAATCACAGACATGTATATTTAAGTAGACAACGCAAGTACCGCGATCTGTATGAAAACCAAGCGTGTCATATTTTTTGTACTGACCTTGACGCGTTATGACGTCACGAGCGCTTTTTAGTGATGTTAATTTCATTTTACGCTAAATCGATTAGGCCGCCACTCGCGCGGCGATTCTAGTATCGTCCTATCCCATCGAAGTAAATCGAAAGAAATCAGATCAAACTAGATCTATGTCTAAGAGGTAGTCAAATAAATGAATCGTAATCGATTACTAAATCGATTCAAGACAGAAAAATGATAATTACCATAGACAGAGGGATGATAAAATAAAGTTATAAACCTTTTAATATTCTAACAAGTAAACTAATGTGTTTTAGCTTTTTCTTACATATGCCCATTGAGTTACCATGTACTACGTACTAGAGAGGCCATCGAAAGAAAGTAATGAAACTGTCAATCAATCAATCTTTATGTCCCGTTGCATCGATCCATTTTCCTTTTATGTTCGGGTTACTTGGAAAACTGAAAAAACAAACATAGTCTAAGCAATAAGGAGTTTTCTTAAAAAACTCCCAAGATGACACTTTATAACTAATGGCGTCCATGTCATAATATTTATTTTTAGTACCTTTGTATTAAAATACTTAAAAGTTCTAGGTCAAGTCGTATTAAATGACAAAAAAAATCTATGCCTTTTTTTCTGAAAAATTGCTCCTTCAAATTATCATTTTTCTGTTCGATTATAAAATCGATTAGAATCGAGAACTGTTGCATCAAATGAACATCACTAACCACAAAATTGGACAGAAAAATGAGAACAGAAAAATGAGAAGACGCTATTCATTGCTTGTTATCATACGACGCGATCTTTACCGTGCCAAGTAAAAGCCGCAATGTATTCCGAATCATTTCGTATGATTTGGTATCCGTGTTTGTCACGATCGTTTTCCACAGATATTCTTTATTTGATTTTAAAATAAATAGTGCATATTCTGATTAGAAAATTACTTACCGGTGGAAGGAAACATCTATGCTAACTCGGCCACTCACAGCTGTGGAGTTTCTACAGTTTATAACGGCGCAATTCGGCATTTTACTTTATTCAGCTTCACGTCTTTCCTTGGCGAACTGCAAGCGCGGACTGAGTGTAGGCCAGCGTCAAGTAAGTTTCATAAACTTAGTTTGGACACGGGAAGTACATACACTCGCTTAGTCTATCTTGATACATGTCTGTGGTCAAAATACTCACTTAGCACAGTTCGCCTCGTCGCCGCTCTCGACGATGTGGCGCCACTAGTACTGTCGAGTTTTACAGAATACGAAATCGAAAACTCACCGCGGATTCCGCGTTCGAGTTTTTATAATAACCTTACAGAATAGCACTGCAGATTCCATTGGCGCAACGTAATTTTAAGTTTTCATTTTATATTCAATTAGCTTTATAGTTATTAATTGTTAAGACTTGCATCGAGCAAGACGTATTGTAATAAGTTTATATTAAAGTATTTCTAAGTGAATTCGTAGTTTTTTTTGGGGCCTCCGGCTGTCTGAAACATAATTTGTGTAATTGTTTATTTATTCTGAATCTTTAAGTTTATTGATTTTTATCCTTTACATAAGCTGTATTTAATAAAAAATGTTTAAAACTCGAATTTTCGAAATTTTTGATTTATAAGTTCTATGTAACGTTTTATAATTAAGTTATGGTATAATTAAATGTAGATTTCACTTTTGTACAGCTTAGACATTTTTCTGTATGGATACAGTGCCTTTCGATTTGAAGTTGGATAACATTTCATTTTATAGGTACTATTATAAAATTAAGAGCATGAAAGAAAAAAAAAAGCATTTCTTCATAATGCTATTGTTACCACAAAAAATATTTTCTTAATCGCAAATTTTAAGAGAAAATAAATTAAAATTAAAATTGATGTGGCGACGTTATACATACAGACGTTAGAACAAAGTCCACCATAAGAATGACGTCATTTAGGAATAAGACGATTTTTAAACATTAATAAAAACCTAAATATTTTCAAAAAGCAAAAATTACTGTTAGTTTTTATCTAGTTTTAATTAAAATAAAAATAAAAACAAGTAGCAAAAAATTTTGAAATGTTGTAATTTTGGAGCACCCTGTAAAGTCTGTATTTGTATGAACATAAGTGGAGATCGCGTCCACTTATTTTCATGCGTAAACGATGATATTCATACTCAACAGGTAACTTGGATTAACAAATAGGATAGGTTATATCCCGTAAATCCCACGGGAACGGGAACTATTTATTTATTGCACGCCTCATAAGCGAAGCGTTGAGGTGGGTACTACTGTCACTTCGCGCAAAACATCTGATTTTTCAAACTTAAAATGTCTTTATGTATCATACATTGCACTTGTAAGATAATAAATACACACACATATTAAGAAAAAAACACTATTTTTAACATTCATGATATTTTTGATGTCATTTTTGTTATTTAAACTAGTTAAAAAACAGTTTAAAAAAGTTCTGTCTTGGACGTCCGTGTGTCTGTATGTGCGGAGGATTTTCTTGTTAACACGATAGCGACCGAAATACTTTACTAATCGAGTCTTTTTTTTTCTCTTACGCTTGAGTATGCTCAGGAATAGAACCCTTTCATTTTTCAGGGTCTCTGATTCGATGTGGTTTAATTGTTATTAAATAAACAAAAATAATAATTAATAAATAATTATTAAAAAAAAATTATGAGGCGTGCACTTTTGGATTTTCCAAACTTTTTTCGTTTATTTCTATCTGAATAACCTATCAAAAGTAACATTCAATTGTGTAAATTTTATTTATTACGGATTCAACATCAAACAACTCTACGGTAAGTATCAAGGTGCGTATTAACTATAGAGCTATTATTTATTACCTTACCTATATGTTATAGCTAATTACTGCTGGGCGCTGCAGCTGGCTGCGATTTCGTCCATGTATCTACTGAAAGGTTTCATGACATAATATGAGCACAGGGGAATAAAATAAAAAGACCAGTATGTACATCCAAAAATATTTATTTCAATGATTACAAATTATCCTTAATCTAATTTTGAAAATCTAACACTGAATTAGATTCCTTACAATATTATTCAAATTAATAACAAAATAACGTATTTTACGACAAATTAATATTGAACTAATTATGTAGTTAAAACACGAAAGCGCATTACCTTATTATACCAGCTGCATTAACCAAAAATTTTATATGATAATAAGTATAATATTTTCAACTGATATCAAAATGTACGAAAAATAGTACTTAATAAGTAATTGAACTGAGAACATAATTTAATATTCACACAAAGCTGTATTGTTTCGATATACGTTGTTTTTATTGTAAACTGCATTACATATTTTGATAAAAAAATACTGTAAAACAACAGATGATGAAATTTTCAAAATGAAAAAAAAAATACAAATTTGCCGCGCAATCGACATTTGACAGCTCTACGACTGAATGAGGCGGTTAAAAAAGTTTGTATAATATTAATAGAAATAATTATCGAGATTTAAATTGCTCTACACAAGATTTATTTTGTTTGTTTTATTACTATACTTCTTAAAGACACAATTAACTCGTACTCGTAATACGATACCTTGGAGTTGGAGCGAAAATATTGTTTGTAATAATTTGGCTAGGAAAATACAACAAATCAAAAACACTATTTACTATGGAAAAAAAACCAGGAAGGTGAAAAACATATATTTACGATTTCGATGCACTCGACTTTTAGTAAAATAATAGGTAGGTAAAAATATTATTATGGTTTTGATCACAGACATATCTGTGGTTTTGATTTTAGCTACTAGTATCAGAAAGCTGCGTGTTCAATGCACGTCGGGGTCACACAACTGTGGAGGATACAGTAGACAATATACCTAATGAAGTTTTTCATCTTTTTATTTTACTGCAAATACAAAATAAAAATTAAACAATGGTAATGTAAATTCTAAACAAACTACTACCAAAATACAATTAGAACAAAAATCATTTGACTGGTTGATTTCACCCAGAGGCCAGAGGCGGCTCGTGACAAAATTGTATGGGTGTTCACTTGAAATAAAACAACGAAAATACAATAGCGTAGCGGGATAATTTATTACAAAAAAAAATGAGCACCACATTTTATAAATGTCTATAACACTAAAAATTACAAAGTACAGGCTATTTCAAAACGAATTCAATGATTATCAATAATTAGTAAATCACCGAATTTGCATTCGCGAGCGTACCTACGCGTAGGTATCCATAGTGTTTGTTTATACTAAAGGAATGGCAACGTCGCAATTGCTGCTGTCATGCGATGCGGCAACGTTGCGTGAGACTCAAAACGCTACCTGCTACGGTATGAACGATTGTTATAAAAATAAAAGTTATACATATTTGTTGGCGTAAACTATTTTATTCATCATTAATTTTGGAAAATAAATAATGTCAAAATTGATTACAATAAAACGCAGTTTTATTTTATTACATTACAGGTAAATTAGCTTGGAGAAATTTTTGCGTTTGTAGTAGTGTATGGTCAGCAAATAAAAAAAAACAACATTTTATTTTTAGTTTTTATTCAAGTATATAATATTAGTATTATTAATATTTTATTAGTTCCAAACATTACAAGCAGTGCCGATTTTTACTTCAGTGAAGACGTGTATAAATTAGGTGTTCTCCGGCCAAAAATGTAAACCACGGTAAAAGTGAAACTGTTCGAACGGTTCCGAACACTGCTTTGTGTAGCGCATGTCGCGTGACGGTCGGCTGCCGAGTAGGTATACCTACTCGGCAGCCGCGATACACGCGACATGCGCTACACAGACCAAAAAGTTTGAGACGATGTAATAAAAGTTTCACTTTAATAACAAACAATAACAACAATAACAAACAATAACAACAATCAACAAATACAAAATTTAACAATTAAACTACGTAATAATTATAATTTTCGAATGAAATGTGTGCTTTATGTTCTAACGGTACCAAGCGACTGACGCCGGACTGCACGAGGCACCTGCGGACAGCGTAAACTGGTTTATTCTGGTTTTGTGCGTGTTTCCACTTTCCACTATCAAGTGACGATTTATTTATTTGTTTTGTTTCGTAATTATTATGGTCAAATATTAATTACGAAACAAATTATTATGAACAAGATATTTTATTGTTTCACGGTATTCGCCTTGTCATTGGCTCAAGGACGTAAAATTGAATGATATATTATTTTTTTTATAAAGTCAAAACCATTTTCTTTAAAACATAAATCAGAGTATTGCTAGGGATAAGTATAAAATTAAATAGTAATGTTAGGATATCGAAACATTTTTGTATAGGCTAGAACGATATAATGGAAACGCGCTCTAAGATCTGAGTAATATACACACCACTACATATGCAAAAATTTCTCGAGACTAATTTCACTGTACACTATTGTTTTTTTTAATCAAAACATGTATGTATTTGAGTAGTTAGCAGCATATAATATTCTGAATTTCTGATCCATGCCTATTCACTCAAAACTAATAACACTAATGATTTGTAACAGTAAATTATTTCAATAGGTATTTGAACATTTCATAACCAACAAGTAAGAATAATTCGTATACAAGATACAATAACAAATCTAATACACTATTTATTATTTTATTATATTTCATTATGTGAAAATAACCAGGAAGGTGAAAAACATATTTACGAAAACAAAGTAACATATGGTTTTGCTATTAGCTATCAGGAAAAAAAATCGTATTGGAACAAAAGAAGGATTGTAACTGAATTAGGTAATTAGGTATGTTTGTTTCTGGGTGCACCGTTTTCGACGACGCGACGGCCGACGCGTGACGTAAACAGAGTAGGTACCTACTTTGCTAAAACAAACTAAGTAATAAAATTGTGTGTCTGTCTGAAAATTCGCTAAAGCATATTTTACCAATGTTTGCAAGTTTGTGATTACTTTGATAGTTTATCGATTTATAATAATTGTATACTTATATCATTGTTTAAAAATATTCAAACACAATATGATATAGGTACTGATTTATCACTGGTTTCAGTGATGAACTGATGAGTCAATGTTAGCCACAATACTAATCACTTTCGTCATACATGTGTATGAACTATGATTGATGTGATTTGCAATGTGGTGAAATTTCATAAAAATCACGGGCCAATTTTTTGTTTTGAATCCCACCGAAAATACATATACATATTACTAATTGCGTTATTAGAATAATTAATTACTATACCCACGATCAATTATTACAATTTACAATATAGTCTCAAATGCATACTAGAGAAATATTGCAATTTGAATCAAAAAATGCATAGCATACAAAAATAAATTCACAACACAAGAAATTCCGCGCGCAAATCATAGCGCGTGTCAATGAAATCAAGAATGTAATTTTATATCAAGCCGACGACGACGCCGAACTAAAGTACCTACAGTACCATTTACCTTCAGTGTACAATACAGTTTACAGACCTACGACGGACGAACAATAATGAGTAATAAATTGTTTACAAAAAAAAACATAGTTTCTAAGGTCATTAGTTTTATTTTATTTTATTGTTATTTTCTTTGAACGATTGGAAATGAAATTACTCAATTATTACACATAGAACTTTGATTTATTAGAATTATGCGAATTATGTATAAGATAACGAACGCGAATGCACGACATCTAGCGCGTCAATGTCTAAACATCGCCATTCGTTTAGACATTGACGCGCTAGATGTCGTGCTTTATGTCGTGTTTCGCTTGGCAAAAGTCACGCACACTACTGTAGAAGTGTCAAATTTTGCCGGTATTTCACTGTTGTTTTTCTAAGTAAATAATGTAAGTTATTGATTAAAAAGGTCGAACGCGGACACATTTCATTGTAGAGAAGTGATAAAATGATTAGTTTTAAAGAAATAGTGTCTGTGTTAAGTGTTTAGTCGTCATCAAAAATGTATGGAGGGACGGTCGGAACATCCACCTTAAACAAGAATTATTTCATATAGGTTTTCTATTCAAGAACTGCTCTTACCAATTCAAGATCCTTGGCATCTTGTGGATGTGGATAACCTGAGCATGATGGTTGATCAGTAGTATTTGATATGTCAATTAAGGCAAATTGAGATGGATGGTCTGCCTGAAAGAGATAAAAATGTTACTTATAACATTGGATATGGTCCCAAGTAATAATAAATAGATTGCTACAGAAACATGGACTCAATGTTTGGTAAATTGTAAAACTTTTAGTATTTTTTTTATTAAAAGCATTTATTGAACAAACATAGTGTATTATACTTATGGATAGTGTAGCTTTCCAACAACGAAAGAATTAAAAAAATTGGACCAGTACAACAGTAGGACAACTAAAAAAATAACTCAGTAGGTTTTAAGTACCAGTCATCACACCACTTGTCTCATGACACTCTAGGTCTCTAGAGCATATCAGTCAAAAAAGATATTGTGAAGCTTAAGTAAATGAATCCTTAGACACTATCGGAAATTTAAGAACAATTATAATCTTTTTTCCATTAAAATAATATCCTGGTTTTATTATATCGTAATATTGTCTTAATTCTAACTCTAAAATTCTATCCTTACCATATATAGTATTTAATTTTATTAATATATCCTTTAACACATTTGAACTTAACATAGAATGATGTGTTGAGGACGTACGAATGAAAGCTAATGTATTTTCAATTCTAACCAATTCTTGCAATATATCATCTACATTTTCTGTCATTATGCTAAGGATTTGGGCAAATTTAGCATATTTTATCAAACGGGATATTTGTATCCTGGAATCAGATAAATTTAAAGTCAATAACGTTCAAGATAGAATTCGAGGACAACCACTGAAAATAAGTAATATCGACTTAAATGAAATACACTTCAACCACAGCCCTGAAAATCATGTAAAGTTGAATTCAATAAATTTGGAAGATCTGCATAAGATTCATACTAAGGTACTGATGCAAGCAACGATTGAACTAGAAAAGAATACATCGACGATATACCATACCACTGTCCCAATTTATACATTCCTTTTGGGCACTTTGCTACTTTTCGCAACTTACAAAGTAATCCGTTATAAGAACGTTACGTGCTGGAAGAATCAAGACGACCCTAATACAAAGACGGAAGATCAAGACAGTCAAAATTGTACCGAATCTTCGCCAGGACCACAGTTTCCAGCAACATTTTATCACACCGTGCTCAAATAGTTGCTGGTCTTCGGGGGGAGGAGTTACGCCAACGGATCCCCAAGACATTGCTGCGTCGACGTTTCTCACGGGAACGTATTGTACGGACGTAGCAGCTAGGCTATTCTGTAAAAAACGCGCCCGAACTCGCATCTCACCTGAGTGAGTCGACTCACTTCACTTTCGAACGTTCGAGTTTTTGGTTTCGCATTCTGTAAACATCCGCTCGGCAGAGGCGAAGCGAAGTGAGTCTCACTTCGAAACTCACTTGCCTAGTGAAGGGATCTTATAGATTTGAATTTATCGACATTGTTATTATCTTTAAAATGCGGCAATTTAACACATTTTGAAGACATAATAACACTTTAGTATTGTACCGTGGGTGGAATTAAACTAAAATTGCAATTTTACACTGATAAATTCTTTAAAATCAAAATAATTCTAGCGTCACTGAAAAAAAAGGACGCTTGTCTGTGGTTCGTTTGACTTATGTTTATTTCTCAAGTGGTTTTTTGTACCTAATTTTAAAGTGTTTCGTGTTGCATTCTTTCTAAAAGTTATGTTGGAGTTTTGGCTGCATATTACATTCGATGTCCCCGAATTTCATTATTTTGTGTTGTTTAATCGATAGCTGGTAGTGGATTTTCTTAACAAACTGCTTTTCTTTTCCATCAAAAATGCGTAGTTTTTGTGAAAATCGAAATTGAAAATGATATTTTTTAAGGTTATTTTTGTACTAAAAACGCAACTTAAAGTAAAATCTTAAGCCATTATAGTATCAAAATGTCTAATTATCACACTCACACGCATTATTTTTAAATATATTTACGTACCTATTACTTTATTTACATATTACAATTTATTTTGTCAAAATAGTATTTTAACAATTTAGTATAGCCAAAAATCGTTCCATATTTTGTATTCACAACAAGCCACAGATAACACAGATTAGTTAATATGACGCAGATCACAGATTAGCAATACAAATATACTAGCTTATCATAGAGTATAAATGATACATTTTAATTTTTAATGTTTTTTTTATAGCTCACTTGCTTCAGTTTTAAAAATCGATTAACTTTTACTTTTAGTATTCAAATGGGTAGCGAGGAGCGAAGCGACGAGCGTGTTAGGTTAACTGTTGAACTGCCGCACGAGCCGAGCGAGCGAAGCGAGCGTGCCGCGGCAGCGGCCGGCGAGTGCCAGAAGCGACTTTAGGGCGATTCCCACTCAAACAAAAAAAAACTACGTAGGTTTAAACAACCTGTTTGTATTTTATTTATGTATCGTAAAATTTTTGTTATTATCAAATGCTATCTAAATTAAAATTACGAAGTGTCTAGTCGTCCGCTAAACGGATGAATAAAATAAATTAGTCGTCCGATTACCGGATGAATAAAATAATTTAATCGTCCGATTATTCGGATTACTAGATAACCTTTTAACACTAAAGCTAGTTGGGTTGGACTAAAGCAAAGGGGGCTCAGGACTTAGAAAATTTTTGATGGAGTTGGTGTCATTATAACACCTATTTATTATTGTTTTATCGTAAAGATTACGCTAATATAAGCATGTTTTATAGGAACAACTTTTCTCTAAAATCAAAAATGGCCGAGATATTCGCCCTCAATTCGTTAGGTTAGGTTTAGGTTAGGTTAGGTTAGGTTTCTTAAAAAAAAAACTACACAGAAATAGGAGCCCCGCGAAGCGGGGCTCCGTCGACGCGCAAAAAAAAATCAAGTTTAGGTTAGGTTAGCCGTTAGGTTAGGTTAGGTTAGGTTTCTTAAAAAAAAAACTACACAGAAATAGGAGCCCCGCGAAGCGGGGCTCCGTCGACGCGCAAAAAAAATCAAATACCTACGTGTGCCCTCCTCCCCCCTCTCCTCCCCCCACAAAAAACCTATAATACGTGCGGCAGTTCTCTAAAGAATTATTATTTTATTCATCCGGTAATCGGACAACTAATTTATTTTATTCATCCGTTTAGCGGACGACTAGCGCTGTCCTTAAAATTATTTTTGACAAATTCATTTTAAAAATCACTTTCGAATTATATTTATTATCTACAATTGTGAACGCGCCATATAACATTTATTATCTATAATGGCATGTCGTAAATACGTGGTAAATACAAACTTACATTTTCCAGGTAATATAATTTAAGAAATTGTTATAAATAAATTAATAATACGGCATTATATTTAAAAATATTGCCTGTGTGCGAGATTACTAGAAGTTTTAATACGACAATGGTATAAAAGTGTCGTTTTTAGTACAAAAATAACCTTAAAAAAAATAATTTTCATTTTCGATTTTCACAAAAACTACGCATTTTTGTTGGAAAAGAAAAGCAGTTTGTTAAGAAAATCCACTACCAGCTATCGATTAAACAGCACAAAATAATGAAATTCGGGGACATCGAATCAAATATTTAACCGGAGTTTTAGTTAATGTTTCAGTTTGGCTTTATTAAGTTGTTGTGTAATTGGTGTTAAACGTGTTGCATAAATTATTTAACCCTTGGCATGCCTGGTGGGCATAAGTTACACTCTATGCCTGGTGGGTCTCTCAGACCCCGATTTTAAAATGGTATTTTTTCTATAAATTTTATTATGTAAGGTGATTTAATGATTCAAGACGCATGCTTAAAGGGCAAAAAAGAGATAGTAATAAAAATCACATTAGAAATTAATCAACTTTATTAAAATATTTGAAATTAAACTTTAACTCACATTTTTAAGCAACATTTCGTGACTATACCTTTGTTAACATATAATTTGTATCAAAAGTAATGAGATCATAATCAGACTTTAATCCAATGTAAGGCACTATCATATACTTAATCTAAATAATAAAATAATTAGTCTTCATCACTTGCATTTACACTTTGTAAAGCTTTGGTTTGGTAACACTTTGCGCATGGAAAAATCGAGTGGTCAAGCCAAATGTGACAACTAATTGTCTCACAAATGTACTAATGGATGGACAGAGGCACCTCCATTTCAGTATCCGAAGAGGTGGAGCCTGCATCATTTTCTTCCTCCTCAATCAAATGCAACTAAGTCTTCCTCATCCAAACTCTTAGAATATTAAACTAGGTATATCCTCGTCTGTTAGTTGTTTATTCATGATTAAACTGAAAAAAAGAATAAAATAGGATAATGTAAAGTACAAACTAATATTATAACACCAAATTCCAATATTTATAAGAAAAAAGAAAAATAAATACTTACAAAATAAAGTCACGCCGTATGCCTGGTGGGGTCTGTGGGACCCGCACGCACTTTAAGCACATCCTTTTACGCTTGTAGCTCGCCTCGGGCTGAGGAAGTGGGTGGAGGGCATTCCACGGTTAGTAACGGCCAGCTACTAAAAACGGTGAGGCGCGAAATTCAAATTTAAACGAACTACAACGGTTCGCGCGTTGGTGTGGGTCTGACAGACCCTACCAGGCATGCCAAGGGTTAAAGGAGAAAACTGCAAAAATAACAACTATGAGGTGAGTAATGTGATTCTTGTATTTAACTAAAATATTATCTTATACAACAAGCTTATTGAAATATTTAACTTAAAATCTTAAACATTGTAGCTCCTCGGAAAGGTCGTCTCATCCCTCCCGTGCCCAAGTAGAGTATCTAGTCGACTATCTTAGCAAACATCCTAGCTTAGCCAAGGGTTTTTCAAAAGTCCCGAGCGCTAGAGACGAAGCTAGAAAAACATGGGAGGAGTTGACTATCAAATTAAATAGCTTGGGAGGCTGCACTAAAACATGGAAACAGTGGACAAAGGTAGGCAATAGGCATATAGAAAACTATTCATCTTATACCGTGTAGGTATCTGGCTTACCTATATATTATTAATAAACTTTTAATTTTGCTTTAGTATTGGTCTGACAAAAAGAGTGCCGTGAAGAAAAAAGCTGCCCTAAGATACCGGGCACGCAATAAGACTGGTGGTGGATGTGAATCGGTGGTGGAGCTTTCAGAGGTGGAGGAGAAAATACTCACATTAATGGGCGGGGAAGGTTTTGCAATTGGTGATAGGCATTTGGAAATTAATCCATTTGAAGTAAGCTATTGTTATCGATTTTGTTGATCCGATACATGTATGTATGTAAAATATAATTATTCAATGTCATGTTCTTTTTTTAGGAAATCCCCGTCCTTACTGATGCCAACGAAAGCCCCACATTGCCGACTTCATCTATGATAAATGAAACCACAACTATTGTAAGTAAATACCTAGTGTATTAATAAAATATTACTTAATAATAAACAACTTATTAGTAAATGTTTCTTATATTGTTCTAGGAATACCAAGTCTTGGATGAGACTGCTATAAATACGGAAAATGTTAGTATGGCAGATACTGAGGTATATATTAATAAGATATTATGAAAATGGTACTTTTTTATTGATTCCAGTATTTGAAATACTATGTTTTTTTTTTCAGAGACCTCAACTAATTCAGCAATATGTTAACTGTATCCCGAATCCCGAACCTTCCCCTGCTCATACACCACCGAGAGCGGAGGTAACGAGCCCTCTGCAAGCAGTTACCCCCTCTGGCTCAGGCAACTTTCCTGCTCGACGTCAATTATTGAACGTCGCGGGTCCATCACCACGTCGTACTACAAGTAATTATGAGATTTATGAATTGATTTACAATATTTATAATCCATACTAATATTATAAATGCGAAAGTAACTCTGTCTGTCTGTCTGTTACTCAATCACGCCTTAACTACTGAACCAATTTGCATGAAATTTGGTATAGAGATATTTTGATACCCGAGAAAGGACATAGGATAGGTTTTATCCCGGAAATCCTACGGGAACGGGTTTTTCTTTGAAAACGCGGGCGAAGCCGCGGGCGGAAAGCTAGTCAACAATAAAAATTTGGAAATACATACAAATAAAACTAAATAATACTTGATAATGAATTAAGGAAATAATAATAACATCAGAAGACTTGTCAAAAATGCGTCACCGCGACCGGTGGAAATAATAATAAATTAATATTTATTTTACGTTTCAGGGTCATCGAGTCGTCCACAACAACGGCAAAGAAGACGATCACCTCCATCACAAAGGCGGCAATCTCAATTAACAACCTTTACTGAAAGGTTTCTTAGCTTGGAAGAGCAACGGATTGAGATTGACCGTCGCTACTGTGAGTTACAGGAGGTGATGGTCAACTCACAAAGGGAGACCAACAGAATGACAGCAGAGGGCCTGATTGCCGTCGGGGAAGGTCTTAAATTATTAGCTGAAAATTTAAAAAAATAAAATACTTTTATACTTAAATACATTTATTAGTTCTTAACTTATTTTAGTAGTAAAAAATTATCTGTGGTTTTACTTATAGTTTCTTAATTTACTAACATTAGTTTATAAGCCCTAATTGAGTTACTAACACCTATGAATATAATTTTCCGGAATAAATAATTTGCATTGATTTTTGATTGAATTAATTACAATTACCGCGTGTTCCTTGCCCTCCATAATTCATTTATCAATCTTTGTCTACATAGCTGACCAAGTGCAGTTTCATTAGGTACATCCTCATTTGAAGCTACACTTTGTCTGGTCCTATGAAAACCAGCCTCAACCTCTAGCTCTGAATTGAATATGGCTGGAGCTGGCAGGCCGGCACGATTACAAATATTGTGAAGCACGCAACATGCTATTACAATCTTCGAAACCGTGTCGGGGTCATAATGTAGGACTCTATGTGCTAATAGGCATCTAAATCTGGCTTTAAGGACCCCAATTGTTCTTTCTACGGTGTTTCTTGCAGTAGCATGCAGCTAGTTATAGTGATGTTCTGGTGTTCCCTCGTCTGCATTTGGAACTGGCACCATTAGGTACTGACGCTGCGGATACCCAGAATCACCTGTAACAATGAATATTGTTAAAAAATAAAATGTTTTGTCATCAACAATTATATTTTTATTAGGAGTTAGGAGTTTTCAATGATTTCGCCTGCTCTCCAATTTTTATGAATTCCGTGAACTTCGGTAATAAAGCCTAAATTACTCAGAAATAAAGTAGTTTTTTTAATGATGAAAGAATTTTTGAAGGAATTAATCCAGTAGTTTTTGAGTTAAATATTTACAAACAAACAAAGATTCGTCTTTATAATTAATTAGCTAAGAGGTAACTCACCTAACAAGTACACAGATTCGCCTGTTTGTACTAATTGTTCGAGGTGGTCCCGAATGATGCAATTATTAAAAATAAGGCTGTCGTGAGTCGCTCCGCCATATGTTGCATCTACATGTATTATGTTCAAATCTGCATCTGTGAACTGCAAAAAGAATTATTTTACAACTATTTTTATGTGGCTGTTCTAATGAATGTTAAAAAAAATATAGGTACTAGCAGCGTCTTGTGATTTATACTGCTTCGTTAATGATCCTATGGAATTGGTCCAAATTTCATTAAATCGATTTTCTGTGGTTCAAGTGCGAAAGCGTATACAGACATTATTATATCAGGCTTACCATTTGTACATTTCTTGCATGATATCCTTTGCGACAGTAGTATCGTTCTTCATGGCAAGTTGGTCTCACCATTGTCACAAAAGTCCCATCTACACATCCTATTACCCCAGGAATACTGAATTTCTCATAGAATCTGCAATAAGAAATAAAAAAATCATTAAATATTTTTCATTAACATGATAGGTTTATTTAGGTAGGTACACAAACCTTGTTTTGAGTCTCAGTCTTTCTTCAGAATTTTGGGGAAATCTTATGTATTTTTTTACTATACTTGGATGGCTTAGGGCTTCTATGACCTCGTGGATACTACGAGATGCTGATGGCTGCGACACAAACGAATTTATGTGTTTTCCACATATCCTTTGATAGCTCCCAGTCGCAAAGAAAGAAAGTGCACATAACAACTGAAAAAAATTAATGAAATTTCTTGAAACTATCAAAATAAAAGGTACTTAATCTGATAAGGAAACCATCCATAATTAAAGTCGGTTAATAACTCAAAACGTTTTTAAAGAAACCGTAAGGGAGAGAAACTTTGGACTTTAACCCTTAAATTGTCACCCCTAGATAACTTGTGTTTATAATGTCCAAATTTGGAGGATGTGTTGGAATTAGGATAGAAAAGAGGAAAATGAAAAAAAAAATTAAAAATTTTAATTTTTTCTATTGTTTTCACTATGTCACATAAAACGGACATTGCCAATTATATGTACATGTTCGAACCGTCACATATAACGGACATTGCACATTATTCCTGCAACCGTGGTACATGAATACAATGCACATTTTCAACTCTGTAATTCAAAATTATTATCAAATTATAATTATGAACGATCTAGAATAAGCTTTTCAAACATCTGTCTTAAAATGTTGGTTAAAACTTTAACGATATCGTTAAAAATAATGGATTTTAAAAAACGACACTACCAAAAATCACAGCCTAAGAATATGCTAAGAATTGGAATAGAAATAGTATTACATAGCCTGAGAACTTATCTAATACACTAAGAAAGTCCTCTTCCCATTCCTTATATTGTACAGATTGAAATGTGTTTGCTTCATCGTATGCAAAGAAGTCGTATACCATGCTTGAGGTACCAAAACAAACAGGAAATTTAAATCGCTTTTTTTTGGATTCTTTGGCATATATTATATCCATTTTCTGCCAGTTTTTTAATTTGTAAGGTATTATTATTTAAATTTTCAAACATTGGGTGGTATTTCTGGTAAGTAACATCATGCTGTGGCTGAAGAACTACTGAGAAGTAGGGAAGATTCATCTCGCACCGCATGTAATGGCTGTAATTCTGCAGCAATAATATTTTGTTGATGGTAAAAATTCTGACTTTTTGGGTCTTCATTGTGTCTCAAATCAATATGTCGTATAATTCCGAAGGTATGGTGCTGGGGGTAAATGATTGACACTGTTATCATAGTGAAATCACTCCCGTAGGTCTACATTTCCTTCAAAATCGTCATCTCAACTCAACGCCAGACTCTTCAGCTTCCGCCAGAGGTAGGGAGGGAATTTTTTATTGATTGCCAAGTCATGCTCCTCTAAAACATATTAAAAATAGAGAAAAATATATCAAAATGATGACGTTGAAAATGGAGGGCCTTATTGGCAACGTCCGTTACATAGGACATGTGAAGAATACCCTAGTATATACTCCAAGTTGTCAACGTCCGTTTTATGGGACATCGTATATAAACTAAGATTTGTATTCCAAATATTGTAAAATATGTAAAAATTATGTCAAAATACTATACTTACAATCGTATTCTAACTAATAATATAACATTAAAAGCAAAATAGCCAAAATACTTACAGTTATTATCAATTTTATCGGGAGAGTCAAGAGATCCGTTTTTTGCAATTTTCAAATGGTCACCATTCGCGACTCTACTTCGCTTTGGTAAAAAAACCTACATGTACGCGAAGGACATAGCTAGTACCTTCCCAATATACCGATTGGCAATGCTTAGGTCTGCTATAACAGCGCCAGCATGTGTGTAAATACTATGTCCTTTAAAACTGACGAAATCAATTTAAGGGTTAACATAGGGTACCTACCACTTGAAAGGGTGACATCATAAAAAATAATCGGGGATTAGATGACGTTATCGTTAGTGGTTCTATGTTCTATGCGAGGAAGTTATGTTACCTACCTACATAATGGAATGTTTTACAGAGTTATGGGAAAGTTATCCCAATATTCACACGGGATCGGGACTTCCGCAGATGAAATCACGGGACCGATGACTATTGTAACAGTAACTTTTCATGACATTATGAATACACATATAAAGCACTTAGATACATACCTTGACTCTAGCAGTTAATCCTCTTCGTCGACGTTGAGGTTTTTTAACTAAAACTTTAATGTCTTCCATCACTTGAGAAACTAGTTCTTCCGATAAACGGTAGCATTCAACAAAATTTTTATTTCGATTAATAATTTGCATTTCCCGAATGCTGGTACTTTGCCGGCGACTTTCTATTATATCCACAGCATTAGCTTCTCGTATTATAGCACTTAATATAAAATAACGCGCCATTTTAGTAAAAAAATATATAAAATTTGTATCAAATTTGTTCCACAACCACTAACTCACTCACGAACTCGGCACCTAATAGGCGAGTGAATTGCTGACAGGTGAATTCGTATTTGTAAATACTCGAACTCGACGTTCGAGGTGTAAAATTACCTTACAGAATGCCGAATTCATACTATAAACGTCAAAATCACAGACATGTATATTTAAGTAGACAACGCAAGTACCGCGATCTGTATGAAAACCAAGCGTGTCATATTTTTTGTACTGACCTTGACGCGTTATGACGTCACGAGCGCTTTTTAGTGATGTTAATTTCATTTTACGCTAAATCGATTAGGCCGCCACTCGCGCGGCGATTCTAGTATCGTCCTATCCCATCGAAGTAAATCGAAAGAAATCAGATCAAACTAGATCTATGTCTAAGAGGTAGTCAAATAAATGAATCGTAATCGATTACTAAATCGATTCAAGACAGAAAAATGATAATTACCATAGACAGAGGGATGATAAAATAAAGTTATAAACCTTTTAATATTCTAACAAGTAAACTAATGTGTTTTAGCTTTTTCTTACATATGCCCATTGAGTTACCATGTACTACGTACTAGAGAGGCCATCGAAAGAAAGTAATGAAACTGTCAATCAATCAATCTTTATGTCCCGTTGCATCGATCCATTTTCCTTTTATGTTCGGGTTACTTGGAAAACTGAAAAAACAAACATAGTCTAAGCAATAAGGAGTTTTCTTAAAAAACTCCCAAGATGACACTTTATAACTAATGGCGTCCATGTCATAATATTTATTTTTAGTACCTTTGTATTAAAATACTTAAAAGTTCTAGGTCAAGTCGTATTAAATGACAAAAAAAATCTATGCCTTTTTTTCTGAAAAATTGCTCCTTCAAATTATCATTTTTCTGTTCGATTATAAAATCGATTAGAATCGAGAACTGTTGCATCAAATGAACATCACTAACCACAAAATTGGACAGAAAAATGAGAACAGAAAAATGAGAAGACGCTATTCATTGCTTGTTATCATACGACGCGATCTTTACCGTGCCAAGTAAAAGCCGCAATGTATTCCGAATCATTTCGTATGATTTGGTATCCGTGTTTGTCACGATCGTTTTCCACAGATATTCTTTATTTGATTTTAAAATAAATAGTGCATATTCTGATTAGAAAATTACTTACCGGTGGAAGGAAACATCTATGCTAACTCGGCCACTCACAGCTGTGGAGTTTCTACAGTTTATAACGGCGCAATTCGGCATTTTACTTTATTCAGCTTCACGTCTTTCCTTGGCGAACTGCAAGCGCGGACTGAGTGTAGGCCAGCGTCAAGTAAGTTTCATAAACTTAGTTTGGACACGGGAAGTACATACACTCGCTTAGTCTATCTTGATACATGTCTGTGGTCAAAATACTCACTTAGCACAGTTCGCCTCGTCGCCGCTCTCGACGATGTGGCGCCACTAGTACTGTCGAGTTTTACAGAATACGAAATCGAAAACTCACCGCGGATTCCGCGTTCGAGTTTTTATAATAACCTTACAGAATAGCACTGCAGATTCCATTGGCGCAACGTAATTTTAAGTTTTCATTTTATATTCAATTAGCTTTATAGTTATTAATTGTTAAGACTTGCATCGAGCAAGACGTATTGTAATAAGTTTATATTAAAGTATTTCTAAGTGAATTCGTAGTTTTTTTTGGGGCCTCCGGCTGTCTGAAACATAATTTGTGTAATTGTTTATTTATTCTGAATCTTTAAGTTTATTGATTTTTATCCTTTACATAAGCTGTATTTAATAAAAAATGTTTAAAACTCGAATTTTCGAAATTTTTGATTTATAAGTTCTATGTAACGTTTTATAATTAAGTTATGGTATAATTAAATGTAGATTTCACTTTTGTACAGCTTAGACATTTTTCTGTATGGATACAGTGCCTTTCGATTTGAAGTTGGATAACATTTCATTTTATAGGTACTATTATAAAATTAAGAGCATGAAAGAAAAAAAAAAGCATTTCTTCATAATGCTATTGTTACCACAAAAAATATTTTCTTAATCGCAAATTTTAAGAGAAAATAAATTAAAATTAAAATTGATGTGGCGACGTTATACATACAGACGTTAGAACAAAGTCCACCATAAGAATGACGTCATTTAGGAATAAGACGATTTTTAAACATTAATAAAAACCTAAATATTTTCAAAAAGTAAAAATTACTGTTAGTTTTTATCTAGTTTTAATTAAAATAAAAATAAAAACAAGTAGCAAAAAATTTTGAAATGTTGTAATTTTGGAGCACCCTGTAAAGTCTGTATTTGTATGAACATAAGTGGAGATCGCGTCCACTTATTTTCATGCGTAAACGATGATATTCATACTCAACAGGTAACTTGGATTAACAAATAGGATAGGTTATATCCCGTAAATCCCACGGGAACGGGAACTATTTATTTATTGCACGCCTCATAAGCGAAGCGTTGAGGTGGGTACTACTGTCACTTCGCGCAAAACATCTGATTTTTCAAACTTAAAATGTCTTTATGTATCATACATTGCACTTGTAAGATAATAAATACACACACATATTAAGAAAAAAACACTATTTTTAACATTCATGATATTTTTGATGTCATTTTTGTTATTTAAACTAGTTAAAAAACAGTTTAAAAAAGTTCTGTCTTGGACGTCCGTGTGTCTGTATGTGCGGAGGATTTTCTTGTTAACACGATAGCGACCGAAATACTTTACTAATCGAGTCTTTTTTTTTTCTCTTACGCTTGAGTATGCTCAGGAATAGAACCCTTTCATTTTTCAGGGTCTGATTCGATGTGGTTTAATTGTTATTAAATAAACAAAAATAATAATTAATAAATAATTATTAAAAAAAAATTATGAGGCGTGCACTTTTGGATTTTCCAAACTTTTTTCGTTTATTTCTATCTGAATAACCTATCAAAAGTAACATTCAATTGTGTAAATTTTATTTATTACGGATTCAACATCAAACAACTCTACGGTAAGTATCAAGGTGCGTATTAACTATAGAGCTATTATTTATTACCTTACCTACCTATATGTTATAGCTAATTACTGCTGGGCGCTGCAGCTGGCTGCGATTTCGTCCATGTATCTACTGAAAGGTTTCATGACATAATATGAGCACAGGGGAATAAAATAAAAAGACCAGTATGTACATCCAAAAATATTTATTTCAATGATTACAAATTATCCTTAATCTAATTTTGAAAATCTAACACTGAATTAGATTCCTTACAATATTATTCAAATTAATAACAAAATAACGTATTTTACGACAAATTAATATTGAACTAATTATGTAGTTAAAACACGAAAGCGCATTACCTTATTATACCAGCTGCATTAACCAAAAATTTTATATGATAATAAGTATAATATTTTCAACTGATATCAAAATGTACGAAAAATAGTACTTAATAAGTAATTGAACTGAGAACATAATTTAATATTCACACAAAGCTGTATTGTTTCGATATACGTTGTTTTTATTGTAAACTGCATTACATATTTTGATAAAAAAATACTGTAAAACAACAGATGATGAAATTTTCAAAATGAAAAAAAAAATACAAATTTGCCGCGCAATCGACATTTGACAGCTCTACGACTGAATGAGGCGGTTAAAAAAGTTTGTATAATATTAATAGAAATAATTATCGAGATTTAAATTGCTCTACACAAGATTTATTTTGTTTGTTTTATTACTATACTTCTTAAAGACACAATTAACTCGTACTCGTAATACGATACCTTGGAGTTGGAGCGAAAATATTGTTTGTAATAATTTGGCTAGGAAAATACAACAAATCAAAAACACTATTTACTATGGAAAAAAAACCAGGAAGGTGAAAAACATATATTTACGATTTCGATGCACTCGACTTTTAGTAAAATAATAGGTAGGTAAAAATATTATTATGGTTTTGATCACAGACATATCTGTGGTTTTGATTTTAGCTACTAGTATCAGAAAGCTGCGTGTTCAATGCACGTCGGGGTCACACAACTGTGGAGGATACAGTAGACAATATACCTAATGAAGTTTTTCATCTTTTTATTTTACTGCAAATACAAAATAAAAATTAAACAATGGTAATGTAAATTCTAAACAAACTACTACCAAAATACAATTAGAACAAAAATCATTTGACTGGTTGATTTCACCCAGAGGCCAGAGGCGGCTCGTGACAAAATTGTATGGGTGTTCACTTGAAATAAAACAACGAAAATACAATAGCGTAGCGGGATAATTTATTACAAAAAAAAATGAGCACCACATTTTATAAATGTCTATAACACTAAAAATTACAAAGTACAGGCTATTTCAAAACGAATTCAATGATTATCAATAATTAGTAAATCACCGAATTTGCATTCGCGAGCGTACCTACGCGTAGGTATCCATAGTGTTTGTTTATACTAAAGGAATGGCAACGTCGCAATTGCTGCTGTCATGCGATGCGGCAACGTTGCGTGAGACTCAAAACGCTACCTGCTACGGTATGAACGATTGTTATAAAAATAAAAGTTATACATATTTGTTGGCGTAAACTATTTTATTCATCATTAATTTTGGAAAATAAATAATGTCAAAATTGATTACAATAAAACGCAGTTTTATTTTATTACATTACAGGTAAATTAGCTTGGAGAAATTTTTGCGTTTGTAGTAGTGTATGGTCAGCAAATAAAAAAAAACAACATTTTATTTTTAGTTTTTATTCAAGTATATAATATTAGTATTATTAATATTTTATTAGTTCCAAACATTACAAGCAGTGCCGATTTTTACTTCAGTGAAGACGTGTATGAATTAGGTGTTCTCCGGCCAAAAATGTAAACCACGGTAAAAGTGAAACTGTTCGAACGGTTCCGAACACTGCTTTGTGTAGCGCATGTCGCGTGACGGTCGGCTGCCGAGTAGGTATACCTACTCGGCAGCCGCGATACACGCGACATGCGCTACACAGACCAAAAAGTTTGAGACGATGTAATAAAAGTTTCACTTTAATAACAAACAATAACAACAATAACAAACAATAACAACAATCAACAAATACAAAATTTAACAATTAAACTACGTAATAATTATAATTTTCGAATGAAATGTGTGCTTTATGTTCTAACGGTACCAAGCGACTGACGCCGGACTGCACGAGGCACCTGCGGACAGCGTAAACTGGTTTATTCTGGTTTTGTGCGTGTTTCCACTTTCCACTATCAAGTGACGATTTATTTATTTGTTTTGTTTCGTAATTATTATGGTCAAATATTAATTACGAAACAAATTATTATGAACAAGATATTTTATTGTTTCACGGTATTCGCCTTGTCATTGGCTCAAGGACGTAAAATTGAATGATATATTATTTTTTTTATAAAGTCAAAACCATTTTCTTTAAAACATAAATCAGAGTATTGCTAGGGATAAGTATAAAATTAAATAGTAATGTTAGGATATCGAAACATTTTTGTATAGGCTAGAACGATATAATGGAAACGCGCTCTAAGATCTGAGTAATATACACACCACTACATATGCAAAAATTTCTCGAGACTAATTTCACTGTACACTATTGTTTTTTTTTATCAAAACATGTATGTATTTGAGTAGTTAGCAGCATATAATATTCTGAATTTCTGATCCATGCCTATTCACTCAAAACTAATAACACTAATGATTTGTAACAGTAAATTATTTCAATAGGTATTTGAACATTTCATAACCAACAAGTAAGAATAATTCGTATACAAGATACAATAACAAATCTAATACACTATTTATTATTTTATTATATTTCATTATGTGAAAATAACCAGGAAGGTGAAAAACATATTTACGAAAACAAAGTAACATATGGTTTTGCTATTAGCTATCAGGAAAAAAAATCGTATTGGAACAAAAGAAGGATTGTAACTGAATTAGGTAATTAGGTATGTTTGTTTCTGGGTGCACCGTTTTCGACGACGCGACGGCCGACGCGTGACGTAAACAGAGTAGGTACCTACTTTGCTAAAACAAACTAAGTAATAAAATTGTGTGTCTGTCTGAAAATTCGCTAAAGCATATTTTACCAATGTTTGCAAGTTTGTGATTACTTTGATAGTTTATCGATTTATAATAATTGTATACTTATATCATTGTTTAAAAATATTCAAACACAATATGATATAGGTACTGATTTATCACTGGTTTCAGTGATGAACTGATGAGTCAATGTTAGCCACAATACTAATCACTTTCGTCATACATGTGTATGAACTATGATTGATGTGATTTGCAATGTGGTGAAATTTCATAAAAATCACGGGCCAATTTTTTGTTTTGAATCCCACCGAAAATACATATACATATTACTAATTGCGTTATTAGAATAATTAATTACTATACCCACGATCAATTATTACAATTTACAATATAGTCTCAAATGCATACTAGAGAAATATTGCAATTTGAATCAAAAAATGCATAGCATACAAAAATAAATTCACAACACAAGAAATTCCGCGCGCAAATCATAGCGCGTGTCAATGAAATCAAGAATGTAATTTTATATCAAGCCGACGACGACGCCGAACTAAAGTACCTACAGTACCATTTACCTTCAGTGTACAATACAGTTTACAGACCTACGACGGACGAACAATAATGAGTAATAAATTGTTTACAAAAAAAAACATAGTTTCTAAGGTCATTAGTTTTATTTTATTTTATTGTTATTTTCTTTGAACGATTGGAAATGAAATTACTCAATTATTACACATAGAACTTTGATTTATTAGAATTATGCGAATTATGTATAAGATAACGAACGCGAATGCACGACATCTAGCGCGTCAATGTCTAAACATCGCCATTCGTTTAGACATTGACGCGCTAGATGTCGTGCTTTATGTCGTGTTTCGCTTGGCAAAAGTCACGCACACTACTGTAGAAGTGTCAAATTTTGCCGGTATTTCACTGTTGTTTTTCTAAGTAAATAATGTAAGTTATTGATTAAAAAGGTCGAACGCGGACACATTTCATTGTAGAGAAGTGATAAAATGATTAGTTTTAAAGAAATAGTGTCTGTGTTAAGTGTTTAGTCGTCATCAAAAATGTATGGAGGGACGGTCGGAACATCCACCTTAAACAAGAATTATTTCATATAGGTTTTCTATTCAAGAACTGCTCTTACCAATTCAAGATCCTTGGCATCTTGTGGATGTGGATAACCTGAGCATGATGGTTGATCAGTAGTATTTGATATGTCAATTAAGGCAAATTGAGATGGATGGTCTGCCTGAAAGAGATAAAAATGTTACTTATAACATTGGATATGGTCCCAAGTAATAATAAATAGATTGCTACAGAAACATGGACTCAATGTTTGGTAAATTGTAAAACTTTTAGTATTTTTTTTATTAAAAGCATTTATTGAACAAACATAGTGTATTATACTTATGGATAGTGTAGCTTTCCAACAACGAAAGAATTAAAAAAATTGGACCAGTACAACAGTAGGACAACTAAAAAAATAACTCAGTAGGTTTTAAGTACCAGTCATCACACCACTTGTCTCATGACACTCTAGGTCTCTAGAGCATATCAGTCAAAAAAGATATTGTGAAGCTTAAGTAAATGAATCCTTAGACACTATCGGAAATTTAAGAACAATTATAATCTTTTTTCCATTAAAATAATATCCTGGTTTTATTATATCGTAATATTGTCTTAATTCTAACTCTAAAATTCTATCCTTACCATATATAGTATTTAATTTTATTAATATATCCTTTAACACATTTGAACTTAACATAGAATGATGTGTTGAGGACGTACGAATGAAAGCTAATGTATTTTCAATTCTAACCAATTCTTGCAATATATCATCTACATTTTCTGTCATTATGCTAAGGATTTGGGCAAATTTAGCATATTTTATCAAACGGGATATTTGTATCCTGGAATCAGATAAATTTAAAGTCAATAACGTTCAAGATAGAATTCGAGGACAACCACTGAAAATAAGTAATATCGACTTAAATGAAATACACTTCAACCACAGCCCTGAAAATCATGTAAAGTTGAATTCAATAAATTTGGAAGATCTGCATAAGATTCATACTAAGGTACTGATGCAAGCAACGATTGAACTAGAAAAGAATACATCGACGATATACCATACCACTGTCCCAATTTATACATTCCTTTTGGGCACTTTGCTACTTTTCGCAACTTACAAAGTAATCCGTTATAAGAACGTTACGTGCTGGAAGAATCAAGACGACCCTAATACAAAGACGGAAGATCAAGACAGTCAAAATTGTACCGAATCTTCGCCAGGACCACAGTTTCCAGCAACATTTTATCACACCGTGCTCAAATAGTTGCTGGTCTTCGGGGGGAGGAGTTACGCCAACGGATCCCCAAGACATTGCTGCGTCGACGTTTCTCACGGGAACGTATTGTACGGACGTAGCAGCTAGGCTATTCTGTAAAAAACGCGCCCGAACTCGCATCTCACCTGAGTGAGTCGACTCACTTCACTTTCGAACGTTCGAGTTTTTGGTTTCGCATTCTGTAAACATCCGCTCGGCAGAGGCGAAGCGAAGTGAGTCTCACTTCGAAACTCACTTGCCTAGTGAAGGGATCTTATAGATTTGAATTTATCGACATTGTTATTATCTTTAAAATGCGGCAATTTAACACATTTTGAAGACATAATAACACTTTAGTATTGTACCGTGGGTGGAATTAAACTAAAATTGCAATTTTACACTGATAAATTCTTTAAAATCAAAATAATTCTAGCGTCACTGAAAAAAAAGGACGCTTGTCTGTGGTTCGTTTGACTTATGTTTATTTCTCAAGTGGTTTTTTGTACCTAATTTTAAAGTGTTTCGTGTTGCATTCTTTCTAAAAGTTATGTTGGAGTTTTGGCTGCATATTACATTCGATGTCCCCGAATTTCATTATTTTGTGTTGTTTAATCGATAGCTGGTAGTGGATTTTCTTAACAAACTGCTTTTCTTTTCCATCAAAAATGCGTAGTTTTTGTGAAAATCGAAATTGAAAATGATATTTTTTAAGGTTATTTTTGTACTAAAAACGCAACTTAAAGTAAAATCTTAAGCCATTATAGTATCAAAATGTCTAATTATCACACTCACACGCATTATTTTTAAATATATTTACGTACCTATTACTTTATTTACATATTACAATTTATTTTGTCAAAATAGTATTTTAACAATTTAGTATAGCCAAAAATCGTTCCATATTTTGTATTCACAACAAGCCACAGATAACACAGATTAGTTAATATGACGCAGATCACAGATTAGCAATACAAATATACTAGCTTATCATAGAGTATAAATGATACATTTTAATTTTTAATGTTTTTTTTATAGCTCACTTGCTTCAGTTTTAAAAATCGATTAACTTTTACTTTTAGTATTCAAATGGGTAGCGAGGAGCGAAGCGACGAGCGTGTTAGGTTAACTGTTGAACTGCCGCACGAGCCGAGCGAGCGAAGCGAGCGTGCCGCGGCAGCGGCCGGCGAGTGCCAGAAGCGACTTTAGGGCGATTCCCACTCAAACAAAAAAAAACTACGTAGGTTTAAACAACCTGTTTGTATTTTATTTATGTATCGTAAAATTTTTGTTATTATCAAATGCTATCTAAATTAAAATTACGAAGTGTCTAGTCGTCCGCTAAACGGATGAATAAAATAAATTAGTCGTCCGATTACCGGATGAATAAAATAATTTAATCGTCCGATTATTCGGATTACTAGATAACCTTTTAACACTAAAGCTAGTTGGGTTGGACTAAAGCAAAGGGGGCTCAGGACTTAGAAAATTTTTGATGGAGTTGGTGTCATTATAACACCTATTTATTATTGTTTTATCGTAAAGATTACGCTAATATAAGCATGTTTTATAGGAACAACTTTTCTCTAAAATCAAAAATGGCCGAGATATTCGCCCTCAATTCGTTAGGTTAGGTTTAGGTTAGGTTAGGTTAGGTTTCTTAAAAAAAAAACTACACAGAAATAGGAGCCCCGCGAAGCGGGGCTCCGTCGACGCGCAAAAAAAAATCAAGTTTAGGTTAGGTTAGCCGTTAGGTTAGGTTAGGTTAGGTTTCTTAAAAAAAAAACTACACAGAAATAGGAGCCCCGCGAAGCGGGGCTCCGTCGACGCGCAAAAAAAATCAAATACCTACGTGTGCCCTCCTCCCCCCTCTCCTCCCCCCACAAAAAACCTATAATACGTGCGGCAGTTCTCTAAAGAATTATTATTTTATTCATCCGGTAATCGGACAACTAATTTATTTTATTCATCCGTTTAGCGGACGACTAGCGCTGTCCTTAAAATTATTTTTGACAAATTCATTTTAAAAATCACTTTCGAATTATATTTATTATCTACAATTGTGAACGCGCCATATAACATTTATTATCTATAATGGCATGTCGTAAATACGTGGTAAATACAAACTTACATTTTCCAGGTAATATAATTTAAGAAATTGTTATAAATAAATTAATAATACGGCATTATATTTAAAAATATTGCCTGTGTGCGAGATTACTAGAAGTTTTAATACGACAATGGTATAAAAGTGTCGTTTTTAGTACAAAAATAACCTTAAAAAAAATAATTTTCATTTTCGATTTTCACAAAAACTACGCATTTTTGTTGGAAAAGAAAAGCAGTTTGTTAAGAAAATCCACTACCAGCTATCGATTAAACAGCACAAAATAATGAAATTCGGGGACATCGAATCAAATATTTAACCGGAGTTTTAGTTAATGTTTCAGTTTGGCTTTATTAAGTTGTTGTGTAATTGGTGTTAAACGTGTTGCATAAATTATTTAACCCTTGGCATGCCTGGTGGGCATAAGTTACACTCTATGCCTGGTGGGTCTCTCAGACCCCGATTTTAAAATGGTATTTTTTCTATAAATTTTATTATGTAAGGTGATTTAATGATTCAAGACGCATGCTTAAAGGGCAAAAAAGAGATAGTAATAAAAATCACATTAGAAATTAATCAACTTTATTAAAATATTTGAAATTAAACTTTAACTCACATTTTTAAGCAACATTTCGTGACTATACCTTTGTTAACATATAATTTGTATCAAAAGTAATGAGATCATAATCAGACTTTAATCCAATGTAAGGCACTATCATATACTTAATCTAAATAATAAAATAATTAGTCTTCATCACTTGCATTTACACTTTGTAAAGCTTTGGTTTGGTAACACTTTGCGCATGGAAAAATCGAGTGGTCAAGCCAAATGTGACAACTAATTGTCTCACAAATGTACTAATGGATGGACAGAGGCACCTCCATTTCAGTATCCGAAGAGGTGGAGCCTGCATCATTTTCTTCCTCCTCAATCAAATGCAACTAAGTCTTCCTCATCCAAACTCTTAGAATATTAAACTAGGTATATCCTCGTCTGTTAGTTGTTTATTCATGATTAAACTGAAAAAAAGAATAAAATAGGATAATGTAAAGTACAAACTAATATTATAACACCAAATTCCAATATTTATAAGAAAAAAGAAAAATAAATACTTACAAAATAAAGTCACGCCGTATGCCTGGTGGGGTCTGTGGGACCCGCACGCACTTTAAGCACATCCTTTTACGCTTGTAGCTCGCCTCGGGCTGAGGAAGTGGGTGGAGGGCATTCCACGGTTAGTAACGGCCAGCTACTAAAAACGGTGAGGCGCGAAATTCAAATTTAAACGAACTACAACGGTTCGCGCGTTGGTGTGGGTCTGACAGACCCTACCAGGCATGCCAAGGGTTAAAGGAGAAAACTGCAAAAATAACAACTATGAGGTGAGTAATGTGATTCTTGTATTTAACTAAAATATTATCTTATACAACAAGCTTATTGAAATATTTAACTTAAAATCTTAAACATTGTAGCTCCTCGGAAAGGTCGTCTCATCCCTCCCGTGCCCAAGTAGAGTATCTAGTCGACTATCTTAGCAAACATCCTAGCTTAGCCAAGGGTTTTTCAAAAGTCCCGAGCGCTAGAGACGAAGCTAGAAAAACATGGGAGGAGTTGACTATCAAATTAAATAGCTTGGGAGGCTGCACTAAAACATGGAAACAGTGGACAAAGGTAGGCAATAGGCATATAGAAAACTATTCATCTTATACCGTGTAGGTATCTGGCTTACCTATATATTATTAATAAACTTTTAATTTTGCTTTAGTATTGGTCTGACAAAAAGAGTGCCGTGAAGAAAAAAGCTGCCCTAAGATACCGGGCACGCAATAAGACTGGTGGTGGATGTGAATCGGTGGTGGAGCTTTCAGAGGTGGAGGAGAAAATACTCACATTAATGGGCGGGGAAGGTTTTGCAATTGGTGATAGGCATTTGGAAATTAATCCATTTGAAGTAAGCTATTGTTATCGATTTTGTTGATCCGATACATGTATGTATGTAAAATATAATTATTCAATGTCATGTTCTTTTTTTAGGAAATCCCCGTCCTTACTGATGCCAACGAAAGCCCCACATTGCCGACTTCATCTATGATAAATGAAACCACAACTATTGTAAGTAAATACCTAGTGTATTAATAAAATATTACTTAATAATAAACAACTTATTAGTAAATGTTTCTTATATTGTTCTAGGAATACCAAGTCTTGGATGAGACTGCTATAAATACGGAAAATGTTAGTATGGCAGATACTGAGGTATATATTAATAAGATATTATGAAAATGGTACTTTTTTATTGATTCCAGTATTTGAAATACTATGTTTTTTTTTTCAGAGACCTCAACTAATTCAGCAATATGTTAACTGTATCCCGAATCCCGAACCTTCCCCTGCTCATACACCACCGAGAGCGGAGGTAACGAGCCCTCTGCAAGCAGTTACCCCCTCTGGCTCAGGCAACTTTCCTGCTCGACGTCAATTATTGAACGTCGCGGGTCCATCACCACGTCGTACTACAAGTAATTATGAGATTTATGAATTGATTTACAATATTTATAATCCATACTAATATTATAAATGCGAAAGTAACTCTGTCTGTCTGTCTGTTACTCAATCACGCCTTAACTACTGAACCAATTTGCATGAAATTTGGTATAGAGATATTTTGATACCCGAGAAAGGACATAGGATAGGTTTTATCCCGGAAATCCTACGGGAACGGGTTTTTCTTTGAAAACGCGGGCGAAGCCGCGGGCGGAAAGCTAGTCAACAATAAAAATTTGGAAATACATACAAATAAAACTAAATAATACTTGATAATGAATTAAGGAAATAATAATAACATCAGAAGACTTGTCAAAAATGCGTCACCGCGACCGGTGGAAATAATAATAAATTAATATTTATTTTACGTTTCAGGGTCATCGAGTCGTCCACAACAACGGCAAAGAAGACGATCACCTCCATCACAAAGGCGGCAATCTCAATTAACAACCTTTACTGAAAGGTTTCTTAGCTTGGAAGAGCAACGGATTGAGATTGACCGTCGCTACTGTGAGTTACAGGAGGTGATGGTCAACTCACAAAGGGAGACCAACAGAATGACAGCAGAGGGCCTGATTGCCGTCGGGGAAGGTCTTAAATTATTAGCTGAAAATTTAAAAAAATAAAATACTTTTATACTTAAATACATTTATTAGTTCTTAACTTATTTTAGTAGTAAAAAATTATCTGTGGTTTTACTTATAGTTTCTTAATTTACTAACATTAGTTTATAAGCCCTAATTGAGTTACTAACACCTATGAATATAATTTTCCGGAATAAATAATTTGCATTGATTTTTGATTGAATTAATTACAATTACCGCGTGTTCCTTGCCCTCCATAATTCATTTATCAATCTTTGTCTACATAGCTGACCAAGTGCAGTTTCATTAGGTACATCCTCATTTGAAGCTACACTTTGTCTGGTCCTATGAAAACCAGCCTCAACCTCTAGCTCTGAATTGAATATGGCTGGAGCTGGCAGGCCGGCACGATTACAAATATTGTGAAGCACGCAACATGCTATTACAATCTTCGAAACCGTGTCGGGGTCATAATGTAGGACTCTATGTGCTAATAGGCATCTAAATCTGGCTTTAAGGACCCCAATTGTTCTTTCTACGGTGTTTCTTGCAGTAGCATGCAGCTAGTTATAGTGATGTTCTGGTGTTCCCTCGTCTGCATTTGGAACTGGCACCATTAGGTACTGACGCTGCGGATACCCAGAATCACCTGTAACAATGAATATTGTTAAAAAATAAAATGTTTTGTCATCAACAATTATATTTTTATTAGGAGTTAGGAGTTTTCAATGATTTCGCCTGCTCTCCAATTTTTATGAATTCCGTGAACTTCGGTAATAAAGCCTAAATTACTCAGAAATAAAGTAGTTTTTTTAATGATGAAAGAATTTTTGAAGGAATTAATCCAGTAGTTTTTGAGTTAAATATTTACAAACAAACAAAGATTCGTCTTTATAATTAATTAGCTAAGAGGTAACTCACCTAACAAGTACACAGATTCGCCTGTTTGTACTAATTGTTCGAGGTGGTCCCGAATGATGCAATTATTAAAAATAAGGCTGTCGTGAGTCGCTCCGCCATATGTTGCATCTACATGTATTATGTTCAAATCTGCATCTGTGAACTGCAAAAAGAATTATTTTACAACTATTTTTATGTGGCTGTTCTAATGAATGTTAAAAAAAATATAGGTACTAGCAGCGTCTTGTGATTTATACTGCTTCGTTAATGATCCTATGGAATTGGTCCAAATTTCATTAAATCGATTTTCTGTGGTTCAAGTGCGAAAGCGTATACAGACATTATTATATCAGGCTTACCATTTGTACATTTCTTGCATGATATCCTTTGCGACAGTAGTATCGTTCTTCATGGCAAGTTGGTCTCACCATTGTCACAAAAGTCCCATCTACACATCCTATTACCCCAGGAATACTGAATTTCTCATAGAATCTGCAATAAGAAATAAAAAAATCATTAAATATTTTTCATTAACATGATAGGTTTATTTAGGTAGGTACACAAACCTTGTTTTGAGTCTCAGTCTTTCTTCAGAATTTTGGGGAAATCTTATGTATTTTTTTACTATACTTGGATGGCTTAGGGCTTCTATGACCTCGTGGATACTACGAGATGCTGATGGCTGCGACACAAACGAATTTATGTGTTTTCCACATATCCTTTGATAGCTCCCAGTCGCAAAGAAAGAAAGTGCACATAACAACTGAAAAAAATTAATGAAATTTCTTGAAACTATCAAAATAAAAGGTACTTAATCTGATAAGGAAACCATCCATAATTAAAGTCGGTTAATAACTCAAAACGTTTTTAAAGAAACCGTAAGGGAGAGAAACTTTGGACTTTAACATAGGGTACCTACCACTTGAAAGGGTGACATCATAAAAAATAATCGGGGATTAGATGACGTTATCGTTAGTGGTTCTATGTTCTATGCGAGGAAGTTATGTTACCTACCTACATAATGGAATGTTTTACAGAGTTATGGGAAAGTTATCCCAATATTCACACGGGATCGGGACTTCCGCAGATGAAATCACGGGACCGATGACTATTGTAACAGTAACTTTTCATGACATTATGAATACACATATAAAGCACTTAGATACATACCTTGACTCTAGCAGTTAATCCTCTTCGTCGACGTTGAGGTTTTTTAACTAAAACTTTAATGTCTTCCATCACTTGAGAAACTAGTTCTTCCGATAAACGGTAGCATTCAACAAAATTTTTATTTCGATTAATAATTTGCATTTCCCGAATGCTGGTACTTTGCCGGCGACTTTCTATTATATCCACAGCATTAGCTTCTCGTATTATAGCACTTAATATAAAATAACGCGCCATTTTAGTAAAAAAATATATAAAATTTGTATCAAATTTGTTCCACAACCACTAACTCACTCACGAACTCGGCACCTAATAGGGGAGTGAATTGCTGACAGGTGAATTCGTATTTGTAAATACTCGAACTCGACGTTCGAGGTGTAAAATTACCTTACAGAATGCCGAATTCATACTATAAACGTCAAAATCACAGACATGTATATTTAAGTAGACAACGCAAGTACCGCGATCTGTATGAAAACCAAGCGTGTCATATTTTTTGTACTGACCTTGACGCGTTATGACGTCACGAGCGCTTTTTAGTGATGTTAATTTCATTTTACGCTAAATCGATTAGGCCGCCACTCGCGCGGCGATTCTAGTATCGTCCTATCCCATCGAAGTAAATCGAAAGAAATCAGATCAAACTAGATCTATGTCTAAGAGGTAGTCAAATAAATGAATCGTAATCGATTACTAAATCGATTCAAGACAGAAAAATGATAATTACCATAGACAGAGGGATGATAAAATAAAGTTATAAACCTTTTAATATTCTAACAAGTAAACTAATGTGTTTTAGCTTTTTCTTACATATGCCCATTGAGTTACCATGTACTACGTACTAGAGAGGCCATCGAAAGAAAGTAATGAAACTGTCAATCAATCAATCTTTATGTCCCGTTGCATCGATCCATTTTCCTTTTATGTTCGGGTTACTTGGAAAACTGAAAAAACAAACATAGTCTAAGCAATAAGGAGTTTTCTTAAAAAACTCCCAAGATGACACTTTATAACTAATGGCGTCCATGTCATAATATTTATTTTTAGTACCTTTGTATTAAAATACTTAAAAGTTCTAGGTCAAGTCGTATTAAATGACAAAAAAAATCTATGCCTTTTTTTCTGAAAAATTGCTCCTTCAAATTATCATTTTTCTGTTCGATTATAAAATCGATTAGAATCGAGAACTGTTGCATCAAATGAACATCGCTAACCACAAAATTGGACAGAAAAATGAGAACAGAAAAATGAGAAGACGCTATTCATTGCTTGTTATCATACGACGCGATCTTTACCGTGCCAAGTAAAAGCCGCAATGTATTCCGAATCATTTCGTATGATTTGGTATCCGTGTTTGTCACGATCGTTTTCCACAGATATTCTTTATTTGATTTTAAAATAAATAGTGCATATTCTGATTAGAAAATTACTTACCGGTGGAAGGAAACATCTATGCTAACTCGGCCACTCACCGCTGTGGAGTTTCTACAGTTTATAACGGCGCAATTCGGCATTTTACTTTATTCAGCTTCACGTCTTTCCTTGGCGAACTGCAAGCGCGGACTGAGTGTAGGCCAGCGTCAAGTAAGTTTCATAAACTTAGTTTGGACACGGGAAGTACATACACTCGCTTAGTCTATCTTGATACATGTCTGTGGTCAAAATACTCACTTAGCACAGTTCGCCTCGTCGCCGCTCTCGACGATGTGGCGCCACTAGTACTGTCGAGTTTTACAGAATACGAAATCGAAAACTCACCGCGGATTCCGCGTTCGAGTTTTTATAATAACCTTACAGAATAGCACTGCAGATTCCATTGGCGCAACGTAATTTTAAGTTTTCATTTTATATTCAATTAGCTTTATAGTTATTAATTGTTAAGACTTGCATCGAGCAAGACGTATTGTAATAAGTTTATATTAAAGTATTTCTAAGTGAATTCGTAGTTTTTTTTGGGGCCTCCGGCTGTCTGAAACATAATTTGTGTAATTGTTTATTTATTCTGAATCTTTAAGTTTATTGATTTTTATCCTTTACATAAGCTGTATTTAATAAAAAATGTTTAAAACTCGAATTTTCGAAATTTTTGATTTATAAGTTCTATGTAACGTTTTATAATTAAGTTATGGTATAATTAAATGTAGATTTCACTTTTGTACAGCTTAGACATTTTTCTGTATGGATACAGTGCCTTTCGATTTGAAGTTGGATAACATTTCATTTTATAGGTACTATTATAAAATTAAGAGCATGAAAGAAAAAAAAAAGCATTTCTTCATAATGCTATTGTTACCACAAAAAATATTTTCTTAATCGCAAATTTTAAGAGAAAATAAATTAAAATTAAAATTGATGTGGCGACGTTATACATACAGACGTTAGAACAAAGTCCACCATAAGAATGACGTCATTTAGGAATAAGACGATTTTTAAACATTAATAAAAACCTAAATATTTTCAAAAAGTAAAAATTACTGTTAGTTTTTATCTAGTTTTAATTAAAATAAAAATAAAAACAAGTAGCAAAAAATTTTGAAATGTTGTAATTTTGGAGCACCCTGTAAAGTCTGTATTTGTATGAACATAAGTGGAGATCGCGTCCACTTATTTTCATGCGTAAACGATGATATTCATACTCAACAGGTAACTTGGATTAACAAATAGGATAGGTTATATCCCGTAAATCCCACGGGAACGGGAACTATTTATTTATTGCACGCCTCATAAGCGAAGCGTTGAGGTGGGTACTACTGTCACTTCGCGCAAAACATCTGATTTTTCAAACTTAAAATGTCTTTATGTATCATACATTGCACTTGTAAGATAATAAATACACACACATATTAAGAAAAAAACACTATTTTTAACATTCATGATATTTTTGATGTCATTTTTGTTATTTAAACTAGTTAAAAAACAGTTTAAAAAAGTTCTGTCTTGGACGTCCGTGTGTCTGTATGTGCGGAGGATTTTCTTGTTAACACGATAGCGACCGAAATACTTTACTAATCGAGTCTTTTTTTTTCTCTTACGCTTGAGTATGCTCAGGAATAGAACCCTTTCATTTTTCAGGGTCTGATTCGATGTGGTTTAATTGTTATTAAATAAACAAAAATAATAATTAATAAATAATTATTTAAAAAAAATTATGAGGCGTGCACTTTTGGATTTTCCAAACTTTTTTCGTTTATTTCTATCTGAATAACCTATCAAAAGTAACATTCAATTGTGTAAATTTTATTTATTACGGATTCAACATCAAACAACTCTACGGTAAGTATCAAGGTGCGTATTAACTATAGAGCTATTATTTATTACCTTACCTATATGTTATAGCTAATTACTGCTGGGCGCTGCAGCTGGCTGCGATTTCGTCCATGTATCTACTGAAAGGTTTCATGACATAATATGAGCACAGGGGAATAAAATAAAAAGACCAGTATGTACATCCAAAAATATTTATTTCAATGATTACAAATTATCCTTAATCTAATTTTGAAAATCTAACACTGAATTAGATTCCTTACAATATTATTCAAATTAATAACAAAATAACGTATTTTACGACAAATTAATATTGAACTAATTATGTAGTTAAAACACGAAAGCGCATTACCTTATTATACCAGCTGCATTAACCAAAAATTTTATATGATAATAAGTATAATATTTTCAACTGATATCAAAATGTACGAAAAATAGTACTTAATAAGTAATTGAACTGAGAACATAATTTAATATTCACACAAAGCTGTATTGTTTCGATATACGTTGTTTTTATTGTAAACTGCATTACATATTTTGATAAAAAAATACTGTAAAACAACAGATGATGAAATTTTCAAAATGAAAAAAAAAATACAAATTTGCCGCGCAATCGACATTTGACAGCTCTACGACTGAATGAGGCGGTTAAAAAAGTTTGTATAATATTAATAGAAATAATTATCGAGATTTAAATTGCTCTACACAAGATTTATTTTGTTTGTTTTATTACTATACTTCTTAAAGACACAATTAACTCGTACTCGTAATACGATACCTTGGAGTTGGAGCGAAAATATTGTTTGTAATAATTTGGCTAGGAAAATACAACAAATCAAAAACACTATTTACTATGGAAAAAAAACCAGGAAGGTGAAAAACATATATTTACGATTTCGATGCACTCGACTTTTAGTAAAATAATAGGTAGGTAAAAATATTATTATGGTTTTGATCACAGACATATCTGTGGTTTTGATTTTAGCTACTAGTATCAGAAAGCTGCGTGTTCAATGCACGTCGGGGTCACACAACTGTGGAGGATACAGTAGACAATATACCTAATGAAGTTTTTCATCTTTTTATTTTACTGCAAATACAAAATAAAAATTAAACAATGGTAATGTAAATTCTAAACAAACTACTACCAAAATACAATTAGAACAAAAATCATTTGACTGGTTGATTTCACCCAGAGGCCAGAGGCGGCTCGTGACAAAATTGTATGGGTGTTCACTTGAAATAAAACAACGAAAATACAATAGCGTAGCGGGATAATTTATTACAAAAAAAATGAGCACCACATTTTATAAATGTCTATAACACTAAAAATTACAAAGTACAGGCTATTTCAAAACGAATTCAATGATTATCAATAATTAGTAAATCACCGAATTTGCATTCGCGAGCGTACCTACGCGTAGGTATCCATAGTGTTTGTTTATACTAAAGGAATGGCAACGTCGCAATTGCTGCTGTCATGCGATGCGGCAACGTTGCGTGAGACTCAAAACGCTACCTGCTACGGTATGAACGATTGTTATAAAAATAAAAGTTATACATATTTGTTGGCGTAAACTATTTTATTCATCATTAATTTTGGAAAATAAATAATGTCAAAATTGATTACAATAAAACGCAGTTTTATTTTATTACATTACAGGTAAATTAGCTTGGAGAAATTTTTGCGTTTGTAGTAGTGTATGGTCAGCAAATAAAAAAAAACAACATTTTATTTTTAGTTTTTATTCAAGTATATAATATTAGTATTATTAATATTTTATTAGTTCCAAACATTACAAGCAGTGCCGATTTTTACTTCAGTGAAGACGTGTATGAATTAGGTGTTCTCCGGCCAAAAATGTAAACCACGGTAAAAGTGAAACTGTTCGAACGGTTCCGAACACTGCTTTGTGTAGCGCATGTCGCGTGACGGTCGGCTGCCGAGTAGGTATACCTACTCGGCAGCCGCGATACACGCGACATGCGCTACACAGACCAAAAAGTTTGAGACGATGTAATAAAAGTTTCACTTTAATAACAAACAATAACAACAATAACAAACAATAACAACAATCAACAAATACAAAATTTAACAATTAAACTACGTAATAATTATAATTTTCGAATGAAATGTGTGCTTTATGTTCTAACGGTACCAAGCGACTGACGCCGGACTGCACGAGGCACCTGCGGACAGCGTAAACTGGTTTATTCTGGTTTTGTGCGTGTTTCCACTTTCCACTATCAAGTGACGATTTATTTATTTGTTTTGTTTCGTAATTATTATGGTCAAATATTAATTACGAAACAAATTATTATGAACAAGATATTTTATTGTTTCACGGTATTCGCCTTGTCATTGGCTCAAGGACGTAAAATTGAATGATATATTATTTTTTTTATAAAGTCAAAACCATTTTCTTTAAAACATAAATCAGAGTATTGCTAGGGATAAGTATAAAATTAAATAGTAATGTTAGGATATCGAAACATTTTTGTATAGGCTAGAACGATATAATGGAAACGCGCTCTAAGATCTGAGTAATATACACACCACTACATATGCAAAAATTTCTCGAGACTAATTTCACTGTACACTATTGTTTTTTTTTTATCAAAACATGTATGTATTTGAGTAGTTAGCAGCATATAATATTCTGAATTTCTGATCCATGCCTATTCACTCAAAACTAATAACACTAATGATTTGTAACAGTAAATTATTTCAATAGGTATTTGAACATTTCATAACCAACAAGTAAGAATAATTCGTACCTATACAAGATACAATAACAAATCTAATACACTATTTATTATTTTATTATATTTCATTATGTGAAAATAACCAGGAAGGTGAAAAACATATTTACGAAAACAAAGTAACATATGGTTTTGCTATTAGCTATCAGGAAAAAAAATCGTATTGGAACAAAAGAAGGATTGTAACTGAATTAGGTAATTAGGTATGTTTGTTTCTGGGTGCACCGTTTTCGACGACGCGACGGCCGACGCGTGACGTAAACAGAGTAGGTACCTACTTTGCTAAAACAAACTAAGTAATAAAATTGTGTGTCTGTCTGAAAATTCGCTAAAGCATATTTTACCAATGTTTGCAAGTTTGTGATTACTTTGATAGTTTATCGATTTATAATAATTGTATACTTATATCATTGTTTAAAAATATTCAAACACAATATGATATAGGTACTGATTTATCACTGGTTTCAGTGATGAACTGATGAGTCAATGTTAGCCACAATACTAATCACTTTCGTCATACATGTGTATGAACTATGATTGATGTGATTTGCAATGTGGTGAAATTTCATAAAAATCACGGGCCAATTTTTTGTTTTGAATCCCACCGAAAATACATATACATATTACTAATTGCGTTATTAGAATAATTAATGACTATACCCACGATCAATTATTACAATTTACAATATAGTCTCAAATGCATACTAGAGAAATATTGCAATTTGAATCAAAAAATGCATAGCATACAAAAATAAATTCACAACACAAGAAATTCCGCGCGCAAATCATAGCGCGTGTCAATGAAATCAAGAATGTAATTTTATATCAAGCCGACGACGACGCCGAACTAAAGTACCTACAGTACCATTTACCTTCAGTGTACAATACAGTTTACAGACCTACGACGGACGAACAATAATGAGTAATAAATTGTTTACAAAAAAAAACATAGTTTCTAAGGTCATTAGTTTTATTTTATTTTATTGTTATTTTCTTTGAACGATTGGAAATGAAATTACTCAATTATTACACATAGAACTTTGATTTATTAGAATTATGCGAATTATGTATAAGATAACGAACGCGAATGCACGACATCTAGCGCGTCAATGTCTAAACATCGCCATTCGTTTAGACATTGACGCGCTAGATGTCGTGCTTTATGTCGTGTTTCGCTTGGCAAAAGTCACGCACACTACTGTAGAAGTGTCAAATTTTGCCGGTATTTCACTGTTGTTTTTCTAAGTAAATAATGTAAGTTATTGATTAAAAAGGTCGAACGCGGACACATTTCATTGTAGAGAAGTGATAAAATGATTAGTTTTAAAGAAATAGTGTCTGTGTTAAGTGTTTAGTCGTCATCAAAAATGTATGGAGGGACGGTCGGAACATCCACCTTAAACAAGAATTATTTCATATAGGTTTTCTATTCAAGAACTGCTCTTACCAATTCAAGATCCTTGGCATCTTGTGGATGTGGATAACCTGAGCATGATGGTTGATCAGTAGTATTTGATATGTCAATTAAGGCAAATTGAGATGGATGGTCTGCCTGAAAGAGATAAAAATGTTACTTATAACATTGGATATGGTCCCAAGTAATAATAAATAGATTGCTACAGAAACATGGACTCAATGTTTGGTAAATTGTAAAACTTTTAGTATTTTTTTTATTAAAAGCATTTATTGAACAAACATAGTGTATTATACTTATGGATAGTGTAGCTTTCCAACAACGAAAGAATTAAAAAAATTGGACCAGTACAACAGTAGGACAACTAAAAAAATAACTCAGTAGGTTTTAAGTACCAGTCATCACACCACTTGTCTCATGACACTCTAGGTCTCTAGAGCATATCAGTCAAAAAAGATATTGTGAAGCTTAAGTAAATGAATCCTTAGACACTATCGGAAATTTAAGAACAATTATAATCTTTTTTCCATTAAAATAATATCCTGGTTTTATTATATCGTAATATTGTCTTAATTCTAACTCTAAAATTCTATCCTTACCATATATAGTATTTAATTTTATTAATATATCCTTTAACACATTTGAACTTAACATAGAATGATGTGTTGAGGACGTACGAATGAAAGCTAATGTATTTTCAATTCTAACCAATTCTTGCAATATATCATCTACATTTTCTGTCATTATGCTAAGGATTTGGGCAAATTTAGCATATTTTATCAAACGGGATATTTGTATCCTGGAATCAGATAAATTTAAAGTCAATAACGTTCAAGATAGAATTCGAGGACAACCACTGAAAATAAGTAATATCGACTTAAATGAAATACACTTCAACCACAGCCCTGAAAATCATGTAAAGTTGAATTCAATAAATTTGGAAGATCTGCATAAGATTCATACTAAGGTACTGATGCAAGCAACGATTGAACTAGAAAAGAATACATCGACGATATACCATACCACTGTCCCAATTTATACATTCCTTTTGGGCACTTTGCTACTTTTCGCAACTTACAAAGTAATCCGTTATAAGAACGTTACGTGCTGGAAGAATCAAGACGACCCTAATACAAAGACGGAAGATCAAGACAGTCAAAATTGTACCGAATCTTCGCCAGGACCACAGTTTCCAGCAACATTTTATCACACCGTGCTCAAATAGTTGCTGGTCTTCGGGGGGAGGAGTTACGCCAACGGATCCCCAAGACATTGCTGCGTCGACGTTTCTCACGGGAACGTATTGTACGGACGTAGCAGCTAGGCTATTCTGTAAAAAACGCGCCCGAACTCGCATCTCACCTGAGTGAGTCGACTCACTTCACTTTCGAACGTTCGAGTTTTTGGTTTCGCATTCTGTAAACATCCGCTCGGCAGAGGCGAAGCGAAGTGAGTCTCACTTCGAAACTCACTTGCCTAGTGAAGGGATCTTATAGATTTGAATTTATCGACATTGTTATTATCTTTAAAATGCGGCAATTTAACACATTTTGAAGACATAATAACACTTTAGTATTGTACCGTGGGTGGAATTAAACTAAAATTGCAATTTTACACTGATAAATTCTTTAAAATCAAAATAATTCTAGCGTCACTGAAAAAAAAGGACGCTTGTCTGTGGTTCGTTTGACTTATGTTTATTTCTCAAGTGGTTTTTTGTACCTAATTTTAAAGTGTTTCGTGTTGCATTCTTTCTAAAAGTTATGTTGGAGTTTTGGCTGCATATTACATTCGATGTCCCCGAATTTCATTATTTTGTGTTGTTTAATCGATAGCTGGTAGTGGATTTTCTTAACAAACTGCTTTTCTTTTCCATCAAAAATGCGTAGTTTTTGTGAAAATCGAAATTGAAAATGATATTTTTTAAGGTTATTTTTGTACTAAAAACGCAACTTAAAGTAAAATCTTAAGCCATTATAGTATCAAAATGTCTAATTATCACACTCACACGCATTATTTTTAAATATATTTACGTACCTATTACTTTATTTACATATTACAATTTATTTTGTCAAAATAGTATTTTAACAATTTAGTATAGCCAAAAATCGTTCCATATTTTGTATTCACAACAAGCCACAGATAACACAGATTAGTTAATATGACGCAGATCACAGATTAGCAATACAAATATACTAGCTTATCATAGAGTATAAATGATACATTTTAATTTTTAATGTTTTTTTTATAGCTCACTTGCTTCAGTTTTAAAAATCGATTAACTTTTACTTTTAGTATTCAAATGGGTAGCGAGGAGCGAAGCGACGAGCGTGTTAGGTTAACTGTTGAACTGCCGCACGAGCCGAGCGAGCGAAGCGAGCGTGCCGCGGCAGCGGCCGGCGAGTGCCAGAAGCGACTTTAGGGCGATTCCCACTCAAACAAAAAAAAACTACGTAGGTTTAAACAACCTGTTTGTATTTTATTTATGTATCGTAAAATTTTTGTTATTATCAAATGCTATCTAAATTAAAATTACGAAGTGTCTAGTCGTCCGCTAAACGGATGAATAAAATAAATTAGTCGTCCGATTACCGGATGAATAAAATAATTTAATCGTCCGATTATTCGGATTACTAGATAACCTTTTAACACTAAAGCTAGTTGGGTTGGACTAAAGCAAAGGGGGCTCAGGACTTAGAAAATTTTTGATGGAGTTGGTGTCATTATAACACCTATTTATTATTGTTTTATCGTAAAGATTACGCTAATATAAGCATGTTTTATAGGAACAACTTTTCTCTAAAATCAAAAATGGCCGAGATATTCGCCCTCAATTCGTTAGGTTAGGTTTAGGTTAGGTTAGGTTAGGTTTCTTAAAAAAAAACTACACAGAAATAGGAGCCCCGCGAAGCGGGGCTCCGTCGACGCGCAAAAAAAATCAAGTTTAGGTTAGGTTAGCCGTTAGGTTAGGTTAGGTTAGGTTTCTTAAAAAAAAAACTACACAGAAACAGGAGCCCCGCGAAGCGGGGCTCCGTCGACGCGCAAAAAAAAAATCAAGTTTAGGTTAGGTTAGCCGTTAGGTTAGGTTAGGTTAGGTTTCTTAAAAAAAAAACTACACAGAAATAGGAGCCCCGCGAAGCGGGGCTCCGTCGACGCGCAAAAAAAATCAAATACCTACGTGTGCCCTCCTCCCCCCTCTCCTCCCCCCACAAAAAACCTATAATACGTGCGGCAGTTCTCTAAAGAATTATTATTTTATTCATCCGGTAATCGGACAACTAATTTATTTTATTCATCCGTTTAGCGGACGACTAGCGCTGTCCTTAAAATTATTTTTGACAAATTCATTTTAAAAATCACTTTCGAATTATATTTATTATCTACAATTGTGAACGCGTCATAATATAACATTTATTATCTATAATGGCATGTCGTAAATACGTGGTAAATACAAACTTACATTTTCCAGGTAATATAATTTAAGAAATTGTTATAAATAAATTAATAATACGGCATTATATTTAAAAATATTGCCTGTGTGCGAGATTACTAGAAGTTTTAATACGACAATGGTATAAAAGTGTCGTTTTTAGTACAAAAATAACCTTAAAAAAAATAATTTTCATTTTCGATTTTCACAAAAACTACGCATTTTTGTTGGAAAAGAAAAGCAGTTTGTTAAGAAAATCCACTACCAGCTATCGATTAAACAGCACAAAATAATGAAATTCGGGGACATCGAATCAAATATTTAACCGGAGTTTTAGTTAATGTTTCAGTTTGGCTTTATTAAGTTGTTGTGTAATTGCTGTTAAACGTGTTGCATAAATTATTTAAAGGAGAAAACTGCAAAAATAACAACTATGAGGTGAGTAATGTGATTCTTGTATTTAACTAAAATATTATCTTATACAACAAGCTTATTGAAATATTTAACTTAAAATCTTAAACATTGTAGCTCCTCGGAAAGGTCGTCTCATCCCTCCCGTGCCCAAGTAGAGTATCTAGTCGACTATCTTAGCAAACATCCTAGCTTAGCCAAGGGTTTTTCAAAAGTCCCGAGCGCTAGAGACGAAGCTAGAAAAACATGGGAGGAGTTGACTATCAAATTAAATAGCTTGGGAGGCTGCACTAAAACATGGAAACAGTGGACAAAGGTAGGCAATAGGCATATAGAAAACTATTCATCTTATACCGTGTAGGTATCTGGCTTACCTATATATTATTAATAAACTTTTAATTTTGCTTTAGTATTGGTCTGACAAAAAGAGTGCCGTAAAGAAAAAAGCTGCCCTAAGATACCGGGCACGCAATAAGACTGGTGGTGGATGTGAATCGGTGGTGGAGCTTTCAGAGGTGGAGGAGAAAATACTCACATTAATGGGCGGGGAAGGTTTTGCAATTGGTGATAGGCATTTGGAAATTAATCCATTTGAAGTAAGCTATTGTTATCGATTTTGTTGATCCGATACATGTATGTATGTAAAATATAATTATTCAATGTCATGTTCTTTTTTTAGGAAATCCCCGTCCTTACTGATGCCAACGAAAGCCCCACATTGTCGACTTCATCTATGATAAATGAAACCACAACTATTGTAAGTAAATACCTAGTGTATTAATAAAATATTACTTAATAATAAACAACTTATTAGTAAATGTTTCTTATATTGTTCTAGGAATACCAAGTCTTGGATGAGACTGCTATAAATACGGAAAATGTTAGTATGGCAGATACTGAGGTATATATTAATAAGATATTATGAAAATGGTACTTTTTTATTGATTCCAGTATTTGAAATACTATGTTTTTTTTTTCAGAGACCTCAACTAATTCAGCAATATGTTAACTGTATCCCGAATCCCGAACCTTCCCCTGCTCATACACCACCGAGAGCGGAGGTAACGAGCCCTCTGCAAGCAGTTACCCCCTCTGGCTCAGGCAACTTTCCTGCTCGACGTCAATTATTGAACGTCGCGGGTCCATCACCACGTCGTACTACAAGTAATTATGAGATTTATGAATTGATTTACAATATTTATAATCCATACTAATATTATAAATGCGAAAGTAACTCTGTCTGTCTGTCTGTTACTCAATCACGCCTTAACTACTGAACCAATTTGCATGAAATTTGGTATAGAGATATTTTGATACCCGAGAAAGGACATAGGATAGGTTTTATCCCGGAAATCCTACGGGAACGGGTTTTTCTTTGAAAACGCGGGCGAAGCCGCGGGCGGAAAGCTAGTCAACAATAAAAATTTGGAAATACATACAAATAAAACTAAATAATACTTGATAATGAATTAAGGAAATAATAATAACATCAGAAGACTTGTCAAAAATGCGTCACCGCGACCGGTGGAAATAATAATAAATTAATATTTATTTTACGTTTCAGGGTCATCGAGTCGTCCACAACAACGGCAAAGAAGACGATCACCTCCATCACAAAGGCGGCAATCTCAATTAACAACCTTTACTGAAAGGTTTCTTAGCTTGGAAGAGCAACGGATTGAGATTGACCGTCGCTACTGTGAGTTACAGGAGGTGATGGTCAACTCACAAAGGGAGACCAACAGAATGACAGCAGAGGGCCTGATTGCCGTCGGGGAAGGTCTTAAATTATTAGCTGAAAATTTAAAAAAATAAAATACTTTTATACTTAAATACATTTATTAGTTCTTAACTTATTTTAGTAGTAAAAAATTATCTGTGGTTTTACTTATAGTTTCTTAATTTACTAACATTAGTTTATAAGCCCTAATTGAGTTACTAACACCTATGAATATAATTTTCCGGAATAAATAATTTGCATTGATTTTTGATTGAATTAATTACAATTACCGCGTGTTCCTTGCCCTCCATAATTCATTTATCAATCTTTGTCTACATAGCTGACCAAGTGCAGTTTCATTAGGTACATCCTCATTTGAAGCTACACTTTGTCTGGTCCTATGAAAACCAGCCTCAACCTCTAGCTCTGAATTGAATATGGCTGGAGCTGGCAGGCCGGCACGATTACAAATATTGTGAAGCACGCAACATGCTATTACAATCTTCGAAACCGTGTCGGGGTCATAATGTAGGACTCTATGTGCTAATAGGCATCTAAATCTGGCTTTAAGGACCCCAATTGTTCTTTCTACGGTGTTTCTTGCAGTAGCATGCAGCTAGTTATAGTGATGTTCTGGTGTTCCCTCGTCTGCATTTGGAACTGGCACCATTAGGTACTGACGCTGCGGATACCCAGAATCACCTGTAACAATGAATATTGTTAAAAAATAAAATGTTTTGTCATCAACAATTATATTTTTATTAGGAGTTAGGAGTTTTCAATGATTTCGCCTGCTCTCCAATTTTTATGAATTCCGTGAACTTCGGTAATAAAGCCTAAATTACTCAGAAATAAAGTAGTTTTTTTAATGATGAAAGAATTTTTGAAGGAATTAATCCAGTAGTTTTTGAGTTAAATATTTACAAACAAACAAAGATTCGTCTTTATAATTAATTAGCTAAGAGGTAACTCACCTAACAAGTACACAGATTCGCCTGTTTGTACTAATTGTTCGAGGTGGTCCCGAATGATGCAATTATTAAAAATAAGGCTGTCGTGAGTCGCTCCGCCATATGTTGCATCTACATGTATTATGTTCAAATCTGCATCTGTGAACTGCAAAAAGAATTATTTTACAACTATTTTTATGTGGCTGTTCTAATGAATGTTAAAAAAAATATAGGTACTAGCAGCGTCTTGTGATTTATACTGCTTCGTTAATGATCCTATGGAATTGGTCCAAATTTCATTAAATCGATTTTCTGTGGTTCAAGTGCGAAAGCGTATACAGACATTATTATATCAGGCTTACCATTTGTACATTTCTTGCATGATATCCTTTGCGACAGTAGTATCGTTCTTCATGGCAAGTTGGTCTCACCATTGTCACAAAAGTCCCATCTACACATCCTATTACCCCAGGAATACTGAATTTCTCATAGAATCTGCAATAAGAAATAAAAAAATCATTAAATATTTTTCATTAACATGATAGGTTTATTTAGGTAGGTACACAAACCTTGTTTTGAGTCTCAGTCTTTCTTCAGAATTTTGGGGAAATCTTATGTATTTTTTTACTATACTTGGATGGCTTAGGGCTTCTATGACCTCGTGGATACTACGAGATGCTGATGGCTGCGACACAAACGAATTTATGTGTTTTCCACATATCCTTTGATAGCTCCCAGTCGCAAAGAAAGAAAGTGCACATAACAACTGAAAAAAATTAATGAAATTTCTTGAAACTATCAAAATAAAAGGTACTTAATCTGATAAGGAAACCATCCATAATTAAAGTCGGTTAATAACTCAAAACGTTTTTAAAGAAACCGTAAGGGAGAGAAACTTTGGACTTTAACATAGGGTACCTACCACTTGAAAGGGTGACATCATAAAAAATAATCGGGGATTAGATGACGTTATCGTTAGTGGTTCTATGTTCTATGCGAGGAAGTTATGTTACCTACCTACATAATGGAATGTTTTACAGAGTTATGGGAAAGTTATCCCAATATTCACACGGGATCGGGACTTCCGCAGATGAAATCACGGGACCGATGACTATTGTAACAGTAACTTTTCATGACATTATGAATACACATATAAAGCACTTAGATACATACCTTGACTCTAGCAGTTAATCCTCTTCGTCGACGTTGAGGTTTTTTAACTAAAACTTTAATGTCTTCCATCACTTGAGAAACTAGTTCTTCCGATAAACGGTAGCATTCAACAAAATTTTTATTTCGATTAATAATTTGCATTTCCCGAATGCTGGTACTTTGCCGGCGACTTTCTATTATATCCACAGCATTAGCTTCTCGTATTATAGCACTTAATATAAAATAACGCGCCATTTTAGTAAAAAAATATATAAAATTTGTATCAAATTTGTTCCACAACCACTAACTCACTCACGAACTCGGCACCTAATAGGCGAGTGAATTGCTGACAGGTGAATTCGTATTTGTAAATACTCGAACTCGACGTTCGAGGTGTAAAATTACCTTACAGAATGCCGAATTCATACTATAAACGTCAAAATCACAGACATGTATATTTAAGTAGACAACGCAAGTACCGCGATCTGTATGAAAACCAAGCGTGTCATATTTTTTGTACTGACCTTGACGCGTTATGACGTCACGAGCGCTTTTTAGTGATGTTAATTTCATTTTACGCTAAATCGATTAGGCCGCCACTCGCGCGGCGATTCTAGTATCGTCCTATCCCATCGAAGTAAATCGAAAGAAATCAGATCAAACTAGATCTATGTCTAAGAGGTAGTCAAATAAATGAATCGTAATCGATTACTAAATCGATTCAAGACAGAAAAATGATAATTACCATAGACAGAGGGATGATAAAATAAAGTTATAAACCTTTTAATATTCTAACAAGTAAACTAATGTGTTTTAGCTTTTTCTTACATATGCCCATTGAGTTACCATGTACTACGTACTAGAGAGGCCATCGAAAGAAAGTAATGAAACTGTCAATCAATCAATCTTTATGTCCCGTTGCATCGATCCATTTTCCTTTTATGTTCGGGTTACTTGGAAAACTGAAAAAACAAACATAGTCTAAGCAATAAGGAGTTTTCTTAAAAAACTCCCAAGATGACACTTTATAACTAATGGCGTCCATGTCATAATATTTATTTTTAGTACCTTTGTATTAAAATACTTAAAAGTTCTAGGTCAAGTCGTATTAAATGACAAAAAAAATCTATGCCTTTTTTTCTGAAAAATTGCTCCTTCAAATTATCATTTTTCTGTTCGATTATAAAATCGATTAGAATCGAGAACTGTTGCATCAAATGAACATCACTAACCACAAAATTGGACAGAAAAATGAGAACAGAAAAATGAGAAGACGCTATTCATTGCTTGTTATCATACGACGCGATCTTTACCGTGCCAAGTAAAAGCCGCAATGTATTCCGAATCATTTCGTATGATTTGGTATCCGTGTTTGTCACGATCGTTTTCCACAGATATTCTTTATTTGATTTTAAAATAAATAGTGCATATTCTGATTAGAAAATTACTTACCGGTGGAAGGAAACATCTATGCTAACTCGGCCACTCACAGCTGTGGAGTTTCTACAGTTTATAACGGCGCAATTCGGCATTTTACTTTATTCAGCTTCACGTCTTTCCTTGGCGAACTGCAAGCGCGGACTGAGTGTAGGCCAGCGTCAAGTAAGTTTCATAAACTTAGTTTGGACACGGGAAGTACATACACTCGCTTAGTCTATCTTGATACATGTCTGTGGTCAAAATACTCACTTAGCACAGTTCGCCTCGTCGCCGCTCTCGACGATGTGGCGCCACTAGTACTGTCGAGTTTTACAGAATACGAAATCGAAAACTCACCGCGGATTCCGCGTTCGAGTTTTTATAATAACCTTACAGAATAGCACTGCAGATTCCATTGGCGCAACGTAATTTTAAGTTTTCATTTTATATTCAATTAGCTTTATAGTTATTAATTGTTAAGACTTGCATCGAGCAAGACGTATTGTAATAAGTTTATATTAAAGTATTTCTAAGTGAATTCGTAGTTTTTTTTGGGGCCTCCGGCTGTCTGAAACATAATTTGTGTAATTGTTTATTTATTCTGAATCTTTAAGTTTATTGATTTTTATCCTTTACATAAGCTGTATTTAATAAAAAATGTTTAAAACTCGAATTTTCGAAATTTTTGATTTATAAGTTCTATGTAACGTTTTATAATTAAGTTATGGTATAATTAAATGTAGATTTCACTTTTGTACAGCTTAGACATTTTTCTGTATGGATACAGTGCCTTTCGATTTGAAGTTGGATAACATTTCATTTTATAGGTACTATTATAAAATTAAGAGCATGAAAGAAAAAAAAAAGCATTTCTTCATAATGCTATTGTTACCACAAAAAATATTTTCTTAATCGCAAATTTTAAGAGAAAATAAATTAAAATTAAAATTGATGTGGCGACGTTATACATACAGACGTTAGAACAAAGTCCACCATAAGAATGACGTCATTTAGGAATAAGACGATTTTTAAACATTAATAAAAACCTAAATATTTTCAAAAAGTAAAAATTACTGTTAGTTTTTATCTAGTTTTAATTAAAATAAAAATAAAAACAAGTAGCAAAAAATTTTGAAATGTTGTAATTTTGGAGCACCCTGTAAAGTCTGTATTTGTATGAACATAAGTGGAGATCGCGTCCACTTATTTTCATGCGTAAACGATGATATTCATACTCAACAGGTAACTTGGATTAACAAATAGGATAGGTTATATCCCGTAAATCCCACGGGAACGGGAACTATTTATTTATTGCACGCCTCATAAGCGAAGCGTTGAGGTGGGTACTACTGTCACTTCGCGCAAAACATCTGATTTTTCAAACTTAAAATGTCTTTATGTATCATACATTGCACTTGTAAGATAATAAATACACACACATATTAAGAAAAAAACACTATTTTTAACATTCATGATATTTTTGATGTCATTTTTGTTATTTAAACTAGTTAAAAAACAGTTTAAAAAAGTTCTGTCTTGGACGTCCGTGTGTCTGTATGTGCGGAGGATTTTCTTGTTAACACGATAGCGACCGAAATACTTTACTAATCGAGTCTTTTTTTTTTCTCTTACGCTTGAGTATGCTCAGGAATAGAACCCTTTCATTTTTCAGGGTCTGATTCGATGTGGTTTAATTGTTATTAAATAAACAAAAATAATAATTAATAAATAATTATTAAAAAAAAATTATGAGGCGTGCACTTTTGGATTTTCCAAACTTTTTTCGTTTATTTCTATCTGAATAACCTATCAAAAGTAACATTCAATTGTGTAAATTTTATTTATTACGGATTCAACATCAAACAACTCTACGGTAAGTATCAAGGTGCGTATTAACTATAGAGCTATTATTTATTACCTTACCTACCTATATGTTATAGCTAATTACTGCTGGGCGCTGCAGCTGGCTGCGATTTCGTCCATGTATCTACTGAAAGGTTTCATGACATAATATGAGCACAGGGGAATAAAATAAAAAGACCAGTATGTACATCCAAAAATATTTATTTCAATGATTACAAATTATCCTTAATCTAATTTTGAAAATCTAACACTGAATTAGATTCCTTACAATATTATTCAAATTAATAACAAAATAACGTATTTTACGACAAATTAATATTGAACTAATTATGTAGTTAAAACACGAAAGCGCATTACCTTATTATACCAGCTGCATTAACCAAAAATTTTATATGATAATAAGTATAATATTTTCAACTGATATCAAAATGTACGAAAAATAGTACTTAATAAGTAATTGAACTGAGAACATAATTTAATATTCACACAAAGCTGTATTGTTTCGATATACGTTGTTTTTATTGTAAACTGCATTACATATTTTGATAAAAAAATACTGTAAAACAACAGATGATGAAATTTTCAAAATGAAAAAAAAAAAATACAAATTTGCCGCGCAATCGACATTTGACAGCTCTACGACTGAATGAGGCGGTTAAAAAAGTTTGTATAATATTAATAGAAATAATTATCGAGATTTAAATTGCTCTACACAAGATTTATTTTGTTTGTTTTATTACTATACTTCTTAAAGACACAATTAACTCGTACTCGTAATACGATACCTTGGAGTTGGAGCGAAAATATTGTTTGTAATAATTTGGCTAGGAAAATACAACAAATCAAAAACACTATTTACTATGGAAAAAAAACCAGGAAGGTGAAAAACATATATTTACGATTTCGATGCACTCGACTTTTAGTAAAATAATAGGTAGGTAAAAATATTATTATGGTTTTGATCACAGACATATCTGTGGTTTTGATTTTAGCTACTAGTATCAGAAAGCTGCGTGTTCAATGCACGTCGGGGTCACACAACTGTGGAGGATACAGTAGACAATATACCTAATGAAGTTTTTCATCTTTTTATTTTACTGCAAATACAAAATAAAAATTAAACAATGGTAATGTAAATTCTAAACAAACTACTACCAAAATACAATTAGAACAAAAATCATTTGACTGGTTGATTTCACCCAGAGGCCAGAGGCGGCTCGTGACAAAATTGTATGGGTGTTCACTTGAAATAAAACAACGAAAATACAATAGCGTAGCGGGATAATTTATTACAAAAAAAAATGAGCACCACATTTTATAAATGTCTATAACACTAAAAATTACAAAGTACAGGCTATTTCAAAACGAATTCAATGATTATCAATAATTAGTAAATCACCGAATTTGCATTCGCGAGCGTACCTACGCGTAGGTATCCATAGTGTTTGTTTATACTAAAGGAATGGCAACGTCGCAATTGCTGCTGTCATGCGATGCGGCAACGTTGCGTGAGACTCAAAACGCTACCTGCTACGGTATGAACGATTGTTATAAAAATAAAAGTTATACATATTTGTTGGCGTAAACTATTTTATTCATCATTAATTTTGGAAAATAAATAATGTCAAAATTGATTACAATAAAACGCAGTTTTATTTTATTACATTACAGGTAAATTAGCTTGGAGAAATTTTTGCGTTTGTAGTAGTGTATGGTCAGCAAATAAAAAAAAACAACATTTTATTTTTAGTTTTTATTCAAGTATATAATATTAGTATTATTAATATTTTATTAGTTCCAAACATTACAAGCAGTGCCGATTTTTACTTCAGTGAAGACGTGTATGAATTAGGTGTTCTCCGGCCAAAAATGTAAACCACGGTAAAAGTGAAACTGTTCGAACGGTTCCGAACACTGCTTTGTGTAGCGCATGTCGCGTGACGGTCGGCTGCCGAGTAGGTATACCTACTCGGCAGCCGCGATACACGCGACATGCGCTACACAGACCAAAAAGTTTGAGACGATGTAATAAAAGTTTCACTTTAATAACAAACAATAACAACAATAACAAACAATAACAACAATCAACAAATACAAAATTTAACAATTAAACTACGTAATAATTATAATTTTCGAATGAAATGTGTGCTTTATGTTCTAACGGTACCAAGCGACTGACGCCGGACTGCACGAGGCACCTGCGGACAGCGTAAACTGGTTTATTCTGGTTTTGTGCGTGTTTCCACTTTCCACTATCAAGTGACGATTTATTTATTTGTTTTGTTTCGTAATTATTATGGTCAAATATTAATTACGAAACAAATTATTATGAACAAGATATTTTATTGTTTCACGGTATTCGCCTTGTCATTGGCTCAAGGACGTAAAATTGAATGATATATTATTTTTTTTATAAAGTCAAAACCATTTTCTTTAAAACATAAATCAGAGTATTGCTAGGGATAAGTATAAAATTAAATAGTAATGTTAGGATATCGAAACATTTTTGTATAGGCTAGAACGATATAATGGAAACGCGCTCTAAGATCTGAGTAATATACACACCACTACATATGCAAAAATTTCTCGAGACTAATTTCACTGTACACTATTGTTTTTTTTTATCAAAACATGTATGTATTTGAGTAGTTAGCAGCATATAATATTCTGAATTTCTGATCCATGCCTATTCACTCAAAACTAATAACACTAATGATTTGTAACAGTAAATTATTTCAATAGGTATTTGAACATTTCATAACCAACAAGTAAGAATAATTCGTATACAAGATACAATAACAAATCTAATACACTATTTATTATTTTATTATATTTCATTATGTGAAAATAACCAGGAAGGTGAAAAACATATTTACGAAAACAAAGTAACATATGGTTTTGCTATTAGCTATCAGGAAAAAAAATCGTATTGGAACAAAAGAAGGATTGTAACTGAATTAGGTAATTAGGTATGTTTGTTTCTGGGTGCACCGTTTTCGACGACGCGACGGCCGACGCGTGACGTAAACAGAGTAGGTACCTACTTTGCTAAAACAAACTAAGTAATAAAATTGTGTGTCTGTCTGAAAATTCGCTAAAGCATATTTTACCAATGTTTGCAAGTTTGTGATTACTTTGATAGTTTATCGATTTATAATAATTGTATACTTATATCATTGTTTAAAAATATTCAAACACAATATGATATAGGTACTGATTTATCACTGGTTTCAGTGATGAACTGATGAGTCAATGTTAGCCACAATACTAATCACTTTCGTCATACATGTGTATGAACTATGATTGATGTGATTTGCAATGTGGTGAAATTTCATAAAAATCACGGGCCAATTTTTTGTTTTGAATCCCACCGAAAATACATATACATATTACTAATTGCGTTATTAGAATAATTAATTACTATACCCACGATCAATTATTACAATTTACAATATAGTCTCAAATGCATACTAGAGAAATATTGCAATTTGAATCAAAAAATGCATAGCATACAAAAATAAATTCACAACACAAGAAATTCCGCGCGCAAATCATAGCGCGTGTCAATGAAATCAAGAATGTAATTTTATATCAAGCCGACGACGACGCCGAACTAAAGTACCTACAGTACCATTTACCTTCAGTGTACAATACAGTTTACAGACCTACGACGGACGAACAATAATGAGTAATAAATTGTTTACAAAAAAAAACATAGTTTCTAAGGTCATTAGTTTTATTTTATTTTATTGTTATTTTCTTTGAACGATTGGAAATGAAATTACTCAATTATTACACATAGAACTTTGATTTATTAGAATTATGCGAATTATGTATAAGATAACGAACGCGAATGCACGACATCTAGCGCGTCAATGTCTAAACATCGCCATTCGTTTAGACATTGACGCGCTAGATGTCGTGCTTTATGTCGTGTTTCGCTTGGCAAAAGTCACGCACACTACTGTAGAAGTGTCAAATTTTGCCGGTATTTCACTGTTGTTTTTCTAAGTAAATAATGTAAGTTATTGATTAAAAAGGTCGAACGCGGACACATTTCATTGTAGAGAAGTGATAAAATGATTAGTTTTAAAGAAATAGTGTCTGTGTTAAGTGTTTAGTCGTCATCAAAAATGTATGGAGGGACGGTCGGAACATCCACCTTAAACAAGAATTATTTCATATAGGTTTTCTATTCAAGAACTGCTCTTACCAATTCAAGATCCTTGGCATCTTGTGGATGTGGATAACCTGAGCATGATGGTTGATCAGTAGTATTTGATATGTCAATTAAGGCAAATTGAGATGGATGGTCTGCCTGAAAGAGATAAAAATGTTACTTATAACATTGGATATGGTCCCAAGTAATAATAAATAGATTGCTACAGAAACATGGACTCAATGTTTGGTAAATTGTAAAACTTTTAGTATTTTTTTTATTAAAAGCATTTATTGAACAAACATAGTGTATTATACTTATGGATAGTGTAGCTTTCCAACAACGAAAGAATTAAAAAAATTGGACCAGTACAACAGTAGGACAACTAAAAAAATAACTCAGTAGGTTTTAAGTACCAGTCATCACACCACTTGTCTCATGACACTCTAGGTCTCTAGAGCATATCAGTCAAAAAAGATATTGTGAAGCTTAAGTAAATGAATCCTTAGACACTATCGGAAATTTAAGAACAATTATAATCTTTTTTCCATTAAAATAATATCCTGGTTTTATTATATCGTAATATTGTCTTAATTCTAACTCTAAAATTCTATCCTTACCATATATAGTATTTAATTTTATTAATATATCCTTTAACACATTTGAACTTAACATAGAATGATGTGTTGAGGACGTACGAATGAAAGCTAATGTATTTTCAATTCTAACCAATTCTTGCAATATATCATCTACATTTTCTGTCATTATGCTAAGGATTTGGGCAAATTTAGCATATTTTATCAAACGGGATATTTGTATCCTGGAATCAGATAAATTTAAAGTCAATAACGTTCAAGATAGAATTCGAGGACAACCACTGAAAATAAGTAATATCGACTTAAATGAAATACACTTCAACCACAGCCCTGAAAATCATGTAAAGTTGAATTCAATAAATTTGGAAGATCTGCATAAGATTCATACTAAGGTACTGATGCAAGCACCGATTGAACTAGAAAAGAATACATCGACGATATACCATACCACTGTCCCAATTTATACATTCCTTTTGGGCACTTTGCTACTTTTCGCAACTTACAAAGTAATCCGTTATAAGAACGTTACGTGCTGGAAGAATCAAGACGACCCTAATACAAAGACGGAAGATCAAGACAGTCAAAATTGTACCGAATCTTCGCCAGGACCACAGTTTCCAGCAACATTTTATCACACCGTGCTCAAATAGTTGCTGGTCTTCGGGGGGAGGAGTTACACCAACGGATCCCCAAGACATTGCTGCGTCGACGTTTCTCACGGGAACGTATTGTACGGACGTAGCAGCTAGGCTATTCTGTAAAAAACGCGCCCGAACTCGCATCTCACCTGAGTGAGTCGACTCACTTCACTTTCGAACGTTCGAGTTTTTGGTTTCGCATTCTGTAAACATCCGCTCGGCAGAGGCGAAGCGAAGTGAGTCTCACTTCGAAACTCACTTGCCTAGTGAAGGGATCTTATAGATTTGAATTTATCGACATTGTTATTATCTTTAAAATGCGGCAATTTAACACATTTTGAAGACATAATAACACTTTAGTATTGTACCGTGGGTGGAATTAAACTAAAATTGCAATTTTACACTGATAAATTCTTTAAAATCAAAATAATTCTAGCGTCACTGAAAAAAAAGGACGCTTGTCTGTGGTTCGTTTGACTTATGTTTATTTCTCAAGTGGTTTTTTGTACCTAATTTTAAAGTGTTTCGTGTTGCATTCTTTCTAAAAGTTATGTTGGAGTTTTGGCTGCATATTACATTCGATGTCCCCGAATTTCATTATTTTGTGTTGTTTAATCGATAGCTGGTAGTGGATTTTCTTAACAAACTGCTTTTCTTTTCCATCAAAAATGCGTAGTTTTTGTGAAAATCGAAATTGAAAATGATATTTTTTAAGGTTATTTTTGTACTAAAAACGCAACTTAAAGTAAAATCTTAAGCCATTATAGTATCAAAATGTCTAATTATCACACTCACACGCATTATTTTTAAATATATTTACGTACCTATTACTTTATTTACATATTACAATTTATTTTGTCAAAATAGTATTTTAACAATTTAGTATAGCCAAAAATCGTTCCATATTTTGTATTCACAACAAGCCACAGATAACACAGATTAGTTAATATGACGCAGATCACAGATTAGCAATACAAATATACTAGCTTATCATAGAGTATAAATGATACATTTTAATTTTTAATGTTTTTTTTTATAGCTCACTTGCTTCAGTTTTAAAAATCGATTAACTTTTACTTTTAGTATTCAAATAGGTAGCGAGGAGCGAAGCGACGAGCGTGTTAGGTTAACTGTTGAACTGCCGCACGAGCCGAGCGAGCGAAGCGAGCGTGCCGCGGCAGCGGCCGGCGAGTGCCAGAAGCGACTTTAGGGCGATTCCCACTCAAACAAAAAAAAACTACGTAGGTTTAAACAACCTGTTTGTATTTTATTTATGTATCGTAAAATTTTTGTTATTATCAAATGCTATCTAAATTAAAATTACGAAGTGTCTAGTCGTCCGCTAAACGGATGAATAAAATAAATTAGTCGTCCGATTACCGGATGAATAAAATAATTTAATCGTCCGATTATTCGGATTACTAGATAACCTTTTAACACTAAAGCTAGTTGGGTTGGACTAAAGCAAAGGGGGCTCAGGACTTAGAAAATTTTTGATGGAGTTGGTGTCATTATAACACCTATTTATTATTGTTTTATCGTAAAGATTACGCTAATATAAGCATGTTTTATAGGAACAACTTTTCTCTAAAATCAAAAATGGCCGAGATATTCGCCCTCAATTCGTTAGGTTAGGTTTAGGTTAGGTTAGGTTAGGTTTCTTAAAAAAAAAACTACACAGAAATAGGAGCCCCGCGAAGCGGGGCTCCGTCGACGCGCAAAAAAAATCAAGTTTAGGTTAGGTTAGCCGTTAGGTTAGGTTAGGTTAGGTTTCTTAAAAAAAAAACTACACAGAAACAGGAGCCCCGCGAAGCGGGGCTCCGTCGACGCGCAAAAAAAAATCAAGTTTAGGTTAGGTTAGCCGTTAGGTTAGGTTAGGTTAGGTTTCTTAAAAAAAAAACTACACAGAAATAGGAGCCCCGCGAAGCGGGGCTCCGTCGACGCGCAAAAAAAATCAAATACCTACGTGTGCCCTCCTCCCCCCTCTCCTCCCCCCACAAAAAACCTATAATACGTGCGGCAGTTCTCTAAAGAATTATTATTTTATTCATCCGGTAATCGGACAACTAATTTATTTTATTCATCCGTTTAGCGGACGACTAGCGCTGTCCTTAAAATTATTTTTGACAAATTCATTTTAAAAATCACTTTCGAATTATATTTATTATCTACAATTGTGAACGCGTCATAATATAACATTTATTATCTATAATGGCATGTCGTAAATACGTGGTAAATACAAACTTACATTTTCCAGGTAATATAATTTAAGAAATTGTTATAAATAAATTAATAATACGGCATTATATTTAAAAATATTGCCTGTGTGCGAGATTACTAGAAGTTTTAATACGACAATGGTATAAAAGTGTCGTTTTTAGTACAAAAATAACCTTAAAAAAAATAATTTTCATTTTCGATTTTCACAAAAACTACGCATTTTTGTTGGAAAAGAAAAGCAGTTTGTTAAGAAAATCCACTACCAGCTATCGATTAAACAGCACAAAATAATGAAATTCGGGGACATCGAATCAAATATTTAACCGGAGTTTTAGTTAATGTTTCAGTTTGGCTTTATTAAGTTGTTGTGTAATTGCTGTTAAACGTGTTGCATAAATTATTTAAAGGAGAAAACTGCAAAAATAACAACTATGAGGTGAGTAATGTGATTCTTGTATTTAACTAAAATATTATCTTATACAACAAGCTTATTGAAATATTTAACTTAAAATCTTAAACATTGTAGCTCCTCGGAAAGGTCGTCTCATCCCTCCCGTGCCCAAGTAGAGTATCTAGTCGACTATCTTAGCAAACATCCTAGCTTAGCCAAGGGTTTTTCAAAAGTCCCGAGCGCTAGAGACGAAGCTAGAAAAACATGGGAGGAGTTGACTATCAAATTAAATAGCTTGGGAGGCTGCACTAAAACATGGAAACAGTGGACAAAGGTAGGCAATAGGCATATAGAAAACTATTCATCTTATACCGTGTAGGTATCTGGCTTACCTATATATTATTAATAAACTTTTAATTTTGCTTTAGTATTGGTCTGACAAAAAGAGTGCCGTGAAGAAAAAAGCTGCCCTAAGATACCGGGCACGCAATAAGACTGGTGGTGGATGTGAATCGGTGGTGGAGCTTTCAGAGGTGGAGGAGAAAATACTCACATTAATGGGCGGGGAAGGTTTTGCAATTGGTGATAGGCATTTGGAAATTAATCCATTTGAAGTAAGCTATTGTTATCGATTTTGTTGATCCGATACATGTATGTATGTAAAATATAATTATTCAATGTCATGTTCTTTTTTTAGGAAATCCCCGTCCTTACTGATGCCAACGAAAGCCCCACATTGTCGACTTCATCTATGATAAATGAAACCACAACTATTGTAAGTAAATACCTAGTGTATTAATAAAATATTACTTAATAATAAACAACTTATTAGTAAATGTTTCTTATATTGTTCTAGGAATACCAAGTCTTGGATGAGACTGCTATAAATACGGAAAATGTTAGTATGGCAGATACTGAGGTATATATTAATAAGATATTATGAAAATGGTACTTTTTTATTGATTCCAGTATTTGAAATACTATGTTTTTTTTTCAGAGACCTCAACTAATTCAGCAATATGTTAACTGTATCCCGAATCCCGAACCTTCCCCTGCTCATACACCACCGAGAGCGGAGGTAACGAGCCCTCTGCAAGCAGTTACCCCCTCTGGCTCAGGCAACTTTCCTGCTCGACGTCAATTGAACGTCGCGGGTCCATCACCACGTCGTACTACAAGTTATTTTATTTTGAGATTTATGAATTAAATTATGAGATTTATGAATTGATTTACAATATTTATAATCCATACTAATATTATAAATGCGAAAGTAACTCTGTCTGTCTGTCTGTTACTCAATCACGCCTTAACTACTGAACCAATTTGCATGAAATTTGGTATAGAGATATTTTGATACCCGAGAAAGGACATAGGATAGGTTTTATCCCGGAAATCCTACGGGAACGGGTTTTTCTTTGAAAACGCGGGCGAAGCCGCGGGCGGAAAGCTAGTCAACAATAAAAATTTGGAAATACATACAAATAAAACTAAATAATACTTGATAATGAATTAAGGAAATAATAATAACATCAGAAGACTTGTCAAAAATGCGTCACCGCGACCGGTGGAAATAATAATAAATTAATATTTATTTTACGTTTCAGGGTCATCGAGTCGTCCACAACAACGGCAAAGAAGACGATCACCTCCATCACAAAGGCGGCAATCTCAATTAACAACCTTTACTGAAAGGTTTCTTAGCTTGGAAGAGCAACGGATTGAGATTGACCGTCGCTACTGTGAGTTACAGGAGGTGATGGTCAACTCACAAAGGGAGACCAACAGAATGACAGCAGAGGGCCTGATTGCCGTCGGGGAAGGTCTTAAATTATTAGCTGAAAATTTAAAAAAATAAAATACTTTTATACTTAAATACATTTATTAGTTCTTAACTTATTTTAGTAGTAAAAAATTATCTGTGGTTTTACTTATAGTTTCTTAATTTACTAACATTAGTTTATAAGCCCTAATTGAGTTACTAACACCTATGAATATAATTTTCCGGAATAAATAATTTGCATTGATTTTTGATTGAATTAATTACAATTACCGCGTGTTCCTTGCCCTCCATAATTCATTTATCAATCTTTGTCTACATAGCTGACCAAGTGCAGTTTCATTAGGTACATCCTCATTTGAAGCTACACTTTGTCTGGTCCTATGAAAACCAGCCTCAACCTCTAGCTCTGAATTGAATATGGCTGGAGCTGGCAGGCCGGCACGATTACAAATATTGTGAAGCACGCAACATGCTATTACAATCTTCGAAACCGTGTCGGGGTCATAATGTAGGACTCTATGTGCTAATAGGCATCTAAATCTGGCTTTAAGGACCCCAATTGTTCTTTCTACGGTGTTTCTTGCAGTAGCATGCAGCTAGTTATAGTGATGTTCTGGTGTTCCCTCGTCTGCATTTGGAACTGGCACCATTAGGTACTGACGCTGCGGATACCCAGAATCACCTGTAACAATGAATATTGTTAAAAAATAAAATGTTTTGTCATCAACAATTATATTTTTATTAGGAGTTAGGAGTTTTCAATGATTTCGCCTGCTCTCCAATTTTTATGAATTCCGTGAACTTCGGTAATAAAGCCTAAATTACTCAGAAATAAAGTAGTTTTTTTAATGATGAAAGAATTTTTGAAGGAATTAATCCAGTAGTTTTTGAGTTAAATATTTACAAACAAACAAAGATTCGTCTTTATAATTAATTAGCTAAGAGGTAACTCACCTAACAAGTACACAGATTCGCCTGTTTGTACTAATTGTTCGAGGTGGTCCCGAATGATGCAATTATTAAAAATAAGGCTGTCGTGAGTCGCTCCGCCATATGTTGCATCTACATGTATTATGTTCAAATCTGCATCTGTGAACTGCAAAAAGAATTATTTTACAACTATTTTTATGTGGCTGTTCTAATGAATGTTAAAAAAAATATAGGTACTAGCAGCGTCTTGTGATTTATACTGCTTCGTTAATGATCCTATGGAATTGGTCCAAATTTCATTAAATCGATTTTCTGTGGTTCAAGTGCGAAAGCGTATACAGACATTATTATATCAGGCTTACCATTTGTACATTTCTTGCATGATATCCTTTGCGACAGTAGTATCGTTCTTCATGGCAAGTTGGTCTCACCATTGTCACAAAAGTCCCATCTACACATCCTATTACCCCAGGAATACTGAATTTCTCATAGAATCTGCAATAAGAAATAAAAAAATCATTAAATATTTTTCATTAACATGATAGGTTTATTTAGGTAGGTACACAAACCTTGTTTTGAGTCTCAGTCTTTCTTCAGAATTTTGGGGAAATCTTATGTATTTTTTTACTATACTTGGATGGCTTAGGGCTTCTATGACCTCGTGGATACTACGAGATGCTGATGGCTGCGACACAAACGAATTTATGTGTTTTCCACATATCCTTTGATAGCTCCCAGTCGCAAAGAAAGAAAGTGCACATAACAACTGAAAAAAATTAATGAAATTTCTTGAAACTATCAAAATAAAAGGTACTTAATCTGATAAGGAAACCATCCATAATTAAAGTCGGTTAATAACTCAAAACGTTTTTAAAGAAACCGTAAGGGAGAGAAACTTTGGACTTTAACATAGGGTACCTACCACTTGAAAGGGTGACATCATAAAAAATAATCGGGGATTAGATGACGTTATCGTTAGTGGTTCTATGTTCTATGCGAGGAAGTTATGTTACCTACCTACATAATGGAATGTTTTACAGAGTTATGGGAAAGTTATCCCAATATTCACACGGGATCGGGACTTCCGCAGATGAAATCACGGGACCGATGACTATTGTAACAGTAACTTTTCATGACATTATGAATACACATATAAAGCACTTAGATACATACCTTGACTCTAGCAGTTAATCCTCTTCGTCGACGTTGAGGTTTTTTAACTAAAACTTTAATGTCTTCCATCACTTGAGAAACTAGTTCTTCCGATAAACGGTAGCATTCAACAAAATTTTTATTTCGATTAATAATTTGCATGTCCCGAATGCTGGTACTTTGCCGGCGACTTTCTATTATATCCACAGCATTAGCTTCTCGTATTATAGCACTTAATATAAAATAACGCGCCATTTTAGTAAAAAAATATATAAAATTTGTATCAAATTTGTTCCACAACCACTAACTCACTCACGAACTCGGCACCTAATAGGCGAGTGAATTGCTGACAGGTGAATTCGTATTTGTAAATACTCGAACTCGACGTTCGAGGTGTAAAATTACCTTACAGAATGCCGAATTCATACTATAAACGTCAAAATCACAGACATGTATATTTAAGTAGACAACGCAAGTACCGCGATCTGTATGAAAACCAAGCGTGTCATATTTTTTGTACTGACCTTGACGCGTTATGACGTCACGAGCGCTTTTTAGTGATGTTAATTTCATTTTACGCTAAATCGATTAGGCCGCCACTCGCGCGGCGATTCTAGTATCGTCCTATCCCATCGAAGTAAATCGAAAGAAATCAGATCAAACTAGATCTATGTCTAAGAGGTAGTCAAATAAATGAATCGTAATCGATTACTAAATCGATTCAAGACAGAAAAATGATAATTACCATAGACAGAGGGATGATAAAATAAAGTTATAAACCTTTTAATATTCTAACAAGTAAACTAATGTGTTTTAGCTTTTTCTTACATATGCCCATTGAGTTACCATGTACTACGTACTAGAGAGGCCATCGAAAGAAAGTAATGAAACTGTCAATCAATCAATCTTTATGTCCCGTTGCATCGATCCATTTTCCTTTTATGTTCGGGTTACTTGGAAAACTGAAAAAACAAACATAGTCTAAGCAATAAGGAGTTTTCTTAAAAAACTCCCAAGATGACACTTTATAACTAATGGCGTCCATGTCATAATATTTATTTTTAGTACCTTTGTATTAAAATACTTAAAAGTTCTAGGTCAAGTCGTATTAAATGACAAAAAAAATCTATGCCTTTTTTTCTGAAAAATTGCTCCTTCAAATTATCATTTTTCTGTTCGATTATAAAATCGATTAGAATCGAGAACTGTTGCATCAAATGAACATCACTAACCACAAAATTGGACAGAAAAATGAGAACAGAAAAATGAGAAGACGCTATTCATTGCTTGTTATCATACGACGCGATCTTTACCGTGCCAAGTAAAAGCCGCAATGTATTCCGAATCATTTCGTATGATTTGGTATCCGTGTTTGTCACGATCGTTTTCCACAGATATTCTTTATTTGATTTTAAAATAAATAGTGCATATTCTGATTAGAAAATTACTTACCGGTGGAAGGAAACATCTATGCTAACTCGGCCACTCACAGCTGTGGAGTTTCTACAGTTTATAACGGCGCAATTCGGCATTTTACTTTATTCAGCTTCACGTCTTTCCTTGGCGAACTGCAAGCGCGGACTGAGTGTAGGCCAGCGTCAAGTAAGTTTCATAAACTTAGTTTGGACACGGGAAGTACATACACTCGCTTAGTCTATCTTGATACATGTCTGTGGTCAAAATACTCACTTAGCACAGTTCGCCTCGTCGCCGCTCTCGACGATGTGGCGCCACTAGTACTGTCGAGTTTTACAGAATACGAAATCGAAAACTCACCGCGGATTCCGCGTTCGAGTTTTTATAATAACCTTACAGAATAGCACTGCAGATTCCATTGGCGCAACGTAATTTTAAGTTTTCATTTTATATTCAATTAGCTTTATAGTTATTAATTGTTAAGACTTGCATCGAGCAAGACGTATTGTAATAAGTTTATATTAAAGTATTTCTAAGTGAATTCGTAGTTTTTTTTGGGGCCTCCGGCTGTCTGAAACATAATTTGTGTAATTGTTTATTTATTCTGAATCTTTAAGTTTATTGATTTTTATCCTTTACATAAGCTGTATTTAATAAAAAATGTTTAAAACTCGAATTTTCGAAATTTTTGATTTATAAGTTCTATGTAACGTTTTATAATTAAGTTATGGTATAATTAAATGTAGATTTCACTTTTGTACAGCTTAGACATTTTTCTGTATGGATACAGTGCCTTTCGATTTGAAGTTGGATAACATTTCATTTTATAGGTACTATTATAAAATTAAGAGCATGAAAGAAAAAAAAAAGCATTTCTTCATAATGCTATTGTTACCACAAAAAATATTTTCTTAATCGCAAATTTTAAGAGAAAATAAATTAAAATTAAAATTGATGTGGCGACGTTATACATACAGACGTTAGAACAAAGTCCACCATAAGAATGACGTCATTTAGGAATAAGACGATTTTTAAACATTAATAAAAACCTAAATATTTTCAAAAAGTAAAAATTACTGTTAGTTTTTATCTAGTTTTAATTAAAATAAAAATAAAAACAAGTAGCAAAAAATTTTGAAATGTTGTAATTTTGGAGCACCCTGTAAAGTCTGTATTTGTATGAACATAAGTGGAGATCGCGTCCACTTATTTTCATGCGTAAACGATGATATTCATACTCAACAGGTAACTTGGATTAACAAATAGGATAGGTTATATCCCGTAAATCCCACGGGAACGGGAACTATTTATTTATTGCACGCCTCATAAGCGAAGCGTTGAGGTGGGTACTACTGTCACTTCGCGCAAAACATCTGATTTTTCAAACTTAAAATGTCTTTATGTATCATACATTGCACTTGTAAGATAATAAATACACACACATATTAAGAAAAAAACACTATTTTTAACATTCATGATATTTTTGATGTCATTTTTGTTATTTAAACTAGTTAAAAAACAGTTTAAAAAAGTTCTGTCTTGGACGTCCGTGTGTCTGTATGTGCGGAGGATTTTCTTGTTAACACGATAGCGACCGAAATACTTTACTAATCGAGTCTTTTTTTTTCTCTTACGCTTGAGTATGCTCAGGAATAGAACCCTTTCATTTTTCAGGGTCTGATTCGATGTGGTTTAATTGTTATTAAATAAACAAAAATAATAATTAATAAATAATTATTTAAAAAAAATTATGAGGCGTGCACTTTTGGATTTTCCAAACTTTTTTCGTTTATTTCTATCTGAATAACCTATCAAAAGTAACATTCAATTGTGTAAATTTTATTTATTACGGATTCAACATCAAACAACTCTACGGTAAGTATCAAGGTGCGTATTAACTATAGAGCTATTATTTATTACCTTACCTACCTATATGTTATAGCTAATTACTGCTGGGCGCTGCAGCTGGCTGCGATTTCGTCCATGTATCTACTGAAAGGTTTCATGACATAATATGAGCACAGGGGAATAAAATAAAAAGACCAGTATGTACATCCAAAAATATTTATTTCAATGATTACAAATTATCCTTAATCTAATTTTGAAAATCTAACACTGAATTAGATTCCTTACAATATTATTCAAATTAATAACAAAATAACGTATTTTACGACAAATTAATATTGAACTAATTATGTAGTTAAAACACGAAAGCGCATTACCTTATTATACCAGCTGCATTAACCAAAAATTTTATATGATAATAAGTATAATATTTTCAACTGATATCAAAATGTACGAAAAATAGTACTTAATAAGTAATTGAACTGAGAACATAATTTAATATTCACACAAAGCTGTATTGTTTCGATATACGTTGTTTTTATTGTAAACTGCATTACATATTTTGATAAAAAAATACTGTAAAACAACAGATGATGAAATTTTCAAAATGAAAAAAAAAAATACAAATTTGCCGCGCAATCGACATTTGACAGCTCTACGACTGAATGAGGCGGTTAAAAAAGTTTGTATAATATTAATAGAAATAATTATCGAGATTTAAATTGCTCTACACAAGATTTATTTTGTTTGTTTTATTACTATACTTCTTAAAGACACAATTAACTCGTACTCGTAATACGATACCTTGGAGTTGGAGCGAAAATATTGTTTGTAATAATTTGGCTAGGAAAATACAACAAATCAAAAACACTATTTACTATGGAAAAAAAACCAGGAAGGTGAAAAACATATATTTACGATTTCGATGCACTCGACTTTTAGTAAAATAATAGGTAGGTAAAAATATTATTATGGTTTTGATCACAGACATATCTGTGGTTTTGATTTTAGCTACTAGTATCAGAAAGCTGCGTGTTCAATGCACGTCGGGGTCACACAACTGTGGAGGATACAGTAGACAATATACCTAATGAAGTTTTTCATCTTTTTATTTTACTGCAAATACAAAATAAAAATTAAACAATGGTAATGTAAATTCTAAACAAACTACTACCAAAATACAATTAGAACAAAAATCATTTGACTGGTTGATTTCACCCAGAGGCCAGAGGCGGCTCGTGACAAAATTGTATGGGTGTTCACTTGAAATAAAACAACGAAAATACAATAGCGTAGCGGGATAATTTATTACAAAAAAAAATGAGCACCACATTTTATAAATGTCTATAACACTAAAAATTACAAAGTACAGGCTATTTCAAAACGAATTCAATGATTATCAATAATTAGTAAATCACCGAATTTGCATTCGCGAGCGTACCTACGCGTAGGTATCCATAGTGTTTGTTTATACTAAAGGAATGGCAACGTCGCAATTGCTGCTGTCATGCGATGCGGCAACGTTGCGTGAGACTCAAAACGCTACCTGCTACGGTATGAACGATTGTTATAAAAATAAAAGTTATACATATTTGTTGGCGTAAACTATTTTATTCATCATTAATTTTGGAAAATAAATAATGTCAAAATTGATTACAATAAAACGCAGTTTTATTTTATTACATTACAGGTAAATTAGCTTGGAGAAATTTTTGCGTTTGTAGTAGTGTATGGTCAGCAAATAAAAAAAAACAACATTTTATTTTTAGTTTTTATTCAAGTATATAATATTAGTATTATTAATATTTTATTAGTTCCAAACATTACAAGCAGTGCCGATTTTTACTTCAGTGAAGACGTGTATGAATTAGGTGTTCTCCGGCCAAAAATGTAAACCACGGTAAAAGTGAAACTGTTCGAACGGTTCCGAACACTGCTTTGTGTAGCGCATGTCGCGTGACGGTCGGCTGCCGAGTAGGTATACCTACTCGGCAGCCGCGATACACGCGACATGCGCTACACAGACCAAAAAGTTTGAGACGATGTAATAAAAGTTTCACTTTAATAACAAACAATAACAACAATAACAAACAATAACAACAATCAACAAATACAAAATTTAACAATTAAACTACGTAATAATTATAATTTTCGAATGAAATGTGTGCTTTATGTTCTAACGGTACCAAGCGACTGACGCCGGACTGCACGAGGCACCTGCGGACAGCGTAAACTGGTTTATTCTGGTTTTGTGCGTGTTTCCACTTTCCACTATCAAGTGACGATTTATTTATTTGTTTTGTTTCGTAATTATTATGGTCAAATATTAATTACGAAACAAATTATTATGAACAAGATATTTTATTGTTTCACGGTATTCGCCTTGTCATTGGCTCAAGGACGTAAAATTGAATGATATATTATTTTTTTTATAAAGTCAAAACCATTTTCTTTAAAACATAAATCAGAGTATTGCTAGGGATAAGTATAAAATTAAATAGTAATGTTAGGATATCGAAACATTTTTGTATAGGCTAGAACGATATAATGGAAACGCGCTCTAAGATCTGAGTAATATACACACCACTACATATGCAAAAATTTCTCGAGACTAATTTCACTGTACACTATTGTTTTTTTTTATCAAAACATGTATGTATTTGAGTAGTTAGCAGCATATAATATTCTGAATTTCTGATCCATGCCTATTCACTCAAAACTAATAACACTAATGATTTGTAACAGTAAATTATTTCAATAGGTATTTGAACATTTCATAACCAACAAGTAAGAATAATTCGTATACAAGATACAATAACAAATCTAATACACTATTTATTATTTTATTATATTTCATTATGTGAAAATAACCAGGAAGGTGAAAAACATATTTACGAAAACAAAGTAACATATGGTTTTGCTATTAGCTATCAGGAAAAAAAATCGTATTGGAACAAAAGAAGGATTGTAACTGAATTAGGTAATTAGGTATGTTTGTTTCTGGGTGCACCGTTTTCGACGACGCGACGGCCGACGCGTGACGTAAACAGAGTAGGTACCTACTTTGCTAAAACAAACTAAGTAATAAAATTGTGTGTCTGTCTGAAAATTCGCTAAAGCATATTTTACCAATGTTTGCAAGTTTGTGATTACTTTGATAGTTTATCGATTTATAATAATTGTATACTTATATCATTGTTTAAAAATATTCAAACACAATATGATATAGGTACTGATTTATCACTGGTTTCAGTGATGAACTGATGAGTCAATGTTAGCCACAATACTAATCACTTTCGTCATACATGTGTATGAACTATGATTGATGTGATTTGCAATGTGGTGAAATTTCATAAAAATCACGGGCCAATTTTTTGTTTTGAATCCCACCGAAAATACATATACATATTACTAATTGCGTTATTAGAATAATTAATGACTATACCCACGATCAATTATTACAATTTACAATATAGTCTCAAATGCATACTAGAGAAATATTGCAATTTGAATCAAAAAATGCATAGCATACAAAAATAAATTCACAACACAAGAAATTCCGCGCGCAAATCATAGCGCGTGTCAATGAAATCAAGAATGTAATTTTATATCAAGCCGACGACGACGCCGAACTAAAGTACCTACAGTACCATTTACCTTCAGTGTACAATACAGTTTACAGACCTACGACGGACGAACAATAATGAGTAATAAATTGTTTACAAAAAAAAACATAGTTTCTAAGGTCATTAGTTTTATTTTATTTTATTGTTATTTTCTTTGAACGATTGGAAATGAAATTACTCAATTATTACACATAGAACTTTGATTTATTAGAATTATGCGAATTATGTATAAGATAACGAACGCGAATGCACGACATCTAGCGCGTCAATGTCTAAACATCGCCATTCGTTTAGACATTGACGCGCTAGATGTCGTGCTTTATGTCGTGTTTCGCTTGGCAAAAGTCACGCACACTACTGTAGAAGTGTCAAATTTTGCCGGTATTTCACTGTTGTTTTTCTAAGTAAATAATGTAAGTTATTGATTAAAAAGGTCGAACGCGGACACATTTCATTGTAGAGAAGTGATAAAATGATTAGTTTTAAAGAAATAGTGTCTGTGTTAAGTGTTTAGTCGTCATCAAAAATGTATGGAGGGACGGTCGGAACATCCACCTTAAACAAGAATTATTTCATATAGGTTTTCTATTCAAGAACTGCTCTTACCAATTCAAGATCCTTGGCATCTTGTGGATGTGGATAACCTGAGCATGATGGTTGATCAGTAGTATTTGATATGTCAATTAAGGCAAATTGAGATGGATGGTCTGCCTGAAAGAGATAAAAATGTTACTTATAACATTGGATATGGTCCCAAGTAATAATAAATAGATTGCTACAGAAACATGGACTCAATGTTTGGTAAATTGTAAAACTTTTAGTATTTTTTTTATTAAAAGCATTTATTGAACAAACATAGTGTATTATACTTATGGATAGTGTAGCTTTCCAACAACGAAAGAATTAAAAAAATTGGACCAGTACAACAGTAGGACAACTAAAAAAATAACTCAGTAGGTTTTAAGTACCAGTCATCACACCACTTGTCTCATGACACTCTAGGTCTCTAGAGCATATCAGTCAAAAAAGATATTGTGAAGCTTAAGTAAATGAATCCTTAGACACTATCGGAAATTTAAGAACAATTATAATCTTTTTTCCATTAAAATAATATCCTGGTTTTATTATATCGTAATATTGTCTTAATTCTAACTCTAAAATTCTATCCTTACCATATATAGTATTTAATTTTATTAATATATCCTTTAACACATTTGAACTTAACATAGAATGATGTGTTGAGGACGTACGAATGAAAGCTAATGTATTTTCAATTCTAACCAATTCTTGCAATATATCATCTACATTTTCTGTCATTATGCTAAGGATTTGGGCAAATTTAGCATATTTTATCAAACGGGATATTTGTATCCTGGAATCAGATAAATTTAAAGTCAATAACGTTCAAGATAGAATTCGAGGACAACCACTGAAAATAAGTAATATCGACTTAAATGAAATACACTTCAACCACAGCCCTGAAAATCATGTAAAGTTGAATTCAATAAATTTGGAAGATCTGCATAAGATTCATACTAAGGTACTGATGCAAGCAACGATTGAACTAGAAAAGAATACATCGACGATATACCATACCACTGTCCCAATTTATACATTCCTTTTGGGCACTTTGCTACTTTTCGCAACTTACAAAGTAATCCGTTATAAGAACGTTACGTGCTGGAAGAATCAAGACGACCCTAATACAAAGACGGAAGATCAAGACAGTCAAAATTGTACCGAATCTTCGCCAGGACCACAGTTTCCAGCAACATTTTATCACACCGTGCTCAAATAGTTGCTGGTCTTCGGGGGGAGGAGTTACGCCAACGGATCCCCAAGACATTGCTGCGTCGACGTTTCTCACGGGAACGTATTGTACGGACGTAGCAGCTAGGCTATTCTGTAAAAAACGCGCCCGAACTCGCATCTCACCTGAGTGAGTCGACTCACTTCACTTTCGAACGTTCGAGTTTTTGGTTTCGCATTCTGTAAACATCCGCTCGGCAGAGGCGAAGCGAAGTGAGTCTCACTTCGAAACTCACTTGCCTAGTGAAGGGATCTTATAGATTTGAATTTATCGACATTGTTATTATCTTTAAAATGCGGCAATTTAACACATTTTGAAGACATAATAACACTTTAGTATTGTACCGTGGGTGGAATTAAACTAAAATTGCAATTTTACACTGATAAATTCTTTAAAATCAAAATAATTCTAGCGTCACTGAAAAAAAAGGACGCTTGTCTGTGGTTCGTTTGACTTATGTTTATTTCTCAAGTGGTTTTTTGTACCTAATTTTAAAGTGTTTCGTGTTGCATTCTTTCTAAAAGTTATGTTGGAGTTTTGGCTGCATATTACATTCGACGTCCCCGAATTTCATTATTTTGTGTTGTTTAATCGATAGCTGGTAGTGGATTTTCTTAACAAACTGCTTTTCTTTTCCATCAAAAATGCGTAGTTTTTGTGAAAATCGAAATTGAAAATGATATTTTTTAAGGTTATTTTTGTACTAAAAACGCAACTTAAAGTAAAATCTTAAGCCATTATAGTATCAAAATGTCTAATTATCACACTCACACGCATTATTTTTAAATATATTTACGTACCTATTACTTTATTTACATATTACAATTTATTTTGTCAAAATAGTATTTTAACAATTTAGTATAGCCAAAAATCGTTCCATATTTTGTATTCACAACAAGCCACAGATAACACAGATTAGTTAATATGACGCAGATCACAGATTAGCAATACAAATATACTAGCTTATCATAGAGTATAAATGATACATTTTAATTTTTAATGTTTTTTTTATAGCTCACTTGCTTCAGTTTTAAAAATCGATTAACTTTTACTTTTAGTATTCAAATAGGTAGCGAGGAGCGAAGCGACGAGCGTGTTAGGTTAACTGTTGAACTGCCGCACGAGCCGAGCGAGCGAAGCGAGCGTGCCGCGGCAGCGGCCGGCGAGTGCCAGAAGCGACTTTAGGGCGATTCCCACTCAAACAAAAAAAAACTACGTAGGTTTAAACAACCTGTTTGTATTTTATTTATGTATCGTAAAATTTTTGTTATTATCAAATGCTATCTAAATTAAAATTACGAAGTGTCTAGTCGTCCGCTAAACGGATGAATAAAATAAATTAGTCGTCCGATTACCGGATGAATAAAATAATTTAATCGTCCGATTATTCGGATTACTAGATAACCTTTTAACACTAAAGCTAGTTGGGTTGGACTAAAGCAAAGGGGGCTCAGGACTTAGAAAATTTTTGATGGAGTTGGTGTCATTATAACACCTATTTATTATTGTTTTATCGTAAAGATTACGCTAATATAAGCATGTTTTATAGGAACAACTTTTCTCTAAAATCAAAAATGGCCGAGATATTCGCCCTCAATTCGTTAGGTTAGGTTTAGGTTAGGTTAGGTTAGGTTTCTTAAAAAAAAAATCAAGTTTAGGTTAGGTTAGCCGTTAGGTTAGGTTAGGTTAGGTTTCTTAAAAAAAAAACTACACAGAAATAGGAGCCCCGCGAAGTGGGGCTCCCTCGACGCGCAAAAAAAATCAAATACCTACGTGTGCCCTCCTCCCCCCTCTCCTCCCCCCACAAAAAACCTATAATACGTGCGGCAGTTCTCTAAAGAATTATTATTTTATTCATCCGGTAATCGGACAACTAATTTATTTTATTCATCCGTTTAGCGGACGACTAGCGCTGTCCTTAAAATTATTTTTGACAAATTCATTTTAAAAATCACTTTCGAATTATATTTATTATCTACAATTGTGAACGCGCCATATAACATTTATTATCTATAATGGCATGTCGTAAATACGTGGTAAATACAAACTTACATTTTCCAGGTAATATAATTTAAGAAATTGTTATAAATAAATTAATAATACGGCATTATATTTAAAAATATTGCCTGTGTGCGAGATTACTAGAAGTTTTAATACGACAATGGTATAAAAGTGTCGTTTTTAGTACAAAAATAACCTTAAAAAAAATAATTTTCATTTTCGATTTTCACAAAAACTACGCATTTTTGTTGGAAAAGAAAAGCAGTTTGTTAAGAAAATCCACTACCAGCTATCGATTAAACAGCACAAAATAATGAAATTCGGGGACATCGAATCAAATATTTAACCGGAGTTTTAGTTAATGTTTCAGTTTGGCTTTATTAAGTTGTTGTGTAATTGGTGTTAAACGTGTTGCATAAATTATTTAACCCTTGGCATGCCTGGTGGGCATAAGTTACACTCTATGCCTGGTGGGTCTCTCAGACCCCGATTTTAAAATGGTATTTTTTCTATAAATTTTATTATGTAAGGTGATTTAATGATTCAAGACGCATGCTTAAAGGGCAAAAAAGAGATAGTAATAAAAATCACATTAGAAATTAATCAACTTTATTAAAATATTTGAAATTAAACTTTAACTCACATTTTTAAGCAACATTTCGTGACTATACCTTTGTTAACATATAATTTGTATCAAAAGTAATGAGATCATAATCAGACTTTAATCCAATGTAAGGCACTATCATATACTTAATCTAAATAATAAAATAATTAGTCTTCATCACTTGCATTTACACTTTGTAAAGCTTTGGTTTGGTAACACTTTGCGCATGGAAAAATCGAGTGGTCAAGCCAAATGTGACAACTAATTGTCTCACAAATGTACTAATGGATGGACAGAGGCACCTCCATTTCAGTATCCGAAGAGGTGGAGCCTGCATCATTTTCTTCCTCCTCAATCAAATGCAACTAAGTCTTCCTCATCCAAACTCTTAGAATATTAAACTAGGTATATCCTCGTCTGTTAGTTGTTTATTCATGATTAAACTGAAAAAAAGAATAAAATAGGATAATGTAAAGTACAAACTAATATTATAACACCAAATTCCAATATTTATAAGAAAAAAGAAAAATAAATACTTACAAAATAAAGTCACGCCGTATGCCTGGTGGGGTCTGTGGGACCCGCACGCACTTTAAGCACATCCTTTTACGCTTGTAGCTCGCCTCGGGCTGAGGAAGTGGGTGGAGGGCATTCCACGGTTAGTAACGGCCAGCTACTAAAAACGGTGAGGCGCGAAATTCAAATTTAAACGAACTACAACGGTTCGCGCGTTGGTGTGGGTCTGACAGACCCTACCAGGCATGCCAAGGGTTAAAGGAGAAAACTGCAAAAATAACAACTATGAGGTGAGTAATGTGATTCTTGTATTTAACTAAAATATTATCTTATACAACAAGCTTATTGAAATATTTAACTTAAAATCTTAAACATTGTAGCTCCTCGGAAAGGTCGTCTCATCCCTCCCGTGCCCAAGTAGAGTATCTAGTCGACTATCTTAGCAAACATCCTAGCTTAGCCAAGGGTTTTTCAAAAGTCCCGAGCGCTAGAGACGAAGCTAGAAAAACATGGGAGGAGTTGACTATCAAATTAAATAGCTTGGGAGGCTGCACTAAAACATGGAAACAGTGGACAAAGGTAGGCAATAGGCATATAGAAAACTATTCATCTTATACCGTGTAGGTATCTGGCTTACCTATATATTATTAATAAACTTTTAATTTTGCTTTAGTATTGGTCTGACAAAAAGAGTGCCGTGAAGAAAAAAGCTGCCCTAAGATACCGGGCACGCAATAAGACTGGTGGTGGATGTGAATCGGTGGTGGAGCTTTCAGAGGTGGAGGAGAAAATACTCACATTAATGGGCGGGGAAGGTTTTGCAATTGGTGATAGGCATTTGGAAATTAATCCATTTGAAGTAAGCTATTGTTATCGATTTTGTTGATCCGATACATGTATGTATGTAAAATATAATTATTCAATGTCATGTTCTTTTTTTAGGAAATCCCCGTCCTTACTGATGCCAACGAAAGCCCCACATTGCCGACTTCATCTATGATAAATGAAACCACAACTATTGTAAGTAAATACCTAGTGTATTAATAAAATATTACTTAATAATAAACAACTTATTAGTAAATGTTTCTTATATTGTTCTAGGAATACCAAGTCTTGGATGAGACTGCTATAAATACGGAAAATGTTAGTATGGCAGATACTGAGGTATATATTAATAAGATATTATGAAAATGGTACTTTTTTATTGATTCCAGTATTTGAAATACTATGTTTTTTTTTTCAGAGACCTCAACTAATTCAGCAATATGTTAACTGTATCCCGAATCCCGAACCTTCCCCTGCTCATACACCACCGAGAGCGGAGGTAACGAGCCCTCTGCAAGCAGTTACCCCCTCTGGCTCAGGCAACTTTCCTGCTCGACGTCAATTATTGAACGTCGCGGGTCCATCACCACGTCGTACTACAAGTAATTATGAGATTTATGAATTGATTTACAATATTTATAATCCATACTAATATTATAAATGCGAAAGTAACTCTGTCTGTCTGTCTGTTACTCAATCACGCCTTAACTACTGAACCAATTTGCATGAAATTTGGTATAGAGATATTTTGATACCCGAGAAAGGACATAGGATAGGTTTTATCCCGGAAATCCTACGGGAACGGGTTTTTCTTTGAAAACGCGGGCGAAGCCGCGGGCGGAAAGCTAGTCAACAATAAAAATTTGGAAATACATACAAATAAAACTAAATAATACTTGATAATGAATTAAGGAAATAATAATAACATCAGAAGACTTGTCAAAAATGCGTCACCGCGACCGGTGGAAATAATAATAAATTAATATTTATTTTACGTTTCAGGGTCATCGAGTCGTCCACAACAACGGCAAAGAAGACGATCACCTCCATCACAAAGGCGGCAATCTCAATTAACAACCTTTACTGAAAGGTTTCTTACGGCCGCTTTCTATATTGAATCTCAATCCCTAATTTGCTGGTCGAGATTGATATTTCAATCCATTTTCTACTTTTAGTATTTCAATAACCGATCGATGGATCGCTAACTCGATCTTTTTTTTCAATCCATCTTTGGGAGGGCCGATCGGGTTTTTAGATTGGTATTTGTATGAAAGTGAGAGTATGGTGTTTTCTTTAACCGATCTCTGATTTTGACAAATCGATTTTTGAACGTTATAGATCTTTATTTGTGATCCTCCAATTTTGACCGATTGTATTGAAAAAAGGCGTGAAAATGGAAATATTTTCAAGTGATAGTGATCTTGAATTATTAGCTCAGCTGTCGGATTGGGATAGTAGCGACAGCGAACAAGAGAGAGCTGTGTCCTCAAAAACTTTTCGACGAATAAACTTCATGGCAAGTTTAACTGACGCAGAGTTTACATTCAGATTCAGAATGAACAAAGCCTCAGTAGAATCTGTCTTTAATGAAATAATGCCCTATATCAAAGTGAAATCAAGACGGTAAGAAATTTATTTGTTTGCTCAAATTGCTTCAAAATGTATATAAACATAACCTAAAAATTGGATACATAACTAAAGTACCTATCATTTTCAGGAATAATGGTATACCACCATTGCATCAACTTTTATTGGCACTTCGATTTTATGCATTGGGTACAATGCTTAATTCAGTGGCCGACTTTGCTGGAGTATCCTTATCATCAGCTTGTAGAATAGTGGCAGATATATCTGCTGCTATCGCTAGATTGTATAACAAATATATTTTTCTGCATTCTAGAACTACAGATAAATTTTATAACATAGCTCAATTTCCTAGAGTATGTGGTGCTATTGACTGTACACATGTACACATTCAGTCTCCATGTAGGTATACAAGTACTGATTTGTTATCAATAAAAAATTTGCAATTTACTTAATTACTATTTGTTTAGAAAGTTGCCATACATTTGCTACAACAAATAAAATAAAATATTATGTATTTCAGGTTCAACAATAGGAGAGGAATATAGAAATAGGAAAGGATACTTTTCAATCAATGTCCAAGCCGTTTGTGATGCAGACCTTAAATTAATGAATGTTGTTGCTCGGTGGCCTGGTTCTGCTCATGATGCTACAATTTTTAATCAGTCAGTATTAAAAGGTAAGTAATATTGGGTTTATTGCCCTTTTAAATGTTATTAACATTTAAAATAATATGAATTTCTAATGTATCTAACTCTTATTACAGCCCAGTGTGAAGATGGTATTCTAGGAAATCGCTGGTTGCTCGGGGACAGTGCCTATCCAAACCGGCCTTACTTGCTCACACCTTTGTTAAACCCAGCAACTGCCCAGGAAATAAACTACAATGAGGCCCAGATAAAAACTAGAAACACAATTGAAAGGTAAAATCACCATTTTATAAAGCTTTCACTATACTAGAGATTATAAAAATTAAGTACCTACTGACCTACTTTTTATTAACCAAGTTTATAAAAAAATGTATTTGTTTGTTTAGGACATTTGGAGTCTGGAAACGTCGCTTCCCAGTAATATCCTTGACCATGCGGTTGTCATTATATAACATACAAACAGTTATAATTGCTACAGCTGTTCTTCACAATATCTGCAGAAATTATAACATTGAAGAAGTACCCCCTGAAGTAGAAATGCCAGACGATAATGAAACTACTGTGATATCAGAGAATTCGGACAGTATTGAAAATGATATCAGAAATAGACAAGGACTGATTTCTAATTATTTTTAAAACTTATTACCTACCTATTTATTTTACAAAAATATGAATAGTCTGTCTTGAGATAATTTGTAAATTCCTTTGATTAGATTTTTATCATTAACATTTTGTCTTTATTATCATACCTTTTATTAGCTTCAAATTATTAAACAATGATAATTTCAATAAAACATTAATTTTTCAAAATAGTTTATTTAGTTACATACCTACATAAAATATATTTACACGAAATTATATAATTTTAAAAATCCTCACCCTTCAGCTTCCTTATTTCTAATTTTAATTTTTCATTTTCTAACTCTAATTTTTCATTTACTAGCGTTAAGTTTTTATTCTGTAATAATAAAGTTTCATTCTTCTCTCTCATTTTAGTTTCTAACATTTGTTTTTTAATGTTATAATACTCTGCCAATGCCTTGTTTCGAGCTTGACACCCGTTGTCTGGCTTCAGTAGCTTCCGCTTAACACCACCTGTAAAACAAAAATGCATTAAATATAGGAAAACATAATGTTTAAAATTTCATCAAAATTCTTTTAGTAGTTTTTGCATGGAAAAGTATCAAATATCCATCCTCACAAACTTTAATGTTTATTCATCTTCACAATCTTCATGTAGGTACCTAACATATATGTTCCAGGTCATAGTCTACCTGTGTGCCAAAATTTTATCCATATTGGTTGAACCAATAAAGCATTATTGTGTAACAAACATGCAAAGTATCACATTATTATTATGTAATAGGATATTACCACTAGTTTTGAAATTCCTTTTTTCAATGGAATGGATATTGGGCGTACCCAGCGACACCAACTCATCCCCAATGCCATTGGCTGGCACTTCATTGCCCATGGACACAGATGTATAATCCATGGACGGCGTAGGATTTTCCACAGGCAATGGAGTGTCAATCAATAGCATTGGATGATCAGCTGGCACAATATAAGCTGTCCCAACACTCCCATCACCATCACTATCACCAATAAGTTGGGGCTCAGCATCACCACCAAACCTCACTGTGAGACCCTCTCCAGTGCTGCCCAGTAATGCTGCTACCCTGTCCAGGATCTCATCTGGAGGAAAGTACCCTGGTGGCCCACCTCCAGTCTGGAACATAATTTGACATAATCATTAATTATATATTTAAAAAAATTCCTCATCAACATGTTCTGGACTACCATTTACAGTACCTACTTAACTATAAGTAAAATATAACATAACATCATGCCCTGTATTCCCCAACAGGTTGAGCAGCGGTAGCACACCCTGGCACACCCACATTTTGCCAGTTATGTTTTAAGGCAAGCCTATTGCCATCTACCGGGCACATATCCAGACTCCGGGCAGCTACTGAGAAATTCCTAATGTTAAAACTTAAAAACACTGCCCAACCTGAAAATACTGACTAATACCTCATGCTCAGCAGTCGCTTACAACCACTAGTCTAGTTATTAGACTAACAAGCAGGCAAGGCTAGTCCAAGTTTTGTATTTTTAGGGTTTATCTATTTTAAACTTAATTTACCTTTATCCGTTCCATCCGCATGAGACCAATGCGCTTTCGCGAATTCTTTTTCAAGTTTTCCCACTTAAGACGCAGTTGTTGTGGTGTACGGCGACAGTTGCCTATATTTGCATTGAAGACCCCTGCAATCCGTGTCCATTCTTCTATCTTCATTTTATTACTGGTGGCATTGGTCTTCTTGTTATACAATATCTTGCTCCCCTCAATTAAGGAGAGCAGCCCTTTCGTCTCTTCCTTCGAAAGAGGTTTAGTTTTACTCTACAAACAAATAAAATAAAACTTAGTAAGTTTTGTACGAAATGGCGCGAAATACCGCGCCACGCGTTTATCTTTTACATAGAAAATTATACATTTGTGGACGTGAATGTTTATTGCACGTATATTTAGTATAATTATTTACTTACAGTTTCTGCCTCTGACTCCATTTTTTATTTAACTTTCTTCTTTCCAAGGAACAAACAAACTTGAGACTATAATAATATAATTTAAGTTAATTTTGCCAATGTCAAACTGACTGACTGACGTTTGCGATTGACTGACGTTCCGTTCCTCTTCAACAAAACGTATGTTACTAATCTAACGTTAACGTTATAGTACTTTACCGCTGCAACTTTGCAATCAATTATTATTATTACTGTGTATGCAATTTCTTGTGATTATACATAAAATAGATTAGCTATAAGAAAGCAAACACCATTTTACTCATTAACAATTGCTGATGTTCTTTTACTGCAAATGCGTAAAACAAAACGTTAAGGAGGGCGCAAATTTATGACCAATCCCTTTTTTCTAATGGATTTGGAGACGAGATCGGCTTATTGAAATGCAGATTCAACATCAATCGACGGATCGGATAAAATCTGGATCAATAGAAATCTAAGATTCACGATCGAATATTGAAAGCGGCCGTTAGCTTGGAAGAGCAACGGATTGAGATTGACCGTCGCTACTGTGAGTTACAGGAGGTGATGGTCAACTCACAAAGGGAGACCAACAGAATGACAGCAGAGGGCCTGATTGCCGTCGGGGAAGGTCTTAAATTATTAGCTGAAAATTTAAAAAAATAAAATACTTTTATACTTAAATACATTTATTAGTTCTTAACTTATTTTAGTAGTAAAAAATTATCTGTGGTTTTACTTATAGTTTCTTAATTTACTAACATTAGTTTATAAGCCCTAATTGAGTTACTAACACCTATGAATATAATTTTCCGGAATAAATAATTTGCATTGATTTTTGATTGAATTAATTACAATTACCGCGTGTTCCTTGCCCTCCATAATTCATTTATCAATCTTTGTCTACATAGCTGACCAAGTGCAGTTTCATTAGGTACATCCTCATTTGAAGCTACACTTTGTCTGGTCCTATGAAAACCAGCCTCAACCTCTAGCTCTGAATTGAATATGGCTGGAGCTGGCAGGCCGGCACGATTACAAATATTGTGAAGCACGCAACATGCTATTACAATCTTCGAAACCGTGTCGGGGTCATAATGTAGGACTCTATGTGCTAATAGGCATCTAAATCTGGCTTTAAGGACCCCAATTGTTCTTTCTACGGTGTTTCTTGCAGTAGCATGCAGCTAGTTATAGTGATGTTCTGGTGTTCCCTCGTCTGCATTTGGAACTGGCACCATTAGGTACTGACGCTGCGGATACCCAGAATCACCTGTAACAATGAATATTGTTAAAAAATAAAATGTTTTGTCATCAACAATTATATTTTTATTAGGAGTTAGGAGTTTTCAATGATTTCGCCTGCTCTCCAATTTTTATGAATTCCGTGAACTTCGGTAATAAAGCCTAAATTACTCAGAAATAAAGTAGTTTTTTTAATGATGAAAGAATTTTTGAAGGAATTAATCCAGTAGTTTTTGAGTTAAATATTTACAAACAAACAAAGATTCGTCTTTATAATTAATTAGCTAAGAGGTAACTCACCTAACAAGTACACAGATTCGCCTGTTTGTACTAATTGTTCGAGGTGGTCCCGAATGATGCAATTATTAAAAATAAGGCTGTCGTGAGTCGCTCCGCCATATGTTGCATCTACATGTATTATGTTCAAATCTGCATCTGTGAACTGCAAAAAGAATTATTTTACAACTATTTTTATGTGGCTGTTCTAATGAATGTTAAAAAAAATATAGGTACTAGCAGCGTCTTGTGATTTATACTGCTTCGTTAATGATCCTATGGAATTGGTCCAAATTTCATTAAATCGATTTTCTGTGGTTCAAGTGCGAAAGCGTATACAGACATTATTATATCAGGCTTACCATTTGTACATTTCTTGCATGATATCCTTTGCGACAGTAGTATCGTTCTTCATGGCAAGTTGGTCTCACCATTGTCACAAAAGTCCCATCTACACATCCTATTACCCCAGGAATACTGAATTTCTCATAGAATCTGCAATAAGAAATAAAAAAATCATTAAATATTTTTCATTAACATGATAGGTTTATTTAGGTAGGTACACAAACCTTGTTTTGAGTCTCAGTCTTTCTTCAGAATTTTGGGGAAATCTTATGTATTTTTTTACTATACTTGGATGGCTTAGGGCTTCTATGACCTCGTGGATACTACGAGATGCTGATGGCTGCGACACAAACGAATTTATGTGTTTTCCACATATCCTTTGATAGCTCCCAGTCGCAAAGAAAGAAAGTGCACATAACAACTGAAAAAAATTAATGAAATTTCTTGAAACTATCAAAATAAAAGGTACTTAATCTGATAAGGAAACCATCCATAATTAAAGTCGGTTAATAACTCAAAACGTTTTTAAAGAAACCGTAAGGGAGAGAAACTTTGGACTTTAACATAGGGTACCTACCACTTGAAAGGGTGACATCATAAAAAATAATCGGGGATTAGATGACGTTATCGTTAGTGGTTCTATGTTCTATGCGAGGAAGTTATGTTACCTACCTACATAATGGAATGTTTTACAGAGTTATGGGAAAGTTATCCCAATATTCACACGGGATCGGGACTTCCGCAGATGAAATCACGGGACCGATGACTATTGTAACAGTAACTTTTCATGACATTATGAATACACATATAAAGCACTTAGATACATACCTTGACTCTAGCAGTTAATCCTCTTCGTCGACGTTGAGGTTTTTTAACTAAAACTTTAATGTCTTCCATCACTTGAGAAACTAGTTCTTCCGATAAACGGTAGCATTCAACAAAATTTTTATTTCGATTAATAATTTGCATGTCCCGAATGCTGGTACTTTGCCGGCGACTTTCTATTATATCCACAGCATTAGCTTCTCGTATTATAGCACTTAATATAAAATAACGCGCCATTTTAGTAAAAAAATATATAAAATTTGTATCAAATTTGTTCCACAACCACTAACTCACTCACGAACTCGGCACCTAATAGGCGAGTGAATTGCTGACAGGTGAATTCGTATTTGTAAATACTCGAACTCGACGTTCGAGGTGTAAAATTACCTTACAGAATGCCGAATTCATACTATAAACGTCAAAATCACAGACATGTATATTTAAGTAGACAACGCAAGTACCGCGATCTGTATGAAAACCAAGCGTGTCATATTTTTTGTACTGACCTTGACGCGTTATGACGTCACGAGCGCTTTTTAGTGATGTTAATTTCATTTTACGCTAAATCGATTAGGCCGCCACTCGCGCGGCGATTCTAGTATCGTCCTATCCCATCGAAGTAAATCGAAAGAAATCAGATCAAACTAGATCTATGTCTAAGAGGTAGTCAAATAAATGAATCGTAATCGATTACTAAATCGATTCAAGACAGAAAAATGATAATTACCATAGACAGAGGGATGATAAAATAAAGTTATAAACCTTTTAATATTCTAACAAGTAAACTAATGTGTTTTAGCTTTTTCTTACATATGCCCATTGAGTTACCATGTACTACGTACTAGAGAGGCCATCGAAAGAAAGTAATGAAACTGTCAATCAATCAATCTTTATGTCCCGTTGCATCGATCCATTTTCCTTTTATGTTCGGGTTACTTGGAAAACTGAAAAAACAAACATAGTCTAAGCAATAAGGAGTTTTCTTAAAAAACTCCCAAGATGACACTTTATAACTAATGGCGTCCATGTCATAATATTTATTTTTAGTACCTTTGTATTAAAATACTTAAAAGTTCTAGGTCAAGTCGTATTAAATGACAAAAAAAATCTATGCCTTTTTTTCTGAAAAATTGCTCCTTCAAATTATCATTTTTCTGTTCGATTATAAAATCGATTAGAATCGAGAACTGTTGCATCAAATGAACATCACTAACCACAAAATTGGACAGAAAAATGAGAACAGAAAAATGAGAAGACGCTATTCATTGCTTGTTATCATACGACGCGATCTTTACCGTGCCAAGTAAAAGCCGCAATGTATTCCGAATCATTTCGTATGATTTGGTATCCGTGTTTGTCACGATCGTTTTCCACAGATATTCTTTATTTGATTTTAAAATAAATAGTGCATATTCTGATTAGAAAATTACTTACCGGTGGAAGGAAACATCTATGCTAACTCGGCCACTCACCGCTGTGGAGTTTCTACAGTTTATAACGGCGCAATTCGGCATTTTACTTTATTCAGCTTCACGTCTTTCCTTGGCGAACTGCAAGCGCGGACTGAGTGTAGGCCAGCGTCAAGTAAGTTTCATAAACTTAGTTTGGACACGGGAAGTACATACACTCGCTTAGTCTATCTTGATACATGTCTGTGGTCAAAATACTCACTTAGCACAGTTCGCCTCGTCGCCGCTCTCGACGATGTGGCGCCACTAGTACTGTCGAGTTTTACAGAATACGAAATCGAAAACTCACCGCGGATTCCGCGTTCGAGTTTTTATAATAACCTTACAGAATAGCACTGCAGATTCCATTGGCGCAACGTAATTTTAAGTTTTCATTTTATATTCAATTAGCTTTATAGTTATTAATTGTTAAGACTTGCATCGAGCAAGACGTATTGTAATAAGTTTATATTAAAGTATTTCTAAGTGAATTCGTAGTTTTTTTTGGGGCCTCCGGCTGTCTGAAACATAATTTGTGTAATTGTTTATTTATTCTGAATCTTTAAGTTTATTGATTTTTATCCTTTACATAAGCTGTATTTAATAAAAAATGTTTAAAACTCGAATTTTCGAAATTTTTGATTTATAAGTTCTATGTAACGTTTTATAATTAAGTTATGGTATAATTAAATGTAGATTTCACTTTTGTACAGCTTAGACATTTTTCTGTATGGATACAGTGCCTTTCGATTTGAAGTTGGATAACATTTCATTTTATAGGTACTATTATAAAATTAAGAGCATGAAAGAAAAAAAAAAGCATTTCTTCATAATGCTATTGTTACCACAAAAAATATTTTCTTAATCGCAAATTTTAAGAGAAAATAAATTAAAATTAAAATTGATGTGGCGACGTTATACATACAGACGTTAGAACAAAGTCCACCATAAGAATGACGTCATTTAGGAATAAGACGATTTTTAAACATTAATAAAAACCTAAATATTTTCAAAAAGTAAAAATTACTGTTAGTTTTTATCTAGTTTTAATTAAAATAAAAATAAAAACAAGTAGCAAAAAATTTTGAAATGTTGTAATTTTGGAGCACCCTGTAAAGTCTGTATTTGTATGAACATAAGTGGAGATCGCGTCCACTTATTTTCATGCGTAAACGATGATATTCATACTCAACAGGTAACTTGGATTAACAAATAGGATAGGTTATATCCCGTAAATCCCACGGGAACGGGAACTATTTATTTATTGCACGCCTCATAAGCGAAGCGTTGAGGTGGGTGACTACTGTCACTTCGCGCAAAACATCTGATTTTTCAAACTTAAAATGTCTTTATGTATCATACATTGCACTTGTAAGATAATAAATACACACACATATTAAGAAAAAAACACTATTTTTAACATTCATGATATTTTTGATGTCATTTTTGTTATTTAAACTAGTTAAAAAACAGTTTAAAAAAGTTCTGTCTTGGACGTCCGTGTGTCTGTATGTGCGGAGGATTTTCTTGTTAACACGATAGCGACCGAAATACTTTACTAATCGAGTCTTTTTTTTTCTCTTACGCTTGAGTTTACCCCCTCTGGCTCAGGCAACTTTCCTGCTCGACGTCAATTGAACGTCGCGGGTCCATCACCACGTCGTACTACAAGTAATTATGAGATTTATGAATTGATTTACAATATTTATAATCCATACTAATATTATAAATGCGAAAGTAACTCTGTCTGTCTGTCTGTTACTCAATCACGCCTTAACTACTGAACCAATTTGCATGAAATTTGGTATAGAGATATTTTGATACCCGAGAAAGGACATAGGATAGGTTTTATCCCGGAAATCCTACGGGAACGGGTTTTTCTTTGAAAACGCGGGCGAAGCCGCGGGCGGAAAGCTAGTCAACAATAAAAATTTGGAAATACATACAAATAAAACTAAATAATACTTGATAATGAATTAAGGAAATAATAATAACATCAGAAGACTTGTCAAAAATGCGTCACCGCGACCGGTGGAAATAATAATAAATTAATATTTATTTTACGTTTCAGGGTCATCGAGTCGTCCACAACAACGGCAAAGAAGACGATCACCTCCATCACAAAGGCGGCAATCTCAATTAACAACCTTTACTGAAAGGTTTCTTAGCTTGGAAGAGCAACGGATTGAGATTGACCGTCGCTACTGTGAGTTACAGGAGGTGATGGTCAACTCACAAAGGGAGACCAACAGAATGACAGCAGAGGGCCTGATTGCCGTCGGGGAAGGTCTTAAATTATTAGCTGAAAATTTAAAAAAATAAAATACTTTTATACTTAAATACATTTATTAGTTCTTAACTTATTTTAGTAGTAAAAAATTATCTGTGGTTTTACTTATAGTTTCTTAATTTACTAACATTAGTTTATAAGCCCTAATTGAGTTACTAACACCTATGAATATAATTTTCTGGAATAAATAATTTGCATTGATTTTTGATTGAATTAATTACAATTACCGCGTGTTCCTTGCCCTCCATAATTCATTTATCAATCTTTGTCTACATAGCTGACCAAGTGCAGTTTCATTAGGTACATCCTCATTTGAAGCTACACTTTGTCTGGTCCTATGAAAACCAGCCTCAACCTCTAGCTCTGAATTGAATATGGCTGGAGCTGGCAGGCCGGCACGATTACAAATATTGTGAAGCACGCAACATGCTATTACAATCTTCGAAACCGTGTCGGGGTCATAATGTAGGACTCTATGTGCTAATAGGCATCTAAATCTGGCTTTAAGGACCCCAATTGTTCTTTCTACGGTGTTTCTTGCAGTAGCATGCAGCTAGTTATAGTGATGTTCTGGTGTTCCCTCGTCTGCATTTGGAACTGGCACCATTGGGTACTGACGCTGCGGATACCCAGAATCACCTGTAACAATGAATATTGTTAAAAAATAAAATGTTTTGTCATCAACAATTATATTTTTATTAGGAGTTAGGAGTTTTCAATGATTTCGCCTGCTCTCCAATTTTTATGAATTCCGTGAACTTCGGTAATAAAGCCTAAATTACTCAGAAATAAAGTAGTTTTTTTAATGATGAAAGAATTTTTGAAGGAATTAATCCAGTAGTTTTTGAGTTAAATATTTACAAACAAACAAAGATTCGTCTTTATAATTAATTAGCTAAGAGGTAACTCACCTAACAAGTACACAGATTCGCCTGTTTGTACTAATTGTTCGAGGTGGTCCCGAATGATGCAATTATTAAAAATAAGGCTGTCGTGAGTCGCTCCGCCATATGTTGCATCTACATGTATTATGTTCAAATCTGCATCTGTGAACTGCAAAAAGAATTATTTTACAACTATTTTTATGTGGCTGTTCTAATGAATGTTAAAAAAAATATAGGTACTAGCAGCGTCTTGTGATTTATACTGCTTCGTTAATGATCCTATGGAATTGGTCCAAATTTCATTAAATCGATTTTCTGTGGTTCAAGTGCGAAAGCGTATACAGACATTATTATATCAGGCTTACCATTTGTACATTTCTTGCATGATATCCTTTGCGACAGTAGTATCGTTCTTCATGGCAAGTTGGTCTCACCATTGTCACAAAAGTCCCATCTACACATCCTATTACCCCAGGAATACTGAATTTCTCATAGAATCTGCAATAAGAAATAAAAAAATCATTAAATATTTTTCATTAACATGATAGGTTTATTTAGGTAGGTACACAAACCTTGTTTTGAGTCTCAGTCTTTCTTCAGAATTTTGGGGAAATCTTATGTATTTTTTTACTATACTTGGATGGCTTAGGGCTTCTATGACCTCGTGGATACTACGAGATGCTGATGGCTGCGACACAAACGAATTTATGTGTTTTCCACATATCCTTTGATAGCTCCCAGTCGCAAAGAAAGAAAGTGCACATAACAACTGAAAAAAATTAATGAAATTTCTTGAAACTATCAAAATAAAAGGTACTTAATCTGATAAGGAAACCATCCATAATTAAAGTCGGTTAATAACTCAAAACGTTTTTAAAGAAACCGTAAGGGAGAGAAACTTTGGACTTTAACATAGGGTACCTACCACTTGAAAGGGTGACATCATAAAAAATAATCGGGGATTAGATGACGTTATCGTTAGTGGTTCTATGTTCTATGCGAGGAAGTTATGTTACCTACTAGGGTTGTTGAGGATTCCTCTTCCGCTTCCTCATAATGCGGAAGTTCCGCAATATTTTGGGTTCCTCTACCGTTACCGCATCCTCAAAAATGAAAATAAAAAAATCCTCTTCCGCTATCGCTTCCTCAAAATTTAGAGGAAATTTATGAGGATGCTGATCCGATCGGGCGGCGAATTTACAAAGCCTATTTAAACTATGTATTTGAGTTACGAGTCGGACTCTACTAACGAACAAGAGTAGTCTTACCGCCATATTTATATCTGCGCCCAACATTTATCTCTAAACATAATAATATAACATTTTCTCTCATACTCGGAAGAAACATATTTTACCAAATAATGTTTGTCAAAAGTCATTTTAAATTAAAAAAACAAACAAGTTGTTTAAGCTTACATAATACCTAATATCTACCAGTAAGTTTTTTTTTTGTGGAAATCGCCTAATGTCGCTTCTGGCACTGATATAGTTAGATTAGGTTTTTTCTGTGGGGTTTTTCGAGTAATATGCATAAACAAAAGCTCATCTGAGTCCGGCTCGTGACTCAAATAGTATAGTTACTTACAGGCTTTGTAAATTCGCGATCGGGCGAGCTAACCTCCCCTAACCTTAAACATCAATATGTAGAGACAGGAGAATGGCTTTTGTTTTAATTTTTAATTTTAAAAGTTTTTGTTTTTTAATTTTAATTATAATTTCATATCATCCTCATCCTCATCCGCTTCCTCTTCCGCTTCCTCATCCGCATCCTCTTCCTCGAAAAAATATCCTCTTCCTCATCCGCATCCTCTAAATTTGTGTGTGAAAATTCCTCTTCCTCCTCCTCTTCCTCATAATCACTTCCTCAACAACCCAATTACCTACCTACATAATGGAATGTTTTACAGAGTTATGGGAAAGTTATCCCAATATTCACACGGGATCGGGACTTCCGCAGATGAAATCACGGGACCGATGACTATTGTAACAGTAACTTTTCATGACATTATGAAAACACATATAAAGCACTTAGATACATACCTTGACTCTAGCAGTTAATCCTCTTCGTCGACGTTGAGGTTTTTTAACTAAAACTTTAATGTCTTCCATCACTTGAGAAACTAGTTCTTCCGATAAACGGTAGCATTCAACAAAATTTTTATTTCGATTAATAATTTGCATTTCCCGAATGCTGGTACTTTGCCGGCGACTTTCTATTATATCCACAGCATTAGCTTCTCGTATTATAGCACTTAATATAAAATAACGCGCCATTTTAGTAAAAAAATATATAAAATTTGTATCAAATTTGTTCCACAACCACTAACTCACTCACGAACTCGGCACCTAATAGGCGAGTGAATTGCTGACAGGTGAATTCGTATTTGTAAATACTCGAACTCGACGTTCGAGGTGTAAAATTACCTTACAGAATGCCGAATTCATACTATAAACGTCAAAATCACAGACATGTATATTTAAGTAGACAACGCAAGTACCGCGATCTGTATGAAAACCAAGCGTGTCATATTTTTTGTACTGACCTTGACGCGTTATGACGTCACGAGCGCTTTTTAGTGATGTTAATTTCATTTTACGCTAAATCGATTAGGCCGCCACTCGCGCGGCGATTCTAGTATCGTCCTATCCCATCGAAGTAAATCGAAAGAAATCAGATCAAACTAGATCTATGTCTAAGAGGTAGTCAAATAAATGAATCGTAATCGATTACTAAATCGATTCAAGACAGAAAAATGATAATTACCATAGACAGAGGGATGATAAAATAAAGTTATAAACCTTTTAATATTCTAACAAGTAAACTAATGTGTTTTAGCTTTTTCTTACATATGCCCATTGAGTTACCATGTACTACGTACTAGAGAGGCCATCGAAAGAAAGTAATGAAACTGTCAATCAATCAATCTTTATGTCCCGTTGCATCGATCCATTTTCCTTTTATGTTCGGGTTACTTGGAAAACTGAAAAAACAAACATAGTCTAAGCAATAAGGAGTTTTCTTAAAAAACTCCCAAGATGACACTTTATAACTAATGGCGTCCATGTCATAATATTTATTTTTAGTACCTTTGTATTAAAATACTTAAAAGTTCTAGGTCAAGTCGTATTAAATGACAAAAAAAATCTATGCCTTTTTTTCTGAAAAATTGCTCCTTCAAATTATCATTTTTCTGTTCGATTATAAAATCGATTAGAATCGAGAACTGTTGCATCAAATGAACATCACTAACCACAAAATTGGACAGAAAAATGAGAACAGAAAAATGAGAAGACGCTATTCATTGCTTGTTATCATACGACGCGATCTTTACCGTGCCAAGTAAAAGCCGCAATGTATTCCGAATCATTTCGTATGATTTGGTATCCGTGTTTGTCACGATCGTTTTCCACAGATATTCTTTATTTGATTTTAAAATAAATAGTGCATATTCTGATTAGAAAATTACTTACCGGTGGAAGGAAACATCTATGCTAACTCGGCCACTCACAGCTGTGGAGTTTCTACAGTTTATAACGGCGCAATTCGGCATTTTACTTTATTCAGCTTCACGTCTTTCCTTGGCGAACTGCAAGCGCGGACTGAGTGTAGGCCAGCGTCAAGTAAGTTTCATAAACTCAGGACTTAGAAAATTTTTGATGGAGTTGGTGTCATTATAACACCTATTTATTATTGTTTTATCGTAAAGATTACGCTAATATAAGCATGTTTTATAGGAACAACTTTTCTCTAAAATCAAAAATGGCCGAGATATTCGCCCTCAATTCGTTAGGTTAGGTTTAGGTTAGGTTAGGTTAGGTTTCTTAAAAAAAAAACTACACAGAAATAGGAGCCCCGCGAAGTGGGGCTCCCTCGACGCGCAAAAAAAATCAAATACCTACGTGTGCCCTCCTCCCCCCTCTCCTCCCCCCACAAAAAACCTATAATACGTGCGGCAGTTCTCTAAAGAATTATTATTTTATTCATCCGGTAATCGGACAACTAATTTATTTTATTCATCCGTTTAGCGGACGACTAGCGCTGTCCTTAAAATTATTTTTGACAAATTCATTTTAAAAATCACTTTCGAATTATATTTATTATCTACAATTGTGAACGCGCCATATAACATTTATTATCTATAATGGCATGTCGTAAATACGTGGTAAATACAAACTTACATTTTCCAGGTAATATAATTTAAGAAATTGTTATAAATAAATTAATAATACGGCATTATATTTAAAAATATTGCCTGTGTGCGAGATTACTAGAAGTTTTAATACGACAATGGTATAAAAGTGTCGTTTTTAGTACAAAAATAACCTTAAAAAAAATAATTTTCATTTTCGATTTTCACAAAAACTACGCATTTTTGTTGGAAAAGAAAAGCAGTTTGTTAAGAAAATCCACTACCAGCTATCGATTAAACAGCACAAAATAATGAAATTCGGGGACATCGAATCAAATATTTAACCGGAGTTTTAGTTAATGTTTCAGTTTGGCTTTATTAAGTTGTTGTGTAATTGGTGTTAAACGTGTTGCATAAATTATTTAACCCTTGGCATGCCTGGTGGGCATAAGTTACACTCTATGCCTGGTGGGTCTCTCAGACCCCGATTTTAAAATGGTATTTTTTCTATAAATTTTATTATGTAAGGTGATTTAATGATTCAAGACGCATGCTTAAAGGGCAAAAAAGAGATAGTAATAAAAATCACATTAGAAATTAATCAACTTTATTAAAATATTTGAAATTAAACTTTAACTCACATTTTTAAGCAACATTTCGTGACTATACCTTTGTTAACATATAATTTGTATCAAAAGTAATGAGATCATAATCAGACTTTAATCCAATGTAAGGCACTATCATATACTTAATCTAAATAATAAAATAATTAGTCTTCATCACTTGCATTTACACTTTGTAAAGCTTTGGTTTGGTAACACTTTGCGCATGGAAAAATCGAGTGGTCAAGCCAAATGTGACAACTAATTGTCTCACAAATGTACTAATGGATGGACAGAGGCACCTCCATTTCAGTATCCGAAGAGGTGGAGCCTGCATCATTTTCTTCCTCCTCAATCAAATGCAACTAAGTCTTCCTCATCCAAACTCTTAGAATATTAAACTAGGTATATCCTCGTCTGTTAGTTGTTTATTCATGATTAAACTGAAAAAAAGAATAAAATAGGATAATGTAAAGTACAAACTAATATTATAACACCAAATTCCAATATTTATAAGAAAAAAGAAAAATAAATACTTACAAAATAAAGTCACGCCGTATGCCTGGTGGGGTCTGTGGGACCCGCACGCACTTTAAGCACATCCTTTTACGCTTGTAGCTCGCCTCGGGCTGAGGAAGTGGGTGGAGGGCATTCCACGGTTAGTAACGGCCAGCTACTAAAAACGGTGAGGCGCGAAATTCAAATTTAAACGAACTACAACGGTTCGCGCGTTGGTGTGGGTCTGACAGACCCTACCAGGCATGCCAAGGGTTAAAGGAGAAAACTGCAAAAATAACAACTATGAGGTGAGTAATGTGATTCTTGTATTTAACTAAAATATTATCTTATACAACAAGCTTATTGAAATATTTAACTTAAAATCTTAAACATTGTAGCTCCTCGGAAAGGTCGTCTCATCCCTCCCGTGCCCAAGTAGAGTATCTAGTCGACTATCTTAGCAAACATCCTAGCTTAGCCAAGGGTTTTTCAAAAGTCCCGAGCGCTAGAGACGAAGCTAGAAAAACATGGGAGGAGTTGACTATCAAATTAAATAGCTTGGGAGGCTGCACTAAAACATGGAAACAGTGGACAAAGGTAGGCAATAGGCATATAGAAAACTATTCATCTTATACCGTGTAGGTATCTGGCTTACCTATATATTATTAATAAACTTTTAATTTTGCTTTAGTATTGGTCTGACAAAAAGAGTGCCGTGAAGAAAAAAGCTGCCCTAAGATACCGGGCACGCAATAAGACTGGTGGTGGATGTGAATCGGTGGTGGAGCTTTCAGAGGTGGAGGAGAAAATACTCACATTAATGGGCGGGGAAGGTTTTGCAATTGGTGATAGGCATTTGGAAATTAATCCATTTGAAGTAAGCTATTGTTATCGATTTTGTTGATCCGATACATGTATGTATGTAAAATATAATTATTCAATGTCATGTTCTTTTTTTAGGAAATCCCCGTCCTTACTGATGCCAACGAAAGCCCCACATTGCCGACTTCATCTATGATAAATGAAACCACAACTATTGTAAGTAAATACCTAGTGTATTAATAAAATATTACTTAATAATAAACAACTTATTAGTAAATGTTTCTTATATTGTTCTAGGAATACCAAGTCTTGGATGAGACTGCTATAAATACGGAAAATGTTAGTATGGCAGATACTGAGGTATATATTAATAAGATATTATGAAAATGGTACTTTTTTATTGATTCTAGTATTTGAAATACTATGTTTTTTTTTTCAGAGACCTCAACTAATTCAGCAATATGTTAACTGTATCCCGAATCCCGAACCTTCCCCTGCTCATACACCACCGAGAGCGGAGGTAACGAGCCCTCTGCAAGCAGTTACCCCCTCTGGCTCAGGCAACTTTCCTGCTCGACGTCAATTATTGAACGTCGCGGGTCCATCACCACGTCGTACTACAAGTAATTATGAGATTTATGAATTGATTTACAATATTTATAATCCATACTAATATTATAAATGCGAAAGTAACTCTGTCTGTCTGTCTGTTACTCAATCACGCCTTAACTACTGAACCAATTTGCATGAAATTTGGTATAGAGATATTTTGATACCCGAGAAAGGACATAGGATAGGTTTTATCCCGGAAATCCTACGGGAACGGGTTTTTCTTTGAAAACGCGGGCGAAGCCGCGGGCGGAAAGCTAGTCAACAATAAAAATTTGGAAATACATACAAATAAAACTAAATAATACTTGATAATGAATTAAGGAAATAATAATAACATCAGAAGACTTGTCAAAAATGCGTCACCGCGACCGGTGGAAATAATAATAAATTAATATTTATTTTACGTTTCAGGGTCATCGAGTCGTCCACAACAACGGCAAAGAAGACGATCACCTCCATCACAAAGGCGGCAATCTCAATTAACAACCTTTACTGAAAGGTTTCTTAGCTTGGAAGAGCAACGGATTGAGATTGACCGTCGCTACTGTGAGTTACAGGAGGTGATGGTCAACTCACAAAGGGAGACCAACAGAATGACAGCAGAGGGCCTGATTGCCGTCGGGGAAGGTCTTAAATTATTAGCTGAAAATTTAAAAAAATAAAATACTTTTATACTTAAATACATTTATTAGTTCTTAACTTATTTTAGTAGTAAAAAATTATCTGTGGTTTTACTTATAGTTTCTTAATTTACTAACATTAGTTTATAAGCCCTAATTGAGTTACTAACACCTATGAATATAATTTTCCGGAATAAATAATTTGCATTGATTTTTGATTGAATTAATTACAATTACCGCGTGTTCCTTGCCCTCCATAATTCATTTATCAATCTTTGTCTACATAGCTGACCAAGTGCAGTTTCATTAGGTACATCCTCATTTGAAGCTACACTTTGTCTGGTCCTATGAAAACCAGCCTCAACCTCTAGCTCTGAATTGAATATGGCTGGAGCTGGCAGGCCGGCACGATTACAAATATTGTGAAGCACGCAACATGCTATTACAATCTTCGAAACCGTGTCGGGGTCATAATGTAGGACTCTATGTGCTAATAGGCATCTAAATCTGGCTTTAAGGACCCCAATTGTTCTTTCTACGGTGTTTCTTGCAGTAGCATGCAGCTAGTTATAGTGATGTTCTGGTGTTCCCTCGTCTGCATTTGGAACTGGCACCATTAGGTACTGACGCTGCGGATACCCAGAATCACCTGTAACAATGAATATTGTTAAAAAATAAAATGTTTTGTCATCAACAATTATATTTTTATTAGGAGTTAGGAGTTTTCAATGATTTCGCCTGCTCTCCAATTTTTATGAATTCCGTGAACTTCGGTAATAAAGCCTAAATTACTCAGAAATAAAGTAGTTTTTTTAATGATGAAAGAATTTTTGAAGGAATTAATCCAGTAGTTTTTGAGTTAAATATTTACAAACAAACAAAGATTCGTCTTTATAATTAATTAGCTAAGAGGTAACTCACCTAACAAGTACACAGATTCGCCTGTTTGTACTAATTGTTCGAGGTGGTCCCGAATGATGCAATTATTAAAAATAAGGCTGTCGTGAGTCGCTCCGCCATATGTTGCATCTACATGTATTATGTTCAAATCTGCATCTGTGAACTGCAAAAAGAATTATTTTACAACTATTTTTATGTGGCTGTTCTAATGAATGTTAAAAAAAATATAGGTACTAGCAGCGTCTTGTGATTTATACTGCTTCGTTAATGATCCTATGGAATTGGTCCAAATTTCATTAAATCGATTTTCTGTGGTTCAAGTGCGAAAGCGTATACAGACATTATTATATCAGGCTTACCATTTGTACATTTCTTGCATGATATCCTTTGCGACAGTAGTATCGTTCTTCATGGCAAGTTGGTCTCACCATTGTCACAAAAGTCCCATCTACACATCCTATTACCCCAGGAATACTGAATTTCTCATAGAATCTGCAATAAGAAATAAAAAAATCATTAAATATTTTTCATTAACATGATAGGTTTATTTAGGTAGGTACACAAACCTTGTTTTGAGTCTCAGTCTTTCTTCAGAATTTTGGGGAAATCTTATGTATTTTTTTACTATACTTGGATGGCTTAGGGCTTCTATGACCTCGTGGATACTACGAGATGCTGATGGCTGCGACACAAACGAATTTATGTGTTTTCCACATATCCTTTGATAGCTCCCAGTCGCAAAGAAAGAAAGTGCACATAACAACTGAAAAAAATTAATGAAATTTCTTGAAACTATCAAAATAAAAGGTACTTAATCTGATAAGGAAACCATCCATAATTAAAGTCGGTTAATAACTCAAAACGTTTTTAAAGAAACCGTAAGGGAGAGAAACTTTGGACTTTAACATAGGGTACCTACCACTTGAAAGGGTGACATCATAAAAAATAATCGGGGATTAGATGACGTTATCGTTAGTGGTTCTATGTTCTATGCGAGGAAGTTATGTTACCTACCTACATAATGGAATGTTTTACAGAGTTATGGGAAAGTTATCCCAATATTCACACGGGATCGGGACTTCCGCAGATGAAATCACGGGACCGATGACTATTGTAACAGTAACTTTTCATGACATTATGAATACACATATAAAGCACTTAGATACATACCTTGACTCTAGCAGTTAATCCTCTTCGTCGACGTTGAGGTTTTTTAACTAAAACTTTAATGTCTTCCATCACTTGAGAAACTAGTTCTTCCGATAAACGGTAGCATTCAACAAAATTTTTATTTCGATTAATAATTTGCATTTCCCGAATGCTGGTACTTTGCCGGCGACTTTCTATTATATCCACAGCATTAGCTTCTCGTATTATAGCACTTAATATAAAATAACGCGCCATTTTAGTAAAAAAATATATAAAATTTGTATCAAATTTGTTCCACAACCACTAACTCACTCACGAACTCGGCACCTAATAGGCGAGTGAATTGCTGACAGGTGAATTCGTATTTGTAAATACTCGAACTCGACGTTCGAGGTGTAAAATTACCTTACAGAATGCCGAATTCATACTATAAACGTCAAAATCACAGACATGTATATTTAAGTAGACAACGCAAGTACCGCGATCTGTATGAAAACCAAGCGTGTCATATTTTTTGTACTGACCTTGACGCGTTATGACGTCACGAGCGCTTTTTAGTGATGTTAATTTCATTTTACGCTAAATCGATTAGGCCGCCACTCGCGCGGCGATTCTAGTATCGTCCTATCCCATCGAAGTAAATCGAAAGAAATCAGATCAAACTAGATCTATGTCTAAGAGGTAGTCAAATAAATGAATCGTAATCGATTACTAAATCGATTCAAGACAGAAAAATGATAATTACCATAGACAGAGGGATGATAAAATAAAGTTATAAACCTTTTAATATTCTAACAAGTAAACTAATGTGTTTTAGCTTTTTCTTACATATGCCCATTGAGTTACCATGTACTACGTACTAGAGAGGCCATCGAAAGAAAGTAATGAAACTGTCAATCAATCAATCTTTATGTCCCGTTGCATCGATCCATTTTCCTTTTATGTTCGGGTTACTTGGAAAACTGAAAAAACAAACATAGTCTAAGCAATAAGGAGTTTTCTTAAAAAACTCCCAAGATGACACTTTATAACTAATGGCGTCCATGTCATAATATTTATTTTTAGTACCTTTGTATTAAAATACTTAAAAGTTCTAGGTCAAGTCGTATTAAATGACAAAAAAAATCTATGCCTTTTTTTCTGAAAAATTGCTCCTTCAAATTATCATTTTTCTGTTCGATTATAAAATCGATTAGAATCGAGAACTGTTGCATCAAATGAACATCACTAACCACAAAATTGGACAGAAAAATGAGAACAGAAAAATGAGAAGACGCTATTCATTGCTTGTTATCATACGACGCGATCTTTACCGTGCCAAGTAAAAGCCGCAATGTATTCCGAATCATTTCGTATGATTTGGTATCCGTGTTTGTCACGATCGTTTTCCACAGATATTCTTTATTTGATTTTAAAATAAATAGTGCATATTCTGATTAGAAAATTACTTACCGGTGGAAGGAAACATCTATGCTAACTCGGCCACTCACCGCTGTGGAGTTTCTACAGTTTATAACGGCGCAATTCGGCATTTTACTTTATTCAGCTTCACGTCTTTCCTTGGCGAACTGCAAGCGCGGACTGAGTGTAGGCCAGCGTCAAGTAAGTTTCATAAACTTAGTTTGGACACGGGAAGTACATACACTCGCTTAGTCTATCTTGATACATGTCTGTGGTCAAAATACTCACTTAGCACAGTTCGCCTCGTCGCCGCTCTCGACGATGTGGCGCCACTAGTACTGTCGAGTTTTACAGAATACGAAATCGAAAACTCACCGCGGATTCCGCGTTCGAGTTTTTATAATAACCTTACAGAATAGCACTGCAGATTCCATTGGCGCAACGTAATTTTAAGTTTTCATTTTATATTCAATTAGCTTTATAGTTATTAATTGTTAAGACTTGCATCGAGCAAGACGTATTGTAATAAGTTTATATTAAAGTATTTCTAAGTGAATTCGTAGTTTTTTTTGGGGCCTCCGGCTGTCTGAAACATAATTTGTGTAATTGTTTATTTATTCTGAATCTTTAAGTTTATTGATTTTTATCCTTTACATAAGCTGTATTTAATAAAAAATGTTTAAAACTCGAATTTTCGAAATTTTTGATTTATAAGTTCTATGTAACGTTTTATAATTAAGTTATGGTATAATTAAATGTAGATTTCACTTTTGTACAGCTTAGACATTTTTCTGTATGGATACAGTGCCTTTCGATTTGAAGTTGGATAACATTTCATTTTATAGGTACTATTATAAAATTAAGAGCATGAAAGAAAAAAAAAAGCATTTCTTCATAATGCTATTGTTACCACAAAAAATATTTTCTTAATCGCAAATTTTAAGAGAAAATAAATTAAAATTAAAATTGATGTGGCGACGTTATACATACAGACGTTAGAACAAAGTCCACCATAAGAATGACGTCATTTAGGAATAAGACGATTTTTAAACATTAATAAAAACCTAAATATTTTCAAAAAGTAAAAATTACTGTTAGTTTTTATCTAGTTTTAATTAAAATAAAAATAAAAACAAGTAGCAAAAAATTTTGAAATGTTGTAATTTTGGAGCACCCTGTAAAGTCTGTATTTGTATGAACATAAGTGGAGATCGCGTCCACTTATTTTCATGCGTAAACGATGATATTCATACTCAACAGGTAACTTGGATTAACAAATAGGATAGGTTATATCCCGTAAATCCCACGGGAACGGGAACTATTTATTTATTGCACGCCTCATAAGCGAAGCGTTGAGGTGGGTACTACTGTCACTTCGCGCAAAACATCTGATTTTTCAAACTTAAAATGTCTTTATGTATCATACATTGCACTTGTAAGATAATAAATACACACACATATTAAGAAAAAAACACTATTTTTAACATTCATGATATTTTTGATGTCATTTTTGTTATTTAAACTAGTTAAAAAACAGTTTAAAAAAGTTCTGTCTTGGACGTCCGTGTGTCTGTATGTGCGGAGGATTTTCTTGTTAACACGATAGCGACCGAAATACTTTACTAATCGAGTCTTTTTTTTTCTCTTACGCTTGAGTATGCTCAGGAATAGAACCCTTTCATTTTTCAGGGTCTGATTCGATGTGGTTTAATTGTTATTAAATAAACAAAAATAATAATTAATAAATAATTATTTAAAAAAAATTATGAGGCGTGCACTTTTGGATTTTCCAAACTTTTTTCGTTTATTTCTATCTGAATAACCTATCAAAAGTAACATTCAATTGTGTAAATTTTATTTATTACGGATTCAACATCAAACAACTCTACGGTAAGTATCAAGGTGCGTATTAACTATAGAGCTATTATTTATTACCTTACCTATATGTTATAGCTAATTACTGCTGGGCGCTGCAGCTGGCTGCGATTTCGTCCATGTATCTACTGAAAGGTTTCATGACATAATATGAGCACAGGGGAATAAAATAAAAAGACCAGTATGTACATCCAAAAATATTTATTTCAATGATTACAAATTATCCTTAATCTAATTTTGAAAATCTAACACTGAATTAGATTCCTTACAATATTATTCAAATTAATAACAAAATAACGTATTTTACGACAAATTAATATTGAACTAATTATGTAGTTAAAACACGAAAGCGCATTACCTTATTATACCAGCTGCATTAACCAAAAATTTTATATGATAATAAGTATAATATTTTCAACTGATATCAAAATGTACGAAAAATAGTACTTAATAAGTAATTGAACTGAGAACATAATTTAATATTCACACAAAGCTGTATTGTTTCGATATACGTTGTTTTTATTGTAAACTGCATTACATATTTTGATAAAAAAATACTGTAAAACAACAGATGATGAAATTTTCAAAATGAAAAAAAAAATACAAATTTGCCGCGCAATCGACATTTGACAGCTCTACGACTGAATGAGGCGGTTAAAAAAGTTTGTATAATATTAATAGAAATAATTATCGAGATTTAAATTGCTCTACACAAGATTTATTTTGTTTGTTTTATTACTATACTTCTTAAAGACACAATTAACTCGTACTCGTAATACGATACCTTGGAGTTGGAGCGAAAATATTGTTTGTAATAATTTGGCTAGGAAAATACAACAAATCAAAAACACTATTTACTATGGAAAAAAAACCAGGAAGGTGAAAAACATATATTTACGATTTCGATGCACTCGACTTTTAGTAAAATAATAGGTAGGTAAAAATATTATTATGGTTTTGATCACAGACATATCTGTGGTTTTGATTTTAGCTACTAGTATCAGAAAGCTGCGTGTTCAATGCACGTCGGGGTCACACAACTGTGGAGGATACAGTAGACAATATACCTAATGAAGTTTTTCATCTTTTTATTTTACTGCAAATACAAAATAAAAATTAAACAATGGTAATGTAAATTCTAAACAAACTACTACCAAAATACAATTAGAACAAAAATCATTTGACTGGTTGATTTCACCCAGAGGCCAGAGGCGGCTCGTGACAAAATTGTATGGGTGTTCACTTGAAATAAAACAACGAAAATACAATAGCGTAGCGGGATAATTTATTACAAAAAAAATGAGCACCACATTTTATAAATGTCTATAACACTAAAAATTACAAAGTACAGGCTATTTCAAAACGAATTCAATGATTATCAATAATTAGTAAATCACCGAATTTGCATTCGCGAGCGTACCTACGCGTAGGTATCCATAGTGTTTGTTTATACTAAAGGAATGGCAACGTCGCAATTGCTGCTGTCATGCGATGCGGCAACGTTGCGTGAGACTCAAAACGCTACCTGCTACGGTATGAACGATTGTTATAAAAATAAAAGTTATACATATTTGTTGGCGTAAACTATTTTATTCATCATTAATTTTGGAAAATAAATAATGTCAAAATTGATTACAATAAAACGCAGTTTTATTTTATTACATTACAGGTAAATTAGCTTGGAGAAATTTTTGCGTTTGTAGTAGTGTATGGTCAGCAAATAAAAAAAAACAACATTTTATTTTTAGTTTTTATTCAAGTATATAATATTAGTATTATTAATATTTTATTAGTTCCAAACATTACAAGCAGTGCCGATTTTTACTTCAGTGAAGACGTGTATGAATTAGGTGTTCTCCGGCCAAAAATGTAAACCACGGTAAAAGTGAAACTGTTCGAACGGTTCCGAACACTGCTTTGTGTAGCGCATGTCGCGTGACGGTCGGCTGCCGAGTAGGTATACCTACTCGGCAGCCGCGATACACGCGACATGCGCTACACAGACCAAAAAGTTTGAGACGATGTAATAAAAGTTTCACTTTAATAACAAACAATAACAACAATAACAAACAATAACAACAATCAACAAATACAAAATTTAACAATTAAACTACGTAATAATTATAATTTTCGAATGAAATGTGTGCTTTATGTTCTAACGGTACCAAGCGACTGACGCCGGACTGCACGAGGCACCTGCGGACAGCGTAAACTGGTTTATTCTGGTTTTGTGCGTGTTTCCACTTTCCACTATCAAGTGACGATTTATTTATTTGTTTTGTTTCGTAATTATTATGGTCAAATATTAATTACGAAACAAATTATTATGAACAAGATATTTTATTGTTTCACGGTATTCGCCTTGTCATTGGCTCAAGGACGTAAAATTGAATGATATATTATTTTTTTTATAAAGTCAAAACCATTTTCTTTAAAACATAAATCAGAGTATTGCTAGGGATAAGTATAAAATTAAATAGTAATGTTAGGATATCGAAACATTTTTGTATAGGCTAGAACGATATAATGGAAACGCGCTCTAAGATCTGAGTAATATACACACCACTACATATGCAAAAATTTCTCGAGACTAATTTCACTGTACACTATTGTTTTTTTTTATCAAAACATGTATGTATTTGAGTAGTTAGCAGCATATAATATTCTGAATTTCTGATCCATGCCTATTCACTCAAAACTAATAACACTAATGATTTGTAACAGTAAATTATTTCAATAGGTATTTGAACATTTCATAACCAACAAGTAAGAATAATTCGTATACAAGATACAATAACAAATCTAATACACTATTTATTATTTTATTATATTTCATTATGTGAAAATAACCAGGAAGGTGAAAAACATATTTACGAAAACAAAGTAACATATGGTTTTGCTATTAGCTATCAGGAAAAAAAATCGTATTGGAACAAAAGAAGGATTGTAACTGAATTAGGTAATTAGGTATGTTTGTTTCTGGGTGCACCGTTTTCGACGACGCGACGGCCGACGCGTGACGTAAACAGAGTAGGTACCTACTTTGCTAAAACAAACTAAGTAATAAAATTGTGTGTCTGTCTGAAAATTCGCTAAAGCATATTTTACCAATGTTTGCAAGTTTGTGATTACTTTGATAGTTTATCGATTTATAATAATTGTATACTTATATCATTGTTTAAAAATATTCAAACACAATATGATATAGGTACTGATTTATCACTGGTTTCAGTGATGAACTGATGAGTCAATGTTAGCCACAATACTAATCACTTTCGTCATACATGTGTATGAACTATGATTGATGTGATTTGCAATGTGGTGAAATTTCATAAAAATCACGGGCCAATTTTTTGTTTTGAATCCCACCGAAAATACATATACATATTACTAATTGCGTTATTAGAATAATTAATTACTATACCCACGATCAATTATTACAATTTACAATATAGTCTCAAATGCATACTAGAGAAATATTGCAATTTGAATCAAAAAATGCATAGCATACAAAAATAAATTCACAACACAAGAAATTCCGCGCGCAAATCATAGCGCGTGTCAATGAAATCAAGAATGTAATTTTATATCAAGCCGACGACGACGCCGAACTAAAGTACCTACAGTACCATTTACCTTCAGTGTACAATACAGTTTACAGACCTACGACGGACGAACAATAATGAGTAATAAATTGTTTACAAAAAAAAACATAGTTTCTAAGGTCATTAGTTTTATTTTATTTTATTGTTATTTTCTTTGAACGATTGGAAATGAAATTACTCAATTATTACACATAGAACTTTGATTTATTAGAATTATGCGAATTATGTATAAGATAACGAACGCGAATGCACGACATCTAGCGCGTCAATGTCTAAACATCGCCATTCGTTTAGACATTGACGCGCTAGATGTCGTGCTTTATGTCGTGTTTCGCTTGGCAAAAGTCACGCACACTACTGTAGAAGTGTCAAATTTTGCCGGTATTTCACTGTTGTTTTTCTAAGTAAATAATGTAAGTTATTGATTAAAAAGGTCGAACGCGGACACATTTCATTGTAGAGAAGTGATAAAATGATTAGTTTTAAAGAAATAGTGTCTGTGTTAAGTGTTTAGTCGTCATCAAAAATGTATGGAGGGACGGTCGGAACATCCACCTTAAACAAGAATTATTTCATATAGGTTTTCTATTCAAGAACTGCTCTTACCAATTCAAGATCCTTGGCATCTTGTGGATGTGGATAACCTGAGCATGATGGTTGATCAGTAGTATTTGATATGTCAATTAAGGCAAATTGAGATGGATGGTCTGCCTGAAAGAGATAAAAATGTTACTTATAACATTGGATATGGTCCCAAGTAATAATAAATAGATTGCTACAGAAACATGGACTCAATGTTTGGTAAATTGTAAAACTTTTAGTATTTTTTTTATTAAAAGCATTTATTGAACAAACATAGTGTATTATACTTATGGATAGTGTAGCTTTCCAACAACGAAAGAATTAAAAAAATTGGACCAGTACAACAGTAGGACAACTAAAAAAATAACTCAGTAGGTTTTAAGTACCAGTCATCACACCACTTGTCTCATGACACTCTAGGTCTCTAGAGCATATCAGTCAAAAAAGATATTGTGAAGCTTAAGTAAATGAATCCTTAGACACTATCGGAAATTTAAGAACAATTATAATCTTTTTTCCATTAAAATAATATCCTGGTTTTATTATATCGTAATATTGTCTTAATTCTAACTCTAAAATTCTATCCTTACCATATATAGTATTTAATTTTATTAATATATCCTTTAACACATTTGAACTTAACATAGAATGATGTGTTGAGGACGTACGAATGAAAGCTAATGTATTTTCAATTCTAACCAATTCTTGCAATATATCATCTACATTTTCTGTCATTATGCTAAGGATTTGGGCAAATTTAGCATATTTTATCAAACGGGATATTTGTATCCTGGAATCAGATAAATTTAAAGTCAATAACGTTCAAGATAGAATTCGAGGACAACCACTGAAAATAAGTAATATCGACTTAAATGAAATACACTTCAACCACAGCCCTGAAAATCATGTAAAGTTGAATTCAATAAATTTGGAAGATCTGCATAAGATTCATACTAAGGTACTGATGCAAGCAACGATTGAACTAGAAAAGAATACATCGACGATATACCATACCACTGTCCCAATTTATACATTCCTTTTGGGCACTTTGCTACTTTTCGCAACTTACAAAGTAATCCGTTATAAGAACGTTACGTGCTGGAAGAATCAAGACGACCCTAATACAAAGACGGAAGATCAAGACAGTCAAAATTGTACCGAATCTTCGCCAGGACCACAGTTTCCAGCAACATTTTATCACACCGTGCTCAAATAGTTGCTGGTCTTCGGGGGGAGGAGTTACGCCAACGGATCCCCAAGACATTGCTGCGTCGACGTTTCTCACGGGAACGTATTGTACGGACGTAGCAGCTAGGCTATTCTGTAAAAAACGCGCCCGAACTCGCATCTCACCTGAGTGAGTCGACTCACTTCACTTTCGAACGTTCGAGTTTTTGGTTTCGCATTCTGTAAACATCCGCTCGGCAGAGGCGAAGCGAAGTGAGTCTCACTTCGAAACTCACTTGCCTAGTGAAGGGATCTTATAGATTTGAATTTATCGACATTGTTATTATCTTTAAAATGCGGCAATTTAACACATTTTGAAGACATAATAACACTTTAGTATTGTACCGTGGGTGGAATTAAACTAAAATTGCAATTTTACACTGATAAATTCTTTAAAATCAAAATAATTCTAGCGTCACTGAAAAAAAAGGACGCTTGTCTGTGGTTCGTTTGACTTATGTTTATTTCTCAAGTGGTTTTTTGTACCTAATTTTAAAGTGTTTCGTGTTGCATTCTTTCTAAAAGTTATGTTGGAGTTTTGGCTGCATATTACATTCGATGTCCCCGAATTTCATTATTTTGTGTTGTTTAATCGATAGCTGGTAGTGGATTTTCTTAACAAACTGCTTTTCTTTTCCATCAAAAATGCGTAGTTTTTGTGAAAATCGAAATTGAAAATGATATTTTTTAAGGTTATTTTTGTACTAAAAACGCAACTTAAAGTAAAATCTTAAGCCATTATAGTATCAAAATGTCTAATTATCACACTCACACGCATTATTTTTAAATATATTTACGTACCTATTACTTTATTTACATATTACAATTTATTTTGTCAAAATAGTATTTTAACAATTTAGTATAGCCAAAAATCGTTCCATATTTTGTATTCACAACAAGCCACAGATAACACAGATTAGTTAATATGACGCAGATCACAGATTAGCAATACAAATATACTAGCTTATCATAGAGTATAAATGATACATTTTAATTTTTAATGTTTTTTTTATAGCTCACTTGCTTCAGTTTTAAAAATCGATTAACTTTTACTTTTAGTATTCAAATAGGTAGCGAGGAGCGAAGCGACGAGCGTGTTAGGTTAACTGTTGAACTGCCGCACGAGCCGAGCGAGCGAAGCGAGCGTGCCGCGGCAGCGGCCGGCGAGTGCCAGAAGCGACTTTAGGGCGATTCCCACTCAAACAAAAAAAAACTACGTAGGTTTAAACAACCTGTTTGTATTTTATTTATGTATCGTAAAATTTTTGTTATTATCAAATGCTATCTAAATTAAAATTACGAAGTGTCTAGTCGTCCGCTAAACGGATGAATAAAATAAATTAGTCGTCCGATTACCGGATGAATAAAATAATTTAATCGTCCGATTATTCGGATTACTAGATAACCTTTTAACACTAAAGCTAGTTGGGTTGGACTAAAGCAAAGGGGGCTCAGGACTTAGAAAATTTTTGATGGAGTTGGTGTCATTATAACACCTATTTATTATTGTTTTATCGTAAAGATTACGCTAATATAAGCATGTTTTATAGGAACAACTTTTCTCTAAAATCAAAAATGGCCGAGATATTCGCCCTCAATTCGTTAGGTTAGGTTTAGGTTAGGTTAGGTTAGGTTTCTTAAAAAAAAAACTACACAGAAATAGGAGCCCCGCGAAGCGGGGCTCCGTCGACGCGCAAAAAAAATCAAGTTTAGGTTAGGTTAGCCGTTAGGTTAGGTTAGGTTAGGTTTCTTAAAAAAAAAACTACACAGAAACAGGAGCCCCGCGAAGCGGGGCTCCGTCGACGCGCAAAAAAAAATCAAGTTTAGGTTAGGTTAGCCGTTAGGTTAGGTTAGGTTAGGTTTCTTAAAAAAAAAACTACACAGAAATAGGAGCCCCGCGAAGCGGGGCTCCGTCGACGCGCAAAAAAAATCAAATACCTACGTGTGCCCTCCTCCCCCCTCTCCTCCCCCCACAAAAAACCTATAATACGTGCGGCAGTTCTCTAAAGAATTATTATTTTATTCATCCGGTAATCGGACAACTAATTTATTTTATTCATCCGTTTAGCGGACGACTAGCGCTGTCCTTAAAATTATTTTTGACAAATTCATTTTAAAAATCACTTTCGAATTATATTTATTATCTACAATTGTGAACGCGTCATAATATAACATTTATTATCTATAATGGCATGTCGTAAATACGTGGTAAATACAAACTTACATTTTCCAGGTAATATAATTTAAGAAATTGTTATAAATAAATTAATAATACGGCATTATATTTAAAAATATTGCCTGTGTGCGAGATTACTAGAAGTTTTAATACGACAATGGTATAAAAGTGTCGTTTTTAGTACAAAAATAACCTTAAAAAAAATAATTTTCATTTTCGATTTTCACAAAAACTACGCATTTTTGTTGGAAAAGAAAAGCAGTTTGTTAAGAAAATCCACTACCAGCTATCGATTAAACAGCACAAAATAATGAAATTCGGGGACATCGAATCAAATATTTAACCGGAGTTTTAGTTAATGTTTCAGTTTGGCTTTATTAAGTTGTTGTGTAATTGCTGTTAAACGTGTTGCATAAATTATTTAAAGGAGAAAACTGCAAAAATAACAACTATGAGGTGAGTAATGTGATTCTTGTATTTAACTAAAATATTATCTTATACAACAAGCTTATTGAAATATTTAACTTAAAATCTTAAACATTGTAGCTCCTCGGAAAGGTCGTCTCATCCCTCCCGTGCCCAAGTAGAGTATCTAGTCGACTATCTTAGCAAACATCCTAGCTTAGCCAAGGGTTTTTCAAAAGTCCCGAGCGCTAGAGACGAAGCTAGAAAAACATGGGAGGAGTTGACTATCAAATTAAATAGCTTGGGAGGCTGCACTAAAACATGGAAACAGTGGACAAAGGTAGGCAATAGGCATATAGAAAACTATTCATCTTATACCGTGTAGGTATCTGGCTTACCTATATATTATTAATAAACTTTTAATTTTGCTTTAGTATTGGTCTGACAAAAAGAGTGCCGTGAAGAAAAAAGCTGCCCTAAGATACCGGGCACGCAATAAGACTGGTGGTGGATGTGAATCGGTGGTGGAGCTTTCAGAGGTGGAGGAGAAAATACTCACATTAATGGGCGGGGAAGGTTTTGCAATTGGTGATAGGCATTTGGAAATTAATCCATTTGAAGTAAGCTATTGTTATCGATTTTGTTGATCCGATACATGTATGTATGTAAAATATAATTATTCAATGTCATGTTCTTTTTTTAGGAAATCCCCGTCCTTACTGATGCCAACGAAAGCCCCACATTGTCGACTTCATCTATGATAAATGAAACCACAACTATTGTAAGTAAATACCTAGTGTATTAATAAAATATTACTTAATAATAAACAACTTATTAGTAAATGTTTCTTATATTGTTCTAGGAATACCAAGTCTTGGATGAGACTGCTATAAATACGGAAAATGTTAGTATGGCAGATACTGAGGTATATATTAATAAGATATTATGAAAATGGTACTTTTTTATTGATTCCAGTATTTGAAATACTATGTTTTTTTTTCAGAGACCTCAACTAATTCAGCAATATGTTAACTGTATCCCGAATCCCGAACCTTCCCCTGCTCATACACCACCGAGAGCGGAGGTAACGAGCCCTCTGCAAGCAGTTACCCCCTCTGGCTCAGGCAACTTTCCTGCTCGACGTCAATTGAACGTCGCGGGTCCATCACCACGTCGTACTACAAGTAATTATGAGATTTATGAATTGATTTACAATATTTATAATCCATACTAATATTATAAATGCGAAAGTAACTCTGTCTGTCTGTCTGTTACTCAATCACGCCTTAACTACTGAACCAATTTGCATGAAATTTGGTATAGAGATATTTTGATACCCGAGAAAGGACATAGGATAGGTTTTATCCCGGAAATCCTACGGGAACGGGTTTTTCTTTGAAAACGCGGGCGAAGCCGCGGGCGGAAAGCTAGTCAACAATAAAAATTTGGAAATACATACAAATAAAACTAAATAATACTTGATAATGAATTAAGGAAATAATAATAACATCAGAAGACTTGTCAAAAATGCGTCACCGCGACCGGTGGAAATAATAATAAATTAATATTTATTTTACGTTTCAGGGTCATCGAGTCGTCCACAACAACGGCAAAGAAGACGATCACCTCCATCACAAAGGCGGCAATCTCAATTAACAACCTTTACTGAAAGGTTTCTTAGCTTGGAAGAGCAACGGATTGAGATTGACCGTCGCTACTGTGAGTTACAGGAGGTGATGGTCAACTCACAAAGGGAGACCAACAGAATGACAGCAGAGGGCCTGATTGCCGTCGGGGAAGGTCTTAAATTATTAGCTGAAAATTTAAAAAAATAAAATACTTTTATACTTAAATACATTTATTAGTTCTTAACTTATTTTAGTAGTAAAAAATTATCTGTGGTTTTACTTATAGTTTCTTAATTTACTAACATTAGTTTATAAGCCCTAATTGAGTTACTAACACCTATGAATATAATTTTCTGGAATAAATAATTTGCATTGATTTTTGATTGAATTAATTACAATTACCGCGTGTTCCTTGCCCTCCATAATTCATTTATCAATCTTTGTCTACATAGCTGACCAAGTGCAGTTTCATTAGGTACATCCTCATTTGAAGCTACACTTTGTCTGGTCCTATGAAAACCAGCCTCAACCTCTAGCTCTGAATTGAATATGGCTGGAGCTGGCAGGCCGGCACGATTACAAATATTGTGAAGCACGCAACATGCTATTACAATCTTCGAAACCGTGTCGGGGTCATAATGTAGGACTCTATGTGCTAATAGGCATCTAAATCTGGCTTTAAGGACCCCAATTGTTCTTTCTACGGTGTTTCTTGCAGTAGCATGCAGCTAGTTATAGTGATGTTCTGGTGTTCCCTCGTCTGCATTTGGAACTGGCACCATTAGGTACTGACGCTGCGGATACCCAGAATCACCTGTAACAATGAATATTGTTAAAAAATAAAATGTTTTGTCATCAACAATTATATTTTTATTAGGAGTTAGGAGTTTTCAATGATTTCGCCTGCTCTCCAATTTTTATGAATTCCGTGAACTTCGGTAATAAAGCCTAAATTACTCAGAAATAAAGTAGTTTTTTTAATGATGAAAGAATTTTTGAAGGAATTAATCCAGTAGTTTTTGAGTTAAATATTTACAAACAAACAAAGATTCGTCTTTATAATTAATTAGCTAAGAGGTAACTCACCTAACAAGTACACAGATTCGCCTGTTTGTACTAATTGTTCGAGGTGGTCCCGAATGATGCAATTATTAAAAATAAGGCTGTCGTGAGTCGCTCCGCCATATGTTGCATCTACATGTATTATGTTCAAATCTGCATCTGTGAACTGCAAAAAGAATTATTTTACAACTATTTTTATGTGGCTGTTCTAATGAATGTTAAAAAAAATATAGGTACTAGCAGCGTCTTGTGATTTATACTGCTTCGTTAATGATCCTATGGAATTGGTCCAAATTTCATTAAATCGATTTTCTGTGGTTCAAGTGCGAAAGCGTATACAGACATTATTATATCAGGCTTACCATTTGTACATTTCTTGCATGATATCCTTTGCGACAGTAGTATCGTTCTTCATGGCAAGTTGGTCTCACCATTGTCACAAAAGTCCCATCTACACATCCTATTACCCCAGGAATACTGAATTTCTCATAGAATCTGCAATAAGAAATAAAAAAATCATTAAATATTTTTCATTAACATGATAGGTTTATTTAGGTAGGTACACAAACCTTGTTTTGAGTCTCAGTCTTTCTTCAGAATTTTGGGGAAATCTTATGTATTTTTTTACTATACTTGGATGGCTTAGGGCTTCTATGACCTCGTGGATACTACGAGATGCTGATGGCTGCGACACAAACGAATTTATGTGTTTTCCACATATCCTTTGATAGCTCCCAGTCGCAAAGAAAGAAAGTGCACATAACAACTGAAAAAAATTAATGAAATTTCTTGAAACTATCAAAATAAAAGGTACTTAATCTGATAAGGAAACCATCCATAATTAAAGTCGGTTAATAACTCAAAACGTTTTTAAAGAAACCGTAAGGGAGAGAATCTTTGGACTTTAACATAGGGTACCTACCACTTGAAAGGGTGACATCATAAAAAATAATCGGGGATTAGATGACGTTATCGTTAGTGGTTCTATGTTCTATGCGAGGAAGTTATGTTACCTACCTACATAATGGAATGTTTTACAGAGTTATGGGAAAGTTATCCCAATATTCACACGGGATCGGGACTTCCGCAGATGAAATCACGGGACCGATGACTATTGTAACAGTAACTTTTCATGACATTATGAATACACATATAAAGCACTTAGATACATACCTTGACTCTAGCAGTTAATCCTCTTCGTCGACGTTGAGGTTTTTTAACTAAAACTTTAATGTCTTCCATCACTTGAGAAACTAGTTCTTCCGATAAACGGTAGCATTCAACAAAATTTTTATTTCGATTAATAATTTGCATGTCCCGAATGCTGGTACTTTGCCGGCGACTTTCTATTATATCCACAGCATTAGCTTCTCGTATTATAGCACTTAATATAAAATAACGCGCCATTTTAGTAAAAAAATATATAAAATTTGTATCAAATTTGTTCCACAACCACTAACTCACTCACGAACTCGGCACCTAATAGGCGAGTGAATTGCTGACAGGTGAATTCGTATTTGTAAATACTCGAACTCGACGTTCGAGGTGTAAAATTACCTTACAGAATGCCGAATTCATACTATAAACGTCAAAATCACAGACATGTATATTTAAGTAGACAACGCAAGTACCGCGATCTGTATGAAAACCAAGCGTGTCATATTTTTTGTACTGACCTTGACGCGTTATGACGTCACGAGCGCTTTTTAGTGATGTTAATTTCATTTTACGCTAAATCGATTAGGCCGCCACTCGCGCGGCGATTCTAGTATCGTCCTATCCCATCGAAGTAAATCGAAAGAAATCAGATCAAACTAGATCTATGTCTAAGAGGTAGTCAAATAAATGAATCGTAATCGATTACTAAATCGATTCAAGACAGAAAAATGATAATTACCATAGACAGAGGGATGATAAAATAAAGTTATAAACCTTTTAATATTCTAACAAGTAAACTAATGTGTTTTAGCTTTTTCTTACATATGCCCATTGAGTTACCATGTACTACGTACTAGAGAGGCCATCGAAAGAAAGTAATGAAACTGTCAATCAATCAATCTTTATGTCCCGTTGCATCGATCCATTTTCCTTTTATGTTCGGGTTACTTGGAAAACTGAAAAAACAAACATAGTCTAAGCAATAAGGAGTTTTCTTAAAAAACTCCCAAGATGACACTTTATAACTAATGGCGTCCATGTCATAATATTTATTTTTAGTACCTTTGTATTAAAATACTTAAAAGTTCTAGGTCAAGTCGTATTAAATGACAAAAAAAATCTATGCCTTTTTTTCTGAAAAATTGCTCCTTCAAATTATCATTTTTCTGTTCGATTATAAAATCGATTAGAATCGAGAACTGTTGCATCAAATGAACATCACTAACCACAAAATTGGACAGAAAAATGAGAACAGAAAAATGAGAAGACGCTATTCATTGCTTGTTATCATACGACGCGATCTTTACCGTGCCAAGTAAAAGCCGCAATGTATTCCGAATCATTTCGTATGATTTGGTATCCGTGTTTGTCACGATCGTTTTCCACAGATATTCTTTATTTGATTTTAAAATAAATAGTGCATATTCTGATTAGAAAATTACTTACCGGTGGAAGGAAACATCTATGCTAACTCGGCCACTCACAGCTGTGGAGTTTCTACAGTTTATAACGGCGCAATTCGGCATTTTACTTTATTCAGCTTCACGTCTTTCCTTGGCGAACTGCAAGCGCGGACTGAGTGTAGGCCAGCGTCAAGTAAGTTTCATAAACTTAGTTTGGACACGGGAAGTACATACACTCGCTTAGTCTATCTTGATACATGTCTGTGGTCAAAATACTCACTTAGCACAGTTCGCCTCGTCGCCGCTCTCGACGATGTGGCGCCACTAGTACTGTCGAGTTTTACAGAATACGAAATCGAAAACTCACCGCGGATTCCGCGTTCGAGTTTTTATAATAACCTTACAGAATAGCACTGCAGATTCCATTGGCGCAACGTAATTTTAAGTTTTCATTTTATATTCAATTAGCTTTATAGTTATTAATTGTTAAGACTTGCATCGAGCAAGACGTATTGTAATAAGTTTATATTAAAGTATTTCTAAGTGAATTCGTAGTTTTTTTTGGGGCCTCCGGCTGTCTGAAACATAATTTGTGTAATTGTTTATTTATTCTGAATCTTTAAGTTTATTGATTTTTATCCTTTACATAAGCTGTATTTAATAAAAAATGTTTAAAACTCGAATTTTCGAAATTTTTGATTTATAAGTTCTATGTAACGTTTTATAATTAAGTTATGGTATAATTAAATGTAGATTTCACTTTTGTACAGCTTAGACATTTTTCTGTATGGATACAGTGCCTTTCGATTTGAAGTTGGATAACATTTCATTTTATAGGTACTATTATAAAATTAAGAGCATGAAAGAAAAAAAAAAGCATTTCTTCATAATGCTATTGTTACCACAAAAAATATTTTCTTAATCGCAAATTTTAAGAGAAAATAAATTAAAATTAAAATTGATGTGGCGACGTTATACATACAGACGTTAGAACAAAGTCCACCATAAGAATGACGTCATTTAGGAATAAGACGATTTTTAAACATTAATAAAAACCTAAATATTTTCAAAAAGTAAAAATTACTGTTAGTTTTTATCTAGTTTTAATTAAAATAAAAATAAAAACAAGTAGCAAAAAATTTTGAAATGTTGTAATTTTGGAGCACCCTGTAAAGTCTGTATTTGTATGAACATAAGTGGAGATCGCGTCCACTTATTTTCATGCGTAAACGATGATATTCATACTCAACAGGTAACTTGGATTAACAAATAGGATAGGTTATATCCCGTAAATCCCACGGGAACGGGAACTATTTATTTATTGCACGCCTCATAAGCGAAGCGTTGAGGTGGGTACTACTGTCACTTCGCGCAAAACATCTGATTTTTCAAACTTAAAATGTCTTTATGTATCATACATTGCACTTGTAAGATAATAAATACACACACATATTAAGAAAAAAACACTATTTTTAACATTCATGATATTTTTGATGTCATTTTTGTTATTTAAACTAGTTAAAAAACAGTTTAAAAAAGTTCTGTCTTGGACGTCCGTGTGTCTGTATGTGCGGAGGATTTTCTTGTTAACACGATAGCGACCGAAATACTTTACTAATCGAGTCTTTTTTTTTTCTCTTACGCTTGAGTATGCTCAGGAATAGAACCCTTTCATTTTTCAGGGTCTGATTCGATGTGGTTTAATTGTTATTAAATAAACAAAAATAATAATTAATAAATAATTATTAAAAAAAAATTATGAGGCGTGCACTTTTGGATTTTCCAAACTTTTTTCGTTTATTTCTATCTGAATAACCTATCAAAAGTAACATTCAATTGTGTAAATTTTATTTATTACGGATTCAACATCAAACAACTCTACGGTAAGTATCAAGGTGCGTATTAACTATAGAGCTATTATTTATTACCTTACCTACCTATATGTTATAGCTAATTACTGCTGGGCGCTGCAGCTGGCTGCGATTTCGTCCATGTATCTACTGAAAGGTTTCATGACATAATATGAGCACAGGGGAATAAAATAAAAAGACCAGTATGTACATCCAAAAATATTTATTTCAATGATTACAAATTATCCTTAATCTAATTTTGAAAATCTAACACTGAATTAGATTCCTTACAATATTATTCAAATTAATAACAAAATAACGTATTTTACGACAAATTAATATTGAACTAATTATGTAGTTAAAACACGAAAGCGCATTACCTTATTATACCAGCTGCATTAACCAAAAATTTTATATGATAATAAGTATAATATTTTCAACTGATATCAAAATGTACGAAAAATAGTACTTAATAAGTAATTGAACTGAGAACATAATTTAATATTCACACAAAGCTGTATTGTTTCGATATACGTTGTTTTTATTGTAAACTGCATTACATATTTTGATAAAAAAATACTGTAAAACAACAGATGATGAAATTTTCAAAATGAAAAAAAAAAATACAAATTTGCCGCGCAATCGACATTTGACAGCTCTACGACTGAATGAGGCGGTTAAAAAAGTTTGTATAATATTAATAGAAATAATTATCGAGATTTAAATTGCTCTACACAAGATTTATTTTGTTTGTTTTATTACTATACTTCTTAAAGACACAATTAACTCGTACTCGTAATACGATACCTTGGAGTTGGAGCGAAAATATTGTTTGTAATAATTTGGCTAGGAAAATACAACAAATCAAAAACACTATTTACTATGGAAAAAAAACCAGGAAGGTGAAAAACATATATTTACGATTTCGATGCACTCGACTTTTAGTAAAATAATAGGTAGGTAAAAATATTATTATGGTTTTGATCACAGACATATCTGTGGTTTTGATTTTAGCTACTAGTATCAGAAAGCTGCGTGTTCAATGCACGTCGGGGTCACACAACTGTGGAGGATACAGTAGACAATATACCTAATGAAGTTTTTCATCTTTTTATTTTACTGCAAATACAAAATAAAAATTAAACAATGGTAATGTAAATTCTAAACAAACTACTACCAAAATACAATTAGAACAAAAATCATTTGACTGGTTGATTTCACCCAGAGGCCAGAGGCGGCTCGTGACAAAATTGTATGGGTGTTCACTTGAAATAAAACAACGAAAATACAATAGCGTAGCGGGATAATTTATTACAAAAAAAAATGAGCACCACATTTTATAAATGTCTATAACACTAAAAATTACAAAGTACAGGCTATTTCAAAACGAATTCAATGATTATCAATAATTAGTAAATCACCGAATTTGCATTCGCGAGCGTACCTACGCGTAGGTATCCATAGTGTTTGTTTATACTAAAGGAATGGCAACGTCGCAATTGCTGCTGTCATGCGATGCGGCAACGTTGCGTGAGACTCAAAACGCTACCTGCTACGGTATGAACGATTGTTATAAAAATAAAAGTTATACATATTTGTTGGCGTAAACTATTTTATTCATCATTAATTTTGGAAAATAAATAATGTCAAAATTGATTACAATAAAACGCAGTTTTATTTTATTACATTACAGGTAAATTAGCTTGGAGAAATTTTTGCGTTTGTAGTAGTGTATGGTCAGCAAATAAAAAAAAACAACATTTTATTTTTAGTTTTTATTCAAGTATATAATATTAGTATTATTAATATTTTATTAGTTCCAAACATTACAAGCAGTGCCGATTTTTACTTCAGTGAAGACGTGTATGAATTAGGTGTTCTCCGGCCAAAAATGTAAACCACGGTAAAAGTGAAACTGTTCGAACGGTTCCGAACACTGCTTTGTGTAGCGCATGTCGCGTGACGGTCGGCTGCCGAGTAGGTATACCTACTCGGCAGCCGCGATACACGCGACATGCGCTACACAGACCAAAAAGTTTGAGACGATGTAATAAAAGTTTCACTTTAATAACAAACAATAACAACAATAACAAACAATAACAACAATCAACAAATACAAAATTTAACAATTAAACTACGTAATAATTATAATTTTCGAATGAAATGTGTGCTTTATGTTCTAACGGTACCAAGCGACTGACGCCGGACTGCACGAGGCACCTGCGGACAGCGTAAACTGGTTTATTCTGGTTTTGTGCGTGTTTCCACTTTCCACTATCAAGTGACGATTTATTTATTTGTTATGTTTCGTAATTATTATGGTCAAATATTAATTACGAAACAAATTATTATGAACAAGATATTTTATTGTTTCACGGTATTCGCCTTGTCATTGGCTCAAGGACGTAAAATTGAATGATATATTATTTTTTTTATAAAGTCAAAACCATTTTCTTTAAAACATAAATCAGAGTATTGCTAGGGATAAGTATAAAATTAAATAGTAATGTTAGGATATCGAAACATTTTTGTATAGGCTAGAACGATATAATGGAAACGCGCTCTAAGATCTGAGTAATATACACACCACTACATATGCAAAAATTTCTCGAGACTAATTTCACTGTACACTATTGTTTTTTTTAATCAAAACATGTATGTATTTGAGTAGTTAGCAGCATATAATATTCTGAATTTCTGATCCATGCCTATTCACTCAAAACTAATAACACTAATGATTTGTAACAGTAAATTATTTCAATAGGTATTTGAACATTTCATAACCAACAAGTAAGAATAATTCGTATACAAGATACAATAACAAATCTAATACACTATTTATTATTTTATTATATTTCATTATGTGAAAATAACCAGGAAGGTGAAAAACATATTTACGAAAACAAAGTAACATATGGTTTTGCTATTAGCTATCAGGAAAAAAAATCGTATTGGAACAAAAGAAGGATTGTAACTGAATTAGGTAATTAGGTATGTTTGTTTCTGGGTGCACCGTTTTCGACGACGCGACGGCCGACGCGTGACGTAAACAGAGTAGGTACCTACTTTGCTAAAACAAACTAAGTAATAAAATTGTGTGTCTGTCTGAAAATTCGCTAAAGCATATTTTACCAATGTTTGCAAGTTTGTGATTACTTTGATAGTTTATCGATTTATAATAATTGTATACTTATATCATTGTTTAAAAATATTCAAACACAATATGATATAGGTACTGATTTATCACTGGTTTCAGTGATGAACTGATGAGTCAATGTTAGCCACAATACTAATCACTTTCGTCATACATGTGTATGAACTATGATTGATGTGATTTGCAATGTGGTGAAATTTCATAAAAATCACGGGCCAATTTTTTGTTTTGAATCCCACCGAAAATACATATACATATTACTAATTGCGTTATTAGAATAATTAATTACTATACCCACGATCAATTATTACAATTTACAATATAGTCTCAAATGCATACTAGAGAAATATTGCAATTTGAATCAAAAAATGCATAGCATACAAAAATAAATTCACAACACAAGAAATTCCGCGCGCAAATCATAGCGCGTGTCAATGAAATCAAGAATGTAATTTTATATCAAGCCGACGACGACGCCGAACTAAAGTACCTACAGTACCATTTACCTTCAGTGTACAATACAGTTTACAGACCTACGACGGACGAACAATAATGAGTAATAAATTGTTTACAAAAAAAAACATAGTTTCTAAGGTCATTAGTTTTATTTTATTTTATTGTTATTTTCTTTGAACGATTGGAAATGAAATTACTCAATTATTACACATAGAACTTTGATTTATTAGAATTATGCGAATTATGTATAAGATAACGAACGCGAATGCACGACATCTAGCGCGTCAATGTCTAAACATCGCCATTCGTTTAGACATTGACGCGCTAGATGTCGTGCTTTATGTCGTGTTTCGCTTGGCAAAAGTCACGCACACTACTGTAGAAGTGTCAAATTTTGCCGGTATTTCACTGTTGTTTTTCTAAGTAAATAATGTAAGTTATTGATTAAAAAGGTCGAACGCGGACACATTTCATTGTAGAGAAGTGATAAAATGATTAGTTTTAAAGAAATAGTGTCTGTGTTAAGTGTTTAGTCGTCATCAAAAATGTATGGAGGGACGGTCGGAACATCCACCTTAAACAAGAATTATTTCATATAGGTTTTCTATTCAAGAACTGCTCTTACCAATTCAAGATCCTTGGCATCTTGTGGATGTGGATAACCTGAGCATGATGGTTGATCAGTAGTATTTGATATGTCAATTAAGGCAAATTGAGATGGATGGTCTGCCTGAAAGAGATAAAAATGTTACTTATAACATTGGATATGGTCCCAAGTAATAATAAATAGATTGCTACAGAAACATGGACTCAATGTTTGGTAAATTGTAAAACTTTTAGTATTTTTTTTATTAAAAGCATTTATTGAACAAACATAGTGTATTATACTTATGGATAGTGTAGCTTTCCAACAACGAAAGAATTAAAAAAATTGGACCAGTACAACAGTAGGACAACTAAAAAAATAACTCAGTAGGTTTTAAGTACCAGTCATCACACCACTTGTCTCATGACACTCTAGGTCTCTAGAGCATATCAGTCAAAAAAGATATTGTGAAGCTTAAGTAAATGAATCCTTAGACACTATCGGAAATTTAAGAACAATTATAATCTTTTTTCCATTAAAATAATATCCTGGTTTTATTATATCGTAATATTGTCTTAATTCTAACTCTAAAATTCTATCCTTACCATATATAGTATTTAATTTTATTAATATATCCTTTAACACATTTGAACTTAACATAGAATGATGTGTTGAGGACGTACGAATGAAAGCTAATGTATTTTCAATTCTAACCAATTCTTGCAATATATCATCTACATTTTCTGTCATTATGCTAAGGATTTGGGCAAATTTAGCATATTTTATCAAACGGGATATTTGTATCCTGGAATCAGATAAATTTAAAGTCAATAACGTTCAAGATAGAATTCGAGGACAACCACTGAAAATAAGTAATATCGACTTAAATGAAATACACTTCAACCACAGCCCTGAAAATCATGTAAAGTTGAATTCAATAAATTTGGAAGATCTGCATAAGATTCATACTAAGGTACTGATGCAAGCACCGATTGAACTAGAAAAGAATACATCGACGATATACCATACCACTGTCCCAATTTATACATTCCTTTTGGGCACTTTGCTACTTTTCGCAACTTACAAAGTAATCCGTTATAAGAACGTTACGTGCTGGAAGAATCAAGACGACCCTAATACAAAGACGGAAGATCAAGACAGTCAAAATTGTACCGAATCTTCGCCAGGACCACAGTTTCCAGCAACATTTTATCACACCGTGCTCAAATAGTTGCTGGTCTTCGGGGGGAGGAGTTACGCCAACGGATCCCCAAGACATTGCTGCGTCGACGTTTCTCACGGGAACGTATTGTACGGACGTAGCAGCTAGGCTATTCTGTAAAAAACGCGCCCGAACTCGCATCTCACCTGAGTGAGTCGACTCACTTCACTTTCGAACGTTCGAGTTTTTGGTTTCGCATTCTGTAAACATCCGCTCGGCAGAGGCGAAGCGAAGTGAGTCTCACTTCGAAACTCACTTGCCTAGTGAAGGGATCTTATAGATTTGAATTTATCGACATTGTTACCTTTTGTACACATTTTGTACCTAATTTTAAAGTGTTTCGTGTTGCATTCTTTCTAAAAGTTATGTTGGAGTTTTGGCTGCATATTACATTCGATGTCCCCGAATTTCATTATTTTGTGTTGTTTAATCGATAGCTGGTAGTGGATTTTCTTAACAAACTGCTTTTCTTTTCCATCAAAAATGCGTAGTTTTTGTGAAAATCGAAATTGAAAATGATATTTTTTAAGGTTATTTTTGTACTAAAAACGCAACTTAAAGTAAAATCTTAAGCCATTATAGTATCAAAATGTCTAATTATCACACTCACACGCATTATTTTTAAATATATTTACGTACCTATTACTTTATTTACATATTACAATTTATTTTGTCAAAATAGTATTTTAACAATTTAGTATAGCCAAAAATCGTTCCATATTTTGTATTCACAACAAGCCACAGATAACACAGATTAGTTAATATGACGCAGATCACAGATTAGCAATACAAATATACTAGCTTATCATAGAGTATAAATGATACATTTTAATTTTTAATGTTTTTTTTATAGCTCACTTGCTTCAGTTTTAAAAATCGATTAACTTTTACTTTTAGTATTCAAATAGGTAGCGAGGAGCGAAGCGACGAGCGTGTTAGGTTAACTGTTGAACTGCCGCACGAGCCGAGCGAGCGAAGCGAGCGTGCCGCGGCAGCGGCCGGCGAGTGCCAGAAGCGACTTTAGGGCGATTCCCACTCAAACAAAAAAAAACTACGTAGGTTTAAACAACCTGTTTGTATTTTATTTATGTATCGTAAAATTTTTGTTATTATCAAATGCTATCTAAATTAAAATTACGAAGTGTCTAGTCGTCCGCTAAACGGATGAATAAAATAAATTAGTCGTCCGATTACCGGATGAATAAAATAATTTAATCGTCCGATTATTCGGATTACTAGATAACCTTTTAACACTAAAGCTAGTTGGGTTGGACTAAAGCAAAGGGGGCTCAGGACTTAGAAAATTTTTGATGGAGTTGGTGTCATTATAACACCTATTTATTATTGTTTTATCGTAAAGATTACGCTAATATAAGCATGTTTTATAGGAACAACTTTTCTCTAAAATCAAAAATGGCCGAGATATTCGCCCTCAATTCGTTAGGTTAGGTTTAGGTTAGGTTAGGTTAGGTTTCTTAAAAAAAAAACTACACAGAAATAGGAGCCCCGCGAAGCGGGGCTCCGTCGACGCGCAAAAAAAATCAAGTTTAGGTTAGGTTAGCCGTTAGGTTAGGTTAGGTTAGGTTTCTTAAAAAAAAAACTACACAGAAACAGGAGCCCCGCGAAGCGGGGCTCCGTCGACGCGCAAAAAAAAATCAAGTTTAGGTTAGGTTAGCCGTTAGGTTAGGTTAGGTTAGGTTTCTTAAAAAAAAAACTACACAGAAATAGGAGCCCCGCGAAGCGGGGCTCCGTCGACGCGCAAAAAAAATCAAATACCTACGTGTGCCCTCCTCCCCCCTCTCCTCCCCCCACAAAAAACCTATAATACGTGCGGCAGTTCTCTAAAGAATTATTATTTTATTCATCCGGTAATCGGACAACTAATTTATTTTATTCATCCGTTTAGCGGACGACTAGCGCTGTCCTTAAAATTATTTTTGACAAATTCATTTTAAAAATCACTTTCGAATTATATTTATTATCTACAATTGTGAACGCGTCATAATATAACATTTATTATCTATAATGGCATGTCGTAAATACGTGGTAAATACAAACTTACATTTTCCAGGTAATATAATTTAAGAAATTGTTATAAATAAATTAATAATACGGCATTATATTTAAAAATATTGCCTGTGTGCGAGATTACTAGAAGTTTTAATACGACAATGGTATAAAAGTGTCGTTTTTAGTACAAAAATAACCTTAAAAAAAATAATTTTCATTTTCGATTTTCACAAAAACTACGCATTTTTGTTGGAAAAGAAAAGCAGTTTGTTAAGAAAATCCACTACCAGCTATCGATTAAACAGCACAAAATAATGAAATTCGGGGACATCGAATCAAATATTTAACCGGAGTTTTAGTTAATGTTTCAGTTTGGCTTTATTAAGTTGTTGTGTAATTGCTGTTAAACGTGTTGCATAAATTATTTAAAGGAGAAAACTGCAAAAATAACAACTATGAGGTGAGTAATGTGATTCTTGTATTTAACTAAAATATTATCTTATACTACAAGCTTATTGAAATATTTAACTTAAAATCTTAAACATTGTAGCTCCTCGGAAAGGTCGTCTCATCCCTCCCGTGCCCAAGTAGAGTATCTAGTCGACTATCTTAGCAAACATCCTAGCTTAGCCAAGGGTTTTTCAAAAGTCCCGAGCGCTAGAGACGAAGCTAGAAAAACATGGGAGGAGTTGACTATCAAATTAAATAGCTTGGGAGGCTGCACTAAAACATGGAAACAGTGGACAAAGGTAGGCAATAGGCATATAGAAAACTATTCATCTTATACCGTGTAGGTATCTGGCTTACCTATGTATTATTAATAAACTTTTAATTTTGCTTTAGTATTGGTCTGACAAAAAGAGTGCCGTGAAGAAAAAAGCTGCCCTAAGATACCGGGCACGCAATAAGACTGGTGGTGGATGTGAATCGGTGGTGGAGCTTTCAGAGGTGGAGGAGAAAATACTCACATTAATGGGCGGGGAAGGTTTTGCAATTGGTGATAGGCATTTGGAAATTAATCCATTTGAAGTAAGCTATTGTTATCGATTTTGTTGATCCGATACATGTATGTATGTAAAATATAATTATTCAATGTCATGTTCTTTTTTTAGGAAATCCCCGTCCTTACTGATGCCAACGAAAGCCCCACATTGCCGACTTCATCTATGATAAATGAAACCACAACTATTGTAAGTAAATACCTAGTGTATTAATAAAATATTACTTAATAATAAACAACTTATTAGTAAATGTTTCTTATATTGTTCTAGGAATACCAAGTCTTGGATGAGACTGCTATAAATACGGAAAATGTTAGTATGGCAGATACTGAGGTATATATTAATAAGATATTATGAAAATGGTACTTTTTTATTGATTCCAGTATTTGAAATACTATGTTTTTTTTTTCAGAGACCTCAACTAATTCAGCAATATGTTAACTGTATCCCGAATCCCGAACCTTCCCCTGCTCATACACCACCGAGAGCGGAGGTAACGAGCCCTCTGCAAGCAGTTACCCCCTCTGGCTCAGGCAACTTTCCTGCTCGACGTCAATTATTGAACGTCGCGGGTCCATCACCACGTCGTACTACAAGTAATTATGAGATTTATGAATTGATTTACAATATTTATAATCCATACTAATATTATAAATGCGAAAGTAACTCTGTCTGTCTGTCTGTTACTCAATCACGCCTTAACTACTGAACCAATTTGCATGAAATTTGGTATAGAGATATTTTGATACCCGAGAAAGGACATAGGATAGGTTTTATCCCGGAAATCCTACGGGAACGGTTTTTTCTTTGAAAACGCGGGCGAAGCCGCGGGCGGAAAGCTAGTCAACAATAAAAATTTGGAAATACATACAAATAAAACTAAATAATACTTGATAATGAATTAAGGAAATAATAATAACATCAGAAGACTTGTCAAAAATGCGTCACCGCGACCGGTGGAAATAATAATAAATTAATATTTATTTTACGTTTCAGGGTCATCGAGTCGTCCACAACAACGGCAAAGAAGACGATCACCTCCATCACAAAGGCGGCAATCTCAATTAACAACCTTTACTGAAAGGTTTCTTAGCTTGGAAGAGCAACGGATTGAGATTGACCGTCGCTACTGTGAGTTACAGGAGGTGATGGTCAACTCACAAAGGGAGACCAACAGAATGACAGCAGAGGGCCTGATTGCCGTCGGGGAAGGTCTTAAATTATTAGCTGAAAATTTAAAAAAATAAAATACTTTTATACTTAAATACATTTATTAGTTCTTAACTTATTTTAGTAGTAAAAAATTATCTGTGGTTTTACTTATAGTTTCTTAATTTACTAACATTAGTTTATAAGCCCTAATTGAGTTACTAACACCTATGAATATAATTTTCCGGAATAAATAATTTGCATTGATTTTTGATTGAATTAATTACAATTACCGCGTGTTCCTTGCCCTCCATAATTCATTTATCAATCTTTGTCTACATAGCTGACCAAGTGCAGTTTCATTAGGTACATCCTCATTTGAAGCTACACTTTGTCTGGTCCTATGAAAACCAGCCTCAACCTCTAGCTCTGAATTGAATATGGCTGGAGCTGGCAGGCCGGCACGATTACAAATATTGTGAAGCACGCAACATGCTATTACAATCTTCGAAACCGTGTCGGGGTCATAATGTAGGACTCTATGTGCTAATAGGCATCTAAATCTGGCTTTAAGGACCCCAATTGTTCTTTCTACGGTGTTTCTTGCAGTAGCATGCAGCTAGTTATAGTGATGTTCTGGTGTTCCCTCGTCTGCATTTGGAACTGGCACCATTAGGTACTGACGCTGCGGATACCCAGAATCACCTGTAACAATGAATATTGTTAAAAAATAAAATGTTTTGTCATCAACAATTATATTTTTATTAGGAGTTAGGAGTTTTCAATGATTTCGCCTGCTCTCCAATTTTTATGAATTCCGTGAACTTCGGTAATAAAGCCTAAATTACTCAGAAATAAAGTAGTTTTTTTAATGATGAAAGAATTTTTGAAGGAATTAATCCAGTAGTTTTTGAGTTAAATATTTACAAACAAACAAAGATTCGTCTTTATAATTAATTAGCTAAGAGGTAACTCACCTAACAAGTACACAGATTCGCCTGTTTGTACTAATTGTTCGAGGTGGTCCCGAATGATGCAATTATTAAAAATAAGGCTGTCGTGAGTCGCTCCGCCATATGTTGCATCTACATGTATTATGTTCAAATCTGCATCTGTGAACTGCAAAAAGAATTATTTTACAACTATTTTTATGTGGCTGTTCTAATGAATGTTAAAAAAAATATAGGTACTAGCAGCGTCTTGTGATTTATACTGCTTCGTTAATGATCCTATGGAATTGGTCCAAATTTCATTAAATCGATTTTCTGTGGTTCAAGTGCGAAAGCGTATACAGACATTATTATATCAGGCTTACCATTTGTACATTTCTTGCATGATATCCTTTGCGACAGTAGTATCGTTCTTCATGGCAAGTTGGTCTCACCATTGTCACAAAAGTCCCATCTACACATCCTATTACCCCAGGAATACTGAATTTCTCATAGAATCTGCAATAAGAAATAAAAAAATCATTAAATATTTTTCATTAACATGATAGGTTTATTTAGGTAGGTACACAAACCTTGTTTTGAGTCTCAGTCTTTCTTCAGAATTTTGGGGAAATCTTATGTATTTTTTTACTATACTTGGATGGCTTAGGGCTTCTATGACCTCGTGGATACTACGAGATGCTGATGGCTGCGACACAAACGAATTTATGTGTTTTCCACATATCCTTTGATAGCTCCCAGTCGCAAAGAAAGAAAGTGCACATAACAACTGAAAAAAATTAATGAAATTTCTTGAAACTATCAAAATAAAAGGTACTTAATCTGATAAGGAAACCATCCATAATTAAAGTCGGTTAATAACTCAAAACGTTTTTAAAGAAACCGTAAGGGAGAGAAACTTTGGACTTTAACATAGGGTACCTACCACTTGAAAGGGTGACATCATAAAAAATAATCGGGGATTAGATGACGTTATCGTTAGTGGTTCTATGTTCTATGCGAGGAAGTTATGTTACCTACCTACATAATGGAATGTTTTACAGAGTTATGGGAAAGTTATCCCAATATTCACACGGGATCGGGACTTCCGCAGATGAAATCACGGGACCGATGACTATTGTAACAGTAACTTTTCATGACATTATGAATACACATATAAAGCACTTAGATACATACCTTGACTCTAGCAGTTAATCCTCTTCGTCGACGTTGAGGTTTTTTAACTAAAACTTTAATGTCTTCCATCACTTGAGAAACTAGTTCTTCCGATAAACGGTAGCATTCAACAAAATTTTTATTTCTATTAATAATTTGCATTTCCCGAATGCTGGTACTTTGCCGGCGACTTTCTATTATATCCACAGCATTAGCTTCTCGTATTATAGCACTTAATATAAAATAACGCGCCATTTTAGTAAAAAAATATATAAAATTTGTATCAAATTTGTTCCACAACCACTAACTCACTCACGAACTCGGCACCTAATAGGCGAGTGAATTGCTGACAGGTGAATTCGTATTTGTAAATACTCGAACTCGACGTTCGAGGTGTAAAATTACCTTACAGAATGCCGAATTCATACTATAAACGTCAAAATCACAGACATGTATATTTAAGTAGACAACGCAAGTACCGCGATCTGTATGAAAACCAAGCGTGTCATATTTTTTGTACTGACCTTGACGCGTTATGACGTCACGAGCGCTTTTTAGTGATGTTAATTTCATTTTACGCTAAATCGATTAGGCCGCCACTCGCGCGGCGATTCTAGTATCGTCCTATCCCATCGAAGTAAATCGAAAGAAATCAGATCAAACTAGATCTATGTCTAAGAGGTAGTCAAATAAATGAATCGTAATCGATTACTAAATCGATTCAAGACAGAAAAATGATAATTACCATAGACAGAGGGATGATAAAATAAAGTTATAAACCTTTTAATATTCTAACAAGTAAACTAATGTGTTTTAGCTTTTTCTTACATATGCCCATTGAGTTACCATGTACTACGTACTAGAGAGGCCATCGAAAGAAAGTAATGAAACTGTCAATCAATCAATCTTTATGTCCCGTTGCATCGATCCATTTTCCTTTTATGTTCGGGTTACTTGGAAAACTGAAAAAACAAACATAGTCTAAGCAATAAGGAGTTTTCTTAAAAAACTCCCAAGATGACACTTTATAACTAATGGCGTCCATGTCATAATATTTATTTTTAGTACCTTTGTATTAAAATACTTAAAAGTTCTAGGTCAAGTCGTATTAAATGACAAAAAAAATCTATGCCTTTTTTTCTGAAAAATTGCTCCTTCAAATTATCATTTTTCTGTTCGATTATAAAATCGATTAGAATCGAGAACTGTTGCATCAAATGAACATCACTAACCACAAAATTGGACAGAAAAATGAGAACAGAAAAATGAGAAGACGCTATTCATTGCTTGTTATCATACGACGCGATCTTTACCGTGCCAAGTAAAAGCCGCAATGTATTCCGAATCATTTCGTATGATTTGGTATCCGTGTTTGTCACGATCGTTTTCCACAGATATTCTTTATTTGATTTTAAAATAAATAGTGCATATTCTGATTAGAAAATTACTTACCGGTGGAAGGAAACATCTATGCTAACTCGGCCACTCACAGCTGTGGAGTTTCTACAGTTTATAACGGCGCAATTCGGCATTTTACTTTATTCAGCTTCACGTCTTTCCTTGGCGAACTGCAAGCGCGGACTGAGTGTAGGCCAGCGTCAAGTAAGTTTCATAAACTTAGTTTGGACACGGGAAGTACATACACTCGCTTAGTCTATCTTGATACATGTCTGTGGTCAAAATACTCACTTAGCACAGTTCGCCTCGTCGCCGCTCTCGACGATGTGGCGCCACTAGTACTGTCGAGTTTTACAGAATACGAAATCGAAAACTCACCGCGGATTCCGCGTTCGAGTTTTTATAATAACCTTACAGAATAGCACTGCAGATTCCATTGGCGCAACGTAATTTTAAGTTTTCATTTTATATTCAATTAGCTTTATAGTTATTAATTGTTAAGACTTGCATCGAGCAAGACGTATTGTAATAAGTTTATATTAAAGTATTTCTAAGTGAATTCGTAGTTTTTTTTGGGGCCTCCGGCTGTCTGAAACATAATTTGTGTAATTGTTTATTTATTCTGAATCTTTAAGTTTATTGATTTTTATCCTTTACATAAGCTGTATTTAATAAAAAATGTTTAAAACTCGAATTTTCGAAATTTTTGATTTATAAGTTCTATGTAACGTTTTATAATTAAGTTATGGTATAATTAAATGTAGATTTCACTTTTGTACAGCTTAGACATTTTTCTGTATGGATACAGTGCCTTTCGATTTGAAGTTGGATAACATTTCATTTTATAGGTACTATTATAAAATTAAGAGCATGAAAGAAAAAAAAAAGCATTTCTTCATAATGCTATTGTTACCACAAAAAATATTTTCTTAATCGCAAATTTTAAGAGAAAATAAATTAAAATTAAAATTGATGTGGCGACGTTATACATACAGACGTTAGAACAAAGTCCACCATAAGAATGACGTCATTTAGGAATAAGACGATTTTTAAACATTAATAAAAACCTAAATATTTTCAAAAAGTAAAAATTACTGTTAGTTTTTATCTAGTTTTAATTAAAATAAAAATAAAAACAAGTAGCAAAAAATTTTGAAATTTTGGAGCACCCTGTAAAGTCTGTATTTGTATGAACATAAGTGGAGATCGCGTCCACTTATTTTCATGCGTAAACGATGATATTCATACTCAACAGGTAACTTGGATTAACAAATAGGATAGGTTATATCCCGTAAATCCCACGGGAACGGGAACTATTTATTTATTGCACGCCTCATAAGCGAAGCGTTGAGGTGGGTACTACTGTCACTTCGCGCAAAACATCTGATTTTTCAAACTTAAAATGTCTTTATGTATCATACATTGCACTTGTAAGATAATAAATACACACACATATTAAGAAAAAAACACTATTTTTAACATTCATGATATTTTTGATGTCATTTTTGTTATTTAAACTAGTTAAAAAACAGTTTAAAAAAGTTCTGTCTTGGACGTCCGTGTGTCTGTATGTGCGGAGGATTTTCTTGTTAACACGATAGCGACCGAAATACTTTACTAATCGAGTCTTTTTTTTTCTCTTACGCTTGAGTATGCTCAGGAATAGAACCCTTTCATTTTTCAGGGTCTCTGATTCGATGTGGTTTAATTGTTATTAAATAAACAAAAATAATAATTAATAAATAATTATTAAAAAAAAATTATGAGGCGTGCACTTTTGGATTTTCCAAACTTTTTTCGTTTATTTCTATCTGAATAACCTATCAAAAGTAACATTCAATTGTGTAAATTTTATTTATTACGGATTCAACATCAAACAACTCTACGGTAAGTATCAAGGTGCGTATTAACTATAGAGCTATTATTTATTACCTTACCTATATGTTATAGCTAATTACTGCTGGGCGCTGCAGCTGGCTGCGATTTCGTCCATGTATCTACTGAAAGGTTTCATGACATAATATGAGCACAGGGGAATAAAATAAAAAGACCAGTATGTACATCCAAAAATATTTATTTCAATGATTACAAATTATCCTTAATCTAATTTTGAAAATCTAACACTGAATTAGATTCCTTACAATATTATTCAAATTAATAACAAAATAACGTATTTTACGACAAATTAATATTGAACTAATTATGTAGTTAAAACACGAAAGCGCATTACCTTATTATACCAGCTGCATTAACCAAAAATTTTATATGATAATAAGTATAATATTTTCAACTGATATCAAAATGTACGAAAAATAGTACTTAATAAGTAATTGAACTGAGAACATAATTTAATATTCACACAAAGCTGTATTGTTTCGATATACGTTGTTTTTATTGTAAACTGCATTACATATTTTGATAAAAAAATACTGTAAAACAACAGATGATGAAATTTTCAAAATGAAAAAAAAAATACAAATTTGCCGCGCAATCGACATTTGACAGCTCTACGACTGAATGAGGCGGTTAAAAAAGTTTGTATAATATTAATAGAAATAATTATCGAGATTTAAATTGCTCTACACAAGATTTATTTTGTTTGTTTTATTACTATACTTCTTAAAGACACAATTAACTCGTACTCGTAATACGATACCTTGGAGTTGGAGCGAAAATATTGTTTGTAATAATTTGGCTAGGAAAATACAACAAATCAAAAACACTATTTACTATGGAAAAAAAACCAGGAAGGTGAAAAACATATATTTACGATTTCGATGCACTCGACTTTTAGTAAAATAATAGGTAGGTAAAAATATTATTATGGTTTTGATCACAGACATATCTGTGGTTTTGATTTTAGCTACTAGTATCAGAAAGCTGCGTGTTCAATGCACGTCGGGGTCACACAACTGTGGAGGATACAGTAGACAATATACCTAATGAAGTTTTTCATCTTTTTATTTTACTGCAAATACAAAATAAAAATTAAACAATGGTAATGTAAATTCTAAACAAACTACTACCAAAATACAATTAGAACAAAAATCATTTGACTGGTTGATTTCACCCAGAGGCCAGAGGCGGCTCGTGACAAAATTGTATGGGTGTTCACTTGAAATAAAACAACGAAAATACAATAGCGTAGCGGGATAATTTATTACAAAAAAAAATGAGCACCACATTTTATAAATGTCTATAACACTAAAAATTACAAAGTACAGGCTATTTCAAAACGAATTCAATGATTATCAATAATTAGTAAATCACCGAATTTGCATTCGCGAGCGTACCTACGCGTAGGTATCCATAGTGTTTGTTTATACTAAAGGAATGGCAACGTCGCAATTGCTGCTGTCATGCGATGCGGCAACGTTGCGTGAGACTCAAAACGCTACCTGCTACGGTATGAACGATTGTTATAAAAATAAAAGTTATACATATTTGTTGGCGTAAACTATTTTATTCATCATTAATTTTGGAAAATAAATAATGTCAAAATTGATTACAATAAAACGCAGTTTTATTTTATTACATTACAGGTAAATTAGCTTGGAGAAATTTTTGCGTTTGTAGTAGTGTATGGTCAGCAAATAAAAAAAAACAACATTTTATTTTTAGTTTTTATTCAAGTATATAATATTAGTATTATTAATATTTTATTAGTTCCAAACATTACAAGCAGTGCCGATTTTTACTTCAGTGAAGACGTGTATAAATTAGGTGTTCTCCGGCCAAAAATGTAAACCACGGTAAAAGTGAAACTGTTCGAACGGTTCCGAACACTGCTTTGTGTAGCGCATGTCGCGTGACGGTCGGCTGCCGAGTAGGTATACCTACTCGGCAGCCGCGATACACGCGACATGCGCTACACAGACCAAAAAGTTTGAGACGATGTAATAAAAGTTTCACTTTAATAACAAACAATAACAACAATAACAAACAATAACAACAATCAACAAATACAAAATTTAACAATTAAACTACGTAATAATTATAATTTTCGAATGAAATGTGTGCTTTATGTTCTAACGGTACCAAGCGACTGACGCCGGACTGCACGAGGCACCTGCGGACAGCGTAAACTGGTTTATTCTGGTTTTGTGCGTGTTTCCACTTTCCACTATCAAGTGACGATTTATTTATTTGTTTTGTTTCGTAATTATTATGGTCAAATATTAATTACGAAACAAATTATTATGAACAAGATATTTTATTGTTTCACGGTATTCGCCTTGTCATTGGCTCAAGGACGTAAAATTGAATGATATATTATTTTTTTTATAAAGTCAAAACCATTTTCTTTAAAACATAAATCAGAGTATTGCTAGGGATAAGTATAAAATTAAATAGTAATGTTAGGATATCGAAACATTTTTGTATAGGCTAGAACGATATAATGGAAACGCGCTCTAAGATCTGAGTAATATACACACCACTACATATGCAAAAATTTCTCGAGACTAATTTCACTGTACACTATTGTTTTTTTTATCAAAACATGTATGTATTTGAGTAGTTAGCAGCATATAATATTCTGAATTTCTGATCCATGCCTATTCACTCAAAACTAATAACACTAATGATTTGTAACAGTAAATTATTTCAATAGGTATTTGAACATTTCATAACCAACAAGTAAGAATAATTCGTATACAAGATACAATAACAAATCTAATACACTATTTATTATTTTATTATATTTCATTATGTGAAAATAACCAGGAAGGTGAAAAACATATTTACGAAAACAAAGTAACATAATATGGTTTTGCTATTAGCTATCAGGAAAAAAAATCGTATTGGAACAAAAGAAGGATTGTAACTGAATTAGGTAATTAGGTATGTTTGTTTCTGGGTGCACCGTTTTCGACGACGCGACGGCCGACGCGTGACGTAAACAGAGTAGGTACCTACTTTGCTAAAACAAACTAAGTACGAACATATCCCAATCTGTCGAAAACGGCGACCCCTCTAAAGTTTGGAAATTCCTAAAAACTCTTGGTATTGGCAAAAAAACGCATAATTCTTTTCCGTCATCAGTTAATATTGATGCTCTTAATTCTCATTTTTCTAGTCCATTTTTGGACTTTGACGCTAACTCCAAATTGCGAACATTAAATACCCTCAACTCCTTACCTTCTCCTGATTTTCCTCCGTTTGTTTTGCGTCAATTTACCGATTGTGGTGTTGAGAAGTGCATTTTGTCAATCGCCTCTAAGGCGGTTGGAAGTGACTGTATTGGTCGGAACATGATCATCCCCATCCTTCCTATCATTAAACCTATCATCACTCACATTTTAAATTTTTCCATTTCCTCTGGTCAATTTCCTGAAGACTGGAAAAATGCTCACATTTTTCCTCTTCCCAAGAATCCCAAACCATCTAGTCCTTCAGACTTCCGTCCAATTGCTATTTTACCTTTCCTGGCCAAAGTCTTAGAACGCTTAGTACAAGAGCAACTAAGTCGCTTCCTCAATACTCACAATCTCCTTAATCCTTTTCAATCTGGTTTCCGACCAGGTCACAGCACAACTACTGCTCTAGTTAAGATCACAGATGACATTCGCCGGGGGTTTGACAACAAGCAGCTAACGTTACTTTCTCTACTTGACTTCAGTAATGCTTTTAACACCGTCGATCATGATGTTTTGTTAGCAATGCTACGCTCTCTCAACATATCTCCAACGGTTATTGACTGGTTTCGAAGTTACTTGTCTGGACGACGGCAGCGTGTCATGGTTGAAGACTTGTCTTCTTCCTGGTGCAACGTATCTGCTGGCGTCCCGCAAGGTGGTGTGTTGTCTCCTCTCTTATTTTCAATTTTTATTAACTCTATATCCAGTAATATTAATTCTCCTTATCATATGTATGCAGACGATTTCCAATTATATTCGCACGCCTCATTATCAGAACTACCGAATGAGATTTTTCGTATAAATACTGAGCTAGCCACCATCGTTAAATGGAGTAAAGACCATGGTTTAAGAATTAATCCTGACAAAACCAAGGTTATTATTTTAGGCAGTAAACAGCTTATAGGTCGTATAAACTGGGAAACCCTACCTAGTATTGCGGTAGACGGTACAGTGATTCCTTTCTGTAAGAAGGTGAAAAGTCTTGGCTTGCACTTGGACGAAAGTTTATCTTGGTGTGATCAAATCAAGGAAGTGCAGAAAAAAGTGTTTGCTTCTGCTTCTTCTCTCCGTCGTTTACGCAACTTCCTGCCGATTTCTACCAAAATTGCGTTGACTCAATCCCTTTTGCTTCCTCTCCTAGATTATGCCGACTCCTCTTATCCCGATCTTCACGAATATCAACTTGATGCTCTCGAGAGGCTGCAAAACTTTTGCATCAGATTCATTTTCGGCTTGCGCAAGTTCGATCATGTTTCTGATTTTCGCAAAAGATTACACTGGCTACCTATTCGCCTTCGCCGGAATACTCACATCCTTCAACTCCTGTACTCTGTCCTGTTTAACCCCAAAACTCCTGTCTATCTCAAAAATCAGTTTCATTATTTAAACTCCAATAGTTCCCTTTCCCTTCGTTCCTCTGATCTCCTTCTCCTATCCACCCCTATTCACCATACCAATTTTTTTAACTCCTCCTTTACCGTCCTAGCGATTCGACTGTGGAATGCTCTTCCTGAGACTATCAGACGCGCCAAAACACCACATCATTTCAAGTCACTTGTAAAAGAGCACTTTTTCTCCAGTATTTAGTTTCCTTTTTATCTTATAAATATGTATTTATATTTTATATATACTATGTTTAATATGTATTTATATACATGTATAATATGTATTTATATGCATATATATATAAATATATATATTTAAATATATTTATTAATTTGTATTTAACTTATTATTTTTATTTAATTTGTATGTATAATATAAATATAACTTGATTAATACATATATACTGAATTATCTATGTCTATTCTTTAATTAGTAATGAATTATTTGTGTTATCTAATAATCTATTCTTTTTTTAAATCTTTTTGATGCGCCCTCGCTTTTTACCAATGTCTTACATGTCCTTTATTTTTATGGTTGCCTGGAAGAGATTGCTTTTAAGCAATAAGGCCGCCTATTGTACACTTTCCAATTTTATGTATTCTCTTATTTTAAATTCCTGTTATATGTACAATAAAGTGTCATAAATAAATAAATAAATAAATAAATAAGTAATAAAATTGTGTGTCTGTCTGAAAATTCGCTAAAGCATATTTTACCAATGTTTGCAAGTTTGTGATTACTTTGATAGTTTATCGATTTATAATAATTGTATACTTATATCATTGTTTAAAAATATTCAAACACAATATGATATAGGTACTGATTTATCACTGGTTTCAGTGATGAACTGATGAGTCAATGTTAGCCACAATACTAATCACTTTCGTCATACATGTGTATGAACTATGATTGATGTGATTTGCAATGTGGTGAAATTTCATAAAAATCACGGGCCAATTTTTTGTTTTGAATCCCACCGAAAATACATATACATATTACTAATTGCGTTATTAGAATAATTAATTACTATACCCACGATCAATTATTACAATTTACAATATAGTCTCAAATGCATACTAGAGAAATATTGCAATTTGAATCAAAAAATGCATAGCATACAAAAATAAATTCACAACACAAGAAATTCCGCGCGCAAATCATAGCGCGTGTCAATGAAATCAAGAATGTAATTTTATATCAAGCCGACGACGACGCCGAACTAAAGTACCTACAGTACCATTTACCTTCAGTGTACAATACAGTTTACAGACCTACGACGGACGAACAATAATGAGTAATAAATTGTTTACAAAAAAAAACATAGTTTCTAAGGTCATTAGTTTTATTTTATTTTATTGTTATTTTCTTTGAACGATTGGAAATGAAATTACTCAATTATTACACATAGAACTTTGATTTATTAGAATTATGCGAATTATGTATAAGATAACGAACGCGAATGCACGACATCTAGCGCGTCAATGTCTAAACATCGCCATTCGTTTAGACATTGACGCGCTAGATGTCGTGCTTTATGTCGTGTTTCGCTTGGCAAAAGTCACGCACACTACTGTAGAAGTGTCAAATTTTGCCGGTATTTCACTGTTGTTTTTCTAAGTAAATAATGTAAGTTATTGATTAAAAAGGTCGAACGCGGACACATTTCATTGTAGAGAAGTGATAAAATGATTAGTTTTAAAGAAATAGTGTCTGTGTTAAATGTTTAGTCGTCATCAAAAATGTATGGAGGGACGGTCGGAACATCCACCTTAAACAAGAATTATTTCATATAGGTTTTCTATTCAAGAACTGCTCTTACCAATTCAAGATCCTTGGCATCTTGTGGATGTGGATAACCTGAGCATGATGGTTGATCAGTAGTATTTGATATGTCAATTAAGGCAAATTGAGATGGATGGTCTGCCTGAAAGAGATAAAAATGTTACTTATAACATTGGATATGGTCCCAAGTAATAATAAATAGATTGCTACAGAAACATGGACTCAATGTTTGGTAAATTGTAAAACTTTTAGTATTTTTTTTATTAAAAGCATTTATTGAACAAACATAGTGTATTATACTTATGGATAGTGTAGCTTTCCAACAACGAAAGAATTAAAAAAATTGGACCAGTACAACAGTAGGACAACTAAAAAAATAACTCAGTAGGTTTTAAGTACCAGTCATCACACCACTTGTCTCATGACACTCTAGGTCTCTAGAGCATATCAGTCAAAAAAGATATTGTGAAGCTTAAGTAAATGAATCCTTAGACACTATCGGAAATTTAAGAACAATTATAATCTTTTTTCCATTAAAATAATATCCTGGTTTTATTATATCGTAATATTGTCTTAATTCTAACTCTAAAATTCTATCCTTACCATATATAGTATTTAATTTTATTAATATATCCTTTAACACATTTGAACTTAACATAGAATGATGTGTTGAGGACGTACGAATGAAAGCTAATGTATTTTCAATTCTAACCAATTCTTGCAATATATCATCTACATTTTCTGTCATTATGCTAAGGATTTGGGCAAATTTAGCATATTTTATCAAACGGGATATTTGTATCCTGGAATCAGATAAATTTAAAGTCAATAACTTTCAAGATAGAATTCGAGGACAACCACTGAAAATAAGTAATATCGACTTAAATGAAATACACTTCAACCACAGCCCTGAAAATCATGTAAAGTTGAATTCAATAAATTTGGAAGATCTGCATAAGATTCATACTAAGGTACTGATGCAAGCACCGATTGAACTAGAAAAGAATACATCGACGATATACCATACCACTGTCCCAATTTATACATTCCTTTTGGGCACTTTGCTACTTTTCGCAACTTACAAAGTAATCCGTTATAAGAACGTTACGTGCTGGAAGAATCAAGACGACCCTAATACAAAGACGGAAGATCAAGACAGTCAAAATTGTACCGAATCTTCGCCAGGACCACAGTTTCCAGCAACATTTTATCACACCGTGCTCAAATAGTTGCTGGTCTTCGGGGGGAGGAGTTACGCCAACGGATCCCCAAGACATTGCTGCGTCGACGTTTCTCACGGGAACGTATTGTACGGACGTAGCAGCTAGGCTATTCTGTAAAAAACGCGCCCGAACTCGCATCTCACCTGAGTGAGTCGACTCACTTCACTTTCGAACGTTCGAGTTTTTGGTTTCGCATTCTGTAAACATCCGCTCGGCAGAGGCGAAGCGAAGTGAGTCTCACTTCGAAACTCACTTGCCTAGTGAAGGGATCTTATAGATTTGAATTTATCGACATTGTTACCTTTTGTACACATTTTGTACCTAATTTTAAAGTGTTTCGTGTTGCATTCTTTCTAAAAGTTATGTTGGAGTTTTGGCTGCATATTACATTCGATGTCCCCGAATTTCATTATTTTGTGTTGTTTAATCGATAGCTGGTAGTGGATTTTCTTAACAAACTGCTTTTCTTTTCCATCAAAAATGCGTAGTTTTTGTGAAAATCGAAATTGAAAATGATATTTTTTAAGGTTATTTTTGTACTAAAAACGCAACTTAAAGTAAAATCTTAAGCCATTATAGTATCAAAATGTCTAATTATCACACTCACACGCATTATTTTTAAATATATTTACGTACCTATTACTTTATTTACATATTACAATTTATTTTGTCAAAATAGTATTTTAACAATTTAGTATAGCCAAAAATCGTTCCATATTTTGTATTCACAACAAGCCACAGATAACACAGATTAGTTAATATGACGCAGATCACAGATTAGCAATACAAATATACTAGCTTATCATAGAGTATAAATGATACATTTTAATTTTTAATGTTTTTTTTATAGCTCACTTGCTTCAGTTTTAAAAATCGATTAACTTTTACTTTTAGTATTCAAATAGGTAGCGAGGAGCGAAGCGACGAGCGTGTTAGGTTAACTGTTGAACTGCCGCACGAGCCGAGCGAGCGAAGCGAGCGTGCCGCGGCAGCGGCCGGCGAGTGCCAGAAGCGACTTTAGGGCGATTCCCACTCAAACAAAAAATAAAACCGGCCAAGTGCGAGTCGGGCTCGCGCACAAAGGGTTCCGTAGCAGCAAATATAATAAATTACAGTTAAATCAACCTATCTCAAAAACTATAAGAGATACTTTGATCAAACCAAAAATCGTTGAAAGAGTTAATTAGCATGCATCACCTCTATTTTTTTTAGAATTTTATACCCCGTAGTTATAAAAATAGAGGGGGGGGGACATACTTTTTACGACTTTGAGAGCTGATATCTCAAAAACCGTTCACTTTAAGAAAAATGTTTTTTAGAAAACTTTATATCATTTTAAAAGACCTTTCCATTGATACCCCACATGGGTATGTACATCGAAAAAAAAAATTTCATCCCTCAGTTACATGTATGGGGGGCCCCACCCCCAATTCTTTTTTTTACTATTTAGTGTCATATTTTTGTAGCGGTTCATACAACACATATTCCCATCAAATTTCATCACTGTAGTACTTATAGTTTCCGAGTAAATCGGCTGTGACAGACGGACAGACGGACAGACGGACAGACGGACATGACGAAACTATAAGGGTTCCGTTTTTGCCATTTTGGCTACGGAACCCTAAAAACTACGTAGGTTTAAACAACCTGTTTGTATTTTATTTATGTATCGTAAAATTTTTGTTATTATCAAATGCTATCTAAATTAAAATTACGAAGTGTCTAGTCGTCCGCTAAACGGATGAATAAAATAAATTAGTCGTCCGATTACCGGATGAATAAAATAATTTAATCGTCCGATTATTCGGATTACTAGATAACCTTTTAACACTAAAGCTAGTTGGGTTGGACTAAAGCAAAGGGGGCTCAGGACTTAGAAAATTTTTGATGGAGTTGGTGTCATTATAACACCTATTTATTATTGTTTTATCGTAAAGATTACGCTAATATAAGCATGTTTTATAGGAACAACTTTTCTCTAAAATCAAAAATGGCCGAGATATTCGCCCTCAATTCGTTAGGTTAGGTTTAGGTTAGGTTAGGTTAGGTTTCTTAAAAAAAAAATCAAGTTTAGGTTAGGTTAGCCGTTAGGTTAGGTTAGGTTAGGTTTCTTAAAAAAAAAACTACACAGAAATAGGAGCCCCGCGAAGTGGGGCTCCCTCGACGCGCAAAAAAAATCAAATACCTACGTGTGCCCTCCTCCCCCCTCTCCTCCCCCCACAAAAAACCTATAATACGTGCGGCAGTTCTCTAAAGAATTATTATTTTATTCATCCGGTAATCGGACAACTAATTTATTTTATTCATCCGTTTAGCGGACGACTAGCGCTGTCCTTAAAATTATTTTTGACAAATTCATTTTAAAAATCACTTTCGAATTATATTTATTATCTACAATTGTGAACGCGCCATATAACATTTATTATCTATAATGGCATGTCGTAAATACGTGGTAAATACAAACTTACATTTTCCAGGTAATATAATTTAAGAAATTGTTATAAATAAATTAATAATACGGCATTATATTTAAAAATATTGCCTGTGTGCGAGATTACTAGAAGTTTTAATACGACAATGGTATAAAAGTGTCGTTTTTAGTACAAAAATAACCTTAAAAAAAATAATTTTCATTTTCGATTTTCACAAAAACTACGCATTTTTGTTGGAAAAGAAAAGCAGTTTGTTAAGAAAATCCACTACCAGCTATCGATTAAACAGCACAAAATAATGAAATTCGGGGACATCGAATCAAATATTTAACCGGAGTTTTAGTTAATGTTTCAGTTTGGCTTTATTAAGTTGTTGTGTTATTGGTGTTAAACGTGTTGCATAAATTATTTAACCCTTGGCATGCCTGGTGGGCATAAGTTACACTCTATGCCTGGTGGGTCTCTCAGACCCCGATTTTAAAATGGTATTTTTTCTATAAATTTTATTATGTAAGGTGATTTAATGATTCAAGACGCATGCTTAAAGGGCAAAAAAGAGATAGTAATAAAAATCACATTAGAAATTAATCAACTTTATTAAAATATTTGAAATTAAACTTTAACTCACATTTTTAAGCAACATTTCGTGACTATACCTTTGTTAACATATAATTTGTATCAAAAGTAATGAGATCATAATCAGACTTTAATCCAATGTAAGGCACTATCATATACTTAATCTAAATAATAAAATAATTAGTCTTCATCACTTGCATTTACACTTTGTAAAGCTTTGGTTTGGTAACACTTTGCGCATGGAAAAATCGAGTGGTCAAGCCAAATGTGACAACTAATTGTCTCACAAATGTACTAATGGATGGACAGAGGCACCTCCATTTCAGTATCCGAAGAGGTGGAGCCTGCATCATTTTCTTCCTCCTCAATCAAATGCAACTAAGTCTTCCTCATCCAAACTCTTAGAATATTAAACTAGGTATATCCTCGTCTGTTAGTTGTTTATTCATGATTAAACTGAAAAAAAGAATAAAATAGGATAATGTAAAGTACAAACTAATATTATAACACCAAATTCCAATATTTATAAGAAAAAAGAAAAATAAATACTTACAAAATAAAGTCACGCCGTATGCCTGGTGGGGTCTGTGGGACCCGCACGCACTTTAAGCACATCCTTTTACGCTTGTAGCTCGCCTCGGGCTGAGGAAGTGGGTGGAGGGCATTCCACGGTTAGTAACGGCCAGCTACTAAAAACGGTGAGGCGCGAAATTCAAATTTAAACGAACTACAACGGTTCGCGCGTTGGTGTGGGTCTGACAGACCCTACCAGGCATGCCAAGGGTTAAAGGAGAAAACTGCAAAAATAACAACTATGAGGTGAGTAATGTGATTCTTGTATTTAACTAAAATATTATCTTATACAACAAGCTTATTGAAATATTTAACTTAAAATCTTAAACATTGTAGCTCCTCGGAAAGGTCGTCTCATCCCTCCCGTGCCCAAGTAGAGTATCTAGTCGACTATCTTAGCAAACATCCTAGCTTAGCCAAGGGTTTTTCAAAAGTCCCGAGCGCTAGAGACGAAGCTAGAAAAACATGGGAGGAGTTGACTATCAAATTAAATAGCTTGGGAGGCTGCACTAAAACATGGAAACAGTGGACAAAGGTAGGCAATAGGCATATAGAAAACTATTCATCTTATACCGTGTAGGTATCTGGCTTACCTATATATTATTAATAAACTTTTAATTTTGCTTTAGTATTGGTCTGACAAAAAGAGTGCCGTGAAGAAAAAAGCTGCCATAAGATACCGGGCACGCAATAAGACTGGTGGTGGATGTGAATCGGTGGTGGAGCTTTCAGAGGTGGAGGAGAAAATACTCACATTAATGGGCGGGGAAGGTTTTGCAATTGGTGATAGGCATTTGGAAATTAATCCATTTGAAGTAAGCTATTGTTATCGATTTTGTTGATCCGATACATGTATGTATGTAAAATATAATTATTCAATGTCATGTTCTTTTTTTAGGAAATCCCCGTCCTTACTGATGCCAACGAAAGCCCCACATTGCCGACTTCATCTATGATAAATGAAACCACAACTATTGTAAGTAAATACCTAGTGTATTAATAAAATATTACTTAATAATAAACAACTTATTAGTAAATGTTTCTTATATTGTTCTAGGAATACCAAGTCTTGGATGAGACTGCTATAAATACGGAAAATGTTAGTATGGCAGATACTGAGGTATATATTAATAAGATATTATGAAAATGGTACTTTTTTATTGATTCCAGTATTTGAAATACTATGTTTTTTTTTTCAGAGACCTCAACTAATTCAGCAATATGTTAACTGTATCCCGAATCCCGAACCTTCCCCTGCTCATACACCACCGAGAGCGGAGGTAACGAGCCCTCTGCAAGCAGTTACCCCCTCTGGCTCAGGCAACTTTCCTGCTCGACGTCAATTATTGAACGTCGCGGGTCCATCACCACGTCGTACTACAAGTAATTATGAGATTTATGAATTGATTTACAATATTTATAATCCATACTAATATTATAAATGCGAAAGTAACTCTGTCTGTCTGTCTGTTACTCAATCACGCCTTAACTACTGAACCAATTTGCATGAAATTTGGTATAGAGATATTTTGATACCCGAGAAAGGACATAGGATAGGTTTTATCCCGGAAATCCTACGGGAACGGGTTTTTCTTTGAAAACGCGGGCGAAGCCGCGGGCGGAAAGCTAGTCAACAATAAAAATTTGGAAATACATACAAATAAAACTAAATAATACTTGATAATGAATTAAGGAAATAATAATAACATCAGAAGACTTGTCAAAAATGCGTCACCGCGACCGGTGGAAATAATAATAAATTAATATTTATTTTACGTTTCAGGGTCATCGAGTCGTCCACAACAACGGCAAAGAAGACGATCACCTCCATCACAAAGGCGGCAATCTCAATTAACAACCTTTACTGAAAGGTTTCTTAGCTTGGAAGAGCAACGGATTGAGATTGACCGTCGCTACTGTGAGTTACAGGAGGTGATGGTCAACTCACAAAGGGAGACCAACAGAATGACAGCAGAGGGCCTGATTGCCGTCGGGGAAGGTCTTAAATTATTAGCTGAAAATTTAAAAAAATAAAATACTTTTATACTTAAATACATTTATTAGTTCTTAACTTATTTTAGTAGTAAAAAATTATCTGTGGTTTTACTTATAGTTTCTTAATTTACTAACATTAGTTTATAAGCCCTAATTGAGTTACTAACACCTATGAATATAATTTTCCGGAATAAATAATTTGCATTGATTTTTGATTGAATTAATTACAATTACCGCGTGTTCCTTGCCCTCCATAATTCATTTATCAATCTTTGTCTACATAGCTGACCAAGTGCAGTTTCATTAGGTACATCCTCATTTGAAGCTACACTTTGTCTGGTCCTATGAAAACCAGCCTCAACCTCTAGCTCTGAATTGAATATGGCTGGAGCTGGCAGGCCGGCACGATTACAAATATTGTGAAGCACGCAACATGCTATTACAATCTTCGAAACCGTGTCGGGGTCATAATGTAGGACTCTATGTGCTAATAGGCATCTAAATCTGGCTTTAAGGACCCCAATTGTTCTTTCTACGGTGTTTCTTGCAGTAGCATGCAGCTAGTTATAGTGATGTTCTGGTGTTCCCTCGTCTGCATTTGGAACTGGCACCATTAGGTACTGACGCTGCGGATACCCAGAATCACCTGTAACAATGAATATTGTTAAAAAATAAAATGTTTTGTCATCAACAATTATATTTTTATTAGGAGTTAGGAGTTTTCAATGATTTCGCCTGCTCTCCAATTTTTATGAATTCCGTGAACTTCGGTAATAAAGCCTAAATTACTCAGAAATAAAGTAGTTTTTTTAATGATGAAAGAATTTTTGAAGGAATTAATCCAGTAGTTTTTGAGTTAAATATTTACAAACAAACAAAGATTCGTCTTTATAATTAATTAGCTAAGAGGTAACTCACCTAACAAGTACACAGATTCGCCTGTTTGTACTAATTGTTCGAGGTGGTCCCGAATGATGCAATTATTAAAAATAAGGCTGTCGTGAGTCGCTCCGCCATATGTTGCATCTACATGTATTATGTTCAAATCTGCATCTGTGAACTGCAAAAAGAATTATTTTACAACTATTTTTATGTGGCTGTTCTAATGAATGTTAAAAAAAATATAGGTACTAGCAGCGTCTTGTGATTTATACTGCTTCGTTAATGATCCTATGGAATTGGTCCAAATTTCATTAAATCGATTTTCTGTGGTTCAAGTGCGAAAGCGTATACAGACATTATTATATCAGGCTTACCATTTGTACATTTCTTGCATGATATCCTTTGCGACAGTAGTATCGTTCTTCATGGCAAGTTGGTCTCACCATTGTCACAAAAGTCCCATCTACACATCCTATTACCCCAGGAATACTGAATTTCTCATAGAATCTGCAATAAGAAATAAAAAAATCATTAAATATTTTTCATTAACATGATAGGTTTATTTAGGTAGGTACACAAACCTTGTTTTGAGTCTCAGTCTTTCTTCAGAATTTTGGGGAAATCTTATGTATTTTTTTACTATACTTGGATGGCTTAGGGCTTCTATGACCTCGTGGATACTACGAGATGCTGATGGCTGCGACACAAACGAATTTATGTGTTTTCCACATATCCTTTGATAGCTCCCAGTCGCAAAGAAAGAAAGTGCACATAACAACTGAAAAAAATTAATGAAATTTCTTGAAACTATCAAAATAAAAGGTACTTAATCTGATAAGGAAACCATCCATAATTAAAGTCGGTTAATAACTCAAAACGTTTTTAAAGAAACCGTAAGGGAGAGAAACTTTGGACTTTAACATAGGGTACCTACCACTTGAAAGGGTGACATCATAAAAAATAATCGGGGATTAGATGACGTTATCGTTAGTGGTTCTATGTTCTATGCGAGGAAGTTATGTTACCTACCTACATAATGGAATGTTTTACAGAGTTATGGGAAAGTTATCCCAATATTCACACGGGATCGGGACTTCCGCAGATGAAATCACGGGACCGATGACTATTGTAACAGTAACTTTTCATGACATTATGAATACACATATAAAGCACTTAGATACATACCTTGACTCTAGCAGTTAATCCTCTTCGTCGACGTTGAGGTTTTTTAACTAAAACTTTAATGTCTTCCATCACTTGAGAAACTAGTTCTTCCGATAAACGGTAGCATTCAACAAAATTTTTATTTCGATTAATAATTTGCATTTCCCGAATGCTGGTACTTTGCCGGCGACTTTCTATTATATCCACAGCATTAGCTTCTCGTATTATAGCACTTAATATAAAATAACGCGCCATTTTAGTAAAAAAATATATAAAATTTGTATCAAATTTGTTCCACAACCACTAACTCACTCACGAACTCGGCACCTAATAGGCGAGTGAATTGCTGACAGGTGAATTCGTATTTGTAAATACTCGAACTCGACGTTCGAGGTGTAAAATTACCTTACAGAATGCCGAATTCATACTATAAACGTCAAAATCACAGACATGTATATTTAAGTAGACAACGCAAGTACCGCGATCTGTATGAAAACCAAGCGTGTCATATTTTTTGTACTGACCTTGACGCGTTATGACGTCACGAGCGCTTTTTAGTGATGTTAATTTCATTTTACGCTAAATCGATTAGGCCGCCACTCGCGCGGCGATTCTAGTATCGTCCTATCCCATCGAAGTAAATCGAAAGAAATCAGATCAAACTAGATCTATGTCTAAGAGGTAGTCAAATAAATGAATCGTAATCGATTACTAAATCGATTCAAGACAGAAAAATGATAATTACCATAGACAGAGGGATGATAAAATAAAGTTATAAACCTTTTAATATTCTAACAAGTAAACTAATGTGTTTTAGCTTTTTCTTACATATGCCCATTGAGTTACCATGTACTACGTACTAGAGAGGCCATCGAAAGAAAGTAATGAAACTGTCAATCAATCAATCTTTATGTCCCGTTGCATCGATCCATTTTCCTTTTATGTTCGGGTTACTTGGAAAACTGAAAAAACAAACATAGTCTAAGCAATAAGGAGTTTTCTTAAAAAACTCCCAAGATGACACTTTATAACTAATGGCGTCCATGTCATAATATTTATTTTTAGTACCTTTGTATTAAAATACTTAAAAGTTCTAGGTCAAGTCGTATTAAATGACAAAAAAAATCTATGCCTTTTTTTCTGAAAAATTGCTCCTTCAAATTATCATTTTTCTGTTCGATTATAAAATCGATTAGAATCGAGAACTGTTGCATCAAATGAACATCACTAACCACAAAATTGGACAGAAAAATGAGAACAGAAAAATGAGAAGACGCTATTCATTGCTTGTTATCATACGACGCGATCTTTACCGTGCCAAGTAAAAGCCGCAATGTATTCCGAATCATTTCGTATGATTTGGTATCCGTGTTTGTCACGATCGTTTTCCACAGATATTCTTTATTTGATTTTAAAATAAATAGTGCATATTCTGATTAGAAAATTACTTACCGGTGGAAGGAAACATCTATGCTAACTCGGCCACTCACAGCTGTGGAGTTTCTACAGTTTATAACGGCGCAATTCGGCATTTTACTTTATTCAGCTTCACGTCTTTCCTTGGCGAACTGCAAGCGCGGACTGAGTGTAGGCCAGCGTCAAGTAAGTTTCATAAACTTAGTTTGGACACGGGAAGTACATACACTCGCTTAGTCTATCTTGATACATGTCTGTGGTCAAAATACTCACTTAGCACAGTTCGCCTCGTCGCCGCTCTCGACGATGTGGCGCCACTAGTACTGTCGAGTTTTACAGAATACGAAATCGAAAACTCACCGCGGATTCCGCGTTCGAGTTTTTATAATAACCTTACAGAATAGCACTGCAGATTCCATTGGCGCAACGTAATTTTAAGTTTTCATTTTATATTCAATTAGCTTTATAGTTATTAATTGTTAAGACTTGCATCGAGCAAGACGTATTGTAATAAGTTTATATTAAAGTATTTCTAAGTGAATTCGTAGTTTTTTTTGGGGCCTCCGGCTGTCTGAAACATAATTTGTGTAATTGTTTATTTATTCTGAATCTTTAAGTTTATTGATTTTTATCCTTTACATAAGCTGTATTTAATAAAAAATGTTTAAAACTCGAATTTTCGAAATTTTTGATTTATAAGTTCTATGTAACGTTTTATAATTAAGTTATGGTATAATTAAATGTAGATTTCACTTTTGTACAGCTTAGACATTTTTCTGTATGGATACAGTGCCTTTCGATTTGAAGTTGGATAACATTTCATTTTATAGGTACTATTATAAAATTAAGAGCATGAAAGAAAAAAAAAAGCATTTCTTCATAATGCTATTGTTACCACAAAAAATATTTTCTTAATCGCAAATTTTAAGAGAAAATAAATTAAAATTAAAATTGATGTGGCGACGTTATACATACAGACGTTAGAACAAAGTCCACCATAAGAATGACGTCATTTAGGAATAAGACGATTTTTAAACATTAATAAAAACCTAAATATTTTCAAAAAGTAAAAATTACTGTTAGTTTTTATCTAGTTTTAATTAAAATAAAAATAAAAACAAGTAGCAAAAAATTTTGAAATGTTGTAATTTTGGAGCACCCTGTAAAGTCTGTATTTGTATGAACATAAGTGGAGATCGCGTCCACTTATTTTCATGCGTAAACGATGATATTCATACTCAACAGGTAACTTGGATTAACAAATAGGATAGGTTATATCCCGTAAATCCCACGGGAACGGGAACTATTTATTTATTGCACGCCTCATAAGCGAAGCGTTGAGGTGGGTACTACTGTCACTTCGCGCAAAACATCTGATTTTTCAAACTTAAAATGTCTTTATGTATCATACATTGCACTTGTAAGATAATAAATACACACACATATTAAGAAAAAAACACTATTTTTAACATTCATGATATTTTTGATGTCATTTTTGTTATTTAAACTAGTTAAAAAACAGTTTAAAAAAGTTCTGTCTTGGACGTCCGTGTGTCTGTATGTGCGGAGGATTTTCTTGTTAACACGATAGCGACCGAAATACTTTACTAATCGAGTCTTTTTTTTCTCTTACGCTTGAGTATGCTCAGGAATAGAACCCTTTCATTTTTCAGGGTCTCTGATTCGATGTGGTTTAATTGTTATTAAATAAACAAAAATAATAATTAATAAATAATTATTAAAAAAAAATTATGAGGCGTGCACTTTTGGATTTTCCAAACTTTTTTCGTTTATTTCTATCTGAATAACCTATCAAAAGTAACATTCAATTGTGTAAATTTTATTTATTACGGATTCAACATCAAACAACTCTACGGTAAGTATCAAGGTGCGTATTAACTATAGAGCTATTATTTATTACCTTACCTATATGTTATAGCTAATTACTGCTGGGCGCTGCAGCTGGCTGCGATTTCGTCCATGTATCTACTGAAAGGTTTCATGACATAATATGAGCACAGGGGAATAAAATAAAAAGACCAGTATGTACATCCAAAAATATTTATTTCAATGATTACAAATTATCCTTAATCTAATTTTGAAAATCTAACACTGAATTAGATTCCTTACAATATTATTCAAATTAATAACAAAATAACGTATTTTACGACAAATTAATATTGAACTAATTATGTAGTTAAAACACGAAAGCGCATTACCTTATTATACCAGCTGCATTAACCAAAAATTTTATATGATAATAAGTATAATATTTTCAACTGATATCAAAATGTACGAAAAATAGTACTTAATAAGTAATTGAACTGAGAACATAATTTAATATTCACACAAAGCTGTATTGTTTCGATATACGTTGTTTTTATTGTAAACTGCATTACATATTTTGATAAAAAAATACTGTAAAACAACAGATGATGAAATTTTCAAAATGAAAAAAAAAATACAAATTTGCCGCGCAATCGACATTTGACAGCTCTACGACTGAATGAGGCGGTTAAAAAAGTTTGTATAATATTAATAGAAATAATTATCGAGATTTAAATTGCTCTACACAAGATTTATTTTGTTTGTTTTATTACTATACTTCTTAAAGACACAATTAACTCGTACTCGTAATACGATACCTTGGAGTTGGAGCGAAAATATTGTTTGTAATAATTTGGCTAGGAAAATACAACAAATCAAAAACACTATTTACTATGGAAAAAAAACCAGGAAGGTGAAAAACATATATTTACGATTTCGATGCACTCGACTTTTAGTAAAATAATAGGTAGGTAAAAATATTATTATGGTTTTGATCACAGACATATCTGTGGTTTTGATTTTAGCTACTAGTATCAGAAAGCTGCGTGTTCAATGCACGTCGGGGTCACACAACTGTGGAGGATACAGTAGACAATATACCTAATGAAGTTTTTCATCTTTTTATTTTACTGCAAATACAAAATAAAAATTAAACAATGGTAATGTAAATTCTAAACAAACTACTACCAAAATACAATTAGAACAAAAATCATTTGACTGGTTGATTTCACCCAGAGGCCAGAGGCGGCTCGTGACAAAATTGTATGGGTGTTCACTTGAAATAAAACAACGAAAATACAATAGCGTAGCGGGATAATTTATTACAAAAAAAAATGAGCACCACATTTTACATAAATGTCTATAACACTAAAAATTACAAAGTACAGGCTATTTCAAAACGAATTCAATGATTATCAATAATTAGTAAATCACCGAATTTGCATTCGCGAGCGTACCTACGCGTAGGTATCCATAGTGTTTGTTTATACTAAAGGAATGGCAACGTCGCAATTGCTGCTGTCATGCGATGCGGCAACGTTGCGTGAGACTCAAAACGCTACCTGCTACGGTATGAACGATTGTTATAAAAATAAAAGTTATACATATTTGTTGGCGTAAACTATTTTATTCATCATTAATTTTGGAAAATAAATAATGTCAAAATTGATTACAATAAAACGCAGTTTTATTTTATTACATTACAGGTAAATTAGCTTGGAGAAATTTTTGCGTTTGTAGTAGTGTATGGTCAGCAAATAAAAAAAAACAACATTTTATTTTTAGTTTTTATTCAAGTATATAATATTAGTATTATTAATATTTTATTAGTTCCAAACATTACAAGCAGTGCCGATTTTTACTTCAGTGAAGACGTGTATGAATTAGGTGTTCTCCGGCCAAAAATGTAAACCACGGTAAAAGTGAAACTGTTCGAACGGTTCCGAACACTGCTTTGTGTAGCGCATGTCGCGTGACGGTCGGCTGCCGAGTAGGTATACCTACTCGGCAGCCGCGATACACGCGACATGCGCTACACAGACCAAAAAGTTTGAGACGATGTAATAAAAGTTTCACTTTAATAACAAACAATAACAACAATAACAAACAATAACAACAATCAACAAATACAAAATTTAACAATTAAACTACGTAATAATTATAATTTTCGAATGAAATGTGTGCTTTATGTTCTAACGGTACCAAGCGACTGACGCCGGACTGCACGAGGCACCTGCGGACAGCGTAAACTGGTTTATTCTGGTTTTGTGCGTGTTTCCACTTTCCACTATCAAGTGACGATTTATTTATTTGTTTTGTTTCGTAATTATTATGGTCAAATATTAATTACGAAACAAATTATTATGAACAAGATATTTTATTGTTTCACGGTATTCGCCTTGTCATTGGCTCAAGGACGTAAAATTGAATGATATATTATTTTTTTTATAAAGTCAAAACCATTTTCTTTAAAACATAAATCAGAGTATTGCTAGGGATAAGTATAAAATTAAATAGTAATGTTAGGATATCGAAACATTTTTGTATAGGCTAGAACGATATAATGGAAACGCGCTCTAAGATCTGAGTAATATACACACCACTACATATGCAAAAATTTCTCGAGACTAATTTCACTGTACACTATTGTTTTTTTTTATCAAAACATGTATGTATTTGAGTAGTTAGCAGCATATAATATTCTGAATTTCTGATCCATGCCTATTCACTCAAAACTAATAACACTAATGATTTGTAGCAGTAAATTATTTCAATAGGTATTTGAACATTTCATAACCAACAAGTAAGAATAATTCGTATACAAGATACAATAACAAATCTAATACACTATTTATTATTTTATTATATTTCATTATGTGAAAATAACCAGGAAGGTGAAAAACATATTTACGAAAACAAAGTAACATATGGTTTTGCTATTAGCTATCAGGAAAAAAAATCGTATTGGAACAAAAGAAGGATTGTAACTGAATTAGGTAATTAGGTATGTTTGTTTCTGGGTGCACCGTTTTCGACGACGCGACGGCCGACGCGTGACGTAAACAGAGTAGGTACCTACTTTGCTAAAACAAACTAAGTAATAAAATTGTGTGTCTGTCTGAAAATTCGCTAAAGCATATTTTACCAATGTTTGCAAGTTTGTGATTACTTTGATAGTTTATCGATTTATAATAATTGTATACTTATATCATTGTTTAAAAATATTCAAACACAATATGATATAGGTACTGATTTATCACTGGTTTCAGTGATGAACTGATGAGTCAATGTTAGCCACAATACTAATCACTTTCGTCATACATGTGTATGAACTATGATTGATGTGATTTGCAATGTGGTGAAATTTCATAAAAATCACGGGCCAATTTTTTGTTTTGAATCCCACCGAAAATACATATACATATTACTAATTGCGTTATTAGAATAATTAATGACTATACCCACGATCAATTATTACAATTTACAATATAGTCTCAAATGCATACTAGAGAAATATTGCAATTTGAATCAAAAAATGCATAGCATACAAAAATAAATTCACAACACAAGAAATTCCGCGCGCAAATCATAGCGCGTGTCAATGAAATCAAGAATGTAATTTTATATCAAGCCGACGACGACGCCGAACTAAAGTACCTACAGTACCATTTACCTTCAGTGTACAATACAGTTTACAGACCTACGACGGACGAACAATAATGAGTAATAAATTGTTTACAAAAAAAAAACATAGTTTCTAAGGTCATTAGTTTTATTTTATTTTATTGTTATTTTCTTTGAACGATTGGAAATGAAATTACTCAATTATTACACATAGAACTTTGATTTATTAGAATTATGCGAATTATGTATAAGATAACGAACGCGAATGCACGACATCTAGCGCGTCAATGTCTAAACATCGCCATTCGTTTAGACATTGACGCGCTAGATGTCGTGCTTTATGTCGTGTTTCGCTTGGCAAAAGTCACGCACACTACTGTAGAAGTGTCAAATTTTGCCGGTATTTCACTGTTGTTTTTCTAAGTAAATAATGTAAGTTATTGATTAAAAAGGTCGAACGCGGACACATTTCATTGTAGAGAAGTGATAAAATGATTAGTTTTAAAGAAATAGTGTCTGTGTTAAGTGTTTAGTCGTCATCAAAAATGTATGGAGGGACGGTCGGAACATCCACCTTAAACAAGAATTATTTCATATAGGTTTTCTATTCAAGAACTGCTCTTACCAATTCAAGATCCTTGGCATCTTGTGGATGTGGATAACCTGAGCATGATGGTTGATCAGTAGTATTTGATATGTCAATTAAGGCAAATTGAGATGGATGGTCTGCCTGAAAGAGATAAAAATGTTACTTATAACATTGGATATGGTCCCAAGTAATAATAAATAGATTGCTACAGAAACATGGACTCAATGTTTGGTAAATTGTAAAACTTTTAGTATTTTTTTTATTAAAAGCATTTATTGAACAAACATAGTGTATTATACTTATGGATAGTGTAGCTTTCCAACAACGAAAGAATTAAAAAAATTGGACCAGTACAACAGTAGGACAACTAAAAAAATAACTCAGTAGGTTTTAAGTACCAGTCATCACACCACTTGTCTCATGACACTCTAGGTCTCTAGAGCATATCAGTCAAAAAAGATATTGTGAAGCTTAAGTAAATGAATCCTTAGACACTATCGGAAATTTAAGAACAATTATAATCTTTTTTCCATTAAAATAATATCCTGGTTTTATTATATCGTAATATTGTCTTAATTCTAACTCTAAAATTCTATCCTTACCATATATAGTATTTAATTTTATTAATATATCCTTTAACACATTTGAACTTAACATAGAATGATGTGTTGAGGACGTACGAATGAAAGCTAATGTATTTTCAATTCTAACCAATTCTTGCAATATATCATCTACATTTTCTGTCATTATGCTAAGGATTTGGGCAAATTTAGCATATTTTATCAAACGGGATATTTGTATCCTGGAATCAGATAAATTTAAAGTCAATAACGTTCAAGATAGAATTCGAGGACAACCACTGAAAATAAGTAATATCGACTTAAATGAAATACACTTCAACCACAGCCCTGAAAATCATGTAAAGTTGAATTCAATAAATTTGGAAGATCTGCATAAGATTCATACTAAGGTACTGATGCAAGCAACGATTGAACTAGAAAAGAATACATCGACGATATACCATACCACTGTCCCAATTTATACATTCCTTTTGGGCACTTTGCTACTTTTCGCAACTTACAAAGTAATCCGTTATAAGAACGTTACGTGCTGGAAGAATCAAGACGACCCTAATACAAAGACGGAAGATCAAGACAGTCAAAATTGTACCGAATCTTCGCCAGGACCACAGTTTCCAGCAACATTTTATCACACCGTGCTCAAATAGTTGCTGGTCTTCGGGGGGAGGAGTTACGCCAACGGATCCCCAAGACATTGCTGCGTCGACGTTTCTCACGGGAACGTATTGTACGGACGTAGCAGCTAGGCTATTCTGTAAAAAACGCGCCCGAACTCGCATCTCACCTGAGTGAGTCGACTCACTTCACTTTCGAACGTTCGAGTTTTTGGTTTCGCATTCTGTAAACATCCGCTCGGCAGAGGCGAAGCGAAGTGAGTCTCACTTCGAAACTCACTTGCCTAGTGAAGGGATCTTATAGATTTGAATTTATCGACATTGTTATTATCTTTAAAATGCGGCAATTTAACACATTTTGAAGACATAATAACACTTTAGTATTGTACCGTGGGTGGAATTAAACTAAAATTGCAATTTTACACTGATAAATTCTTTAAAATCAAAATAATTCTAGCGTCACTGAAAAAAAAGGACGCTTGTCTGTGGTTCGTTTGACTTATGTTTATTTCTCAAGTGGTTTTTTGTACCTAATTTTAAAGTGTTTCGTGTTGCATTCTTTCTAAAAGTTATGTTGGAGTTTTGGCTGCATATTACATTCGATGTCCCCGAATTTCATTATTTTGTGTTGTTTAATCGATAGCTGGTAGTGGATTTTCTTAACAAACTGCTTTTCTTTTCCATCAAAAATGCGTAGTTTTTGTGAAAATCGAAATTGAAAATGATATTTTTTAAGGTTATTTTTGTACTAAAAACGCAACTTAAAGTAAAATCTTAAGCCATTATAGTATCAAAATGTCTAATTATCACACTCACACGCATTATTTTTAAATATATTTACGTACCTATTACTTTATTTACATATTACAATTTATTTTGTCAAAATAGTATTTTAACAATTTAGTATAGCCAAAAATCGTTCCATATTTTGTATTCACAACAAGCCACAGATAACACAGATTAGTTAATATGACGCAGATCACAGATTAGCAATACAAATATACTAGCTTATCATAGAGTATAAATGATACATTTTAATTTTTAATGTTTTTTTTATAGCTCACTTGCTTCAGTTTTAAAAATCGATTAACTTTTACTTTTAGTATTCAAATAGGTAGCGAGGAGCGAAGCGACGAGCGTGTTAGGTTAACTGTTGAACTGCCGCACGAGCCGAGCGAGCGAAGCGAGCGTGCCGCGGCAGCGGCCGGCGAGTGCCAGAAGCGACTTTAGGGCGATTCCCACTCAAACAAAAAAAAACTACGTAGGTTTAAACAACCTGTTTGTATTTTATTTATGTATCGTAAAATTTTTGTTATTATCAAATGCTATCTAAATTAAAATTACGAAGTGTCTAGTCGTCCGCTAAACGGATGAATAAAATAAATTAGTCGTCCGATTACCGGATGAATAAAATAATTTAATCGTCCGATTATTCGGATTACTAGATAACCTTTTAACACTAAAGCTAGTTGGGTTGGACTAAAGCAAAGGGGGCTCAGGACTTAGAAAATTTTTGATGGAGTTGGTGTCATTATAACACCTATTTATTATTGTTTTATCGTAAAGATTACGCTAATATAAGCATGTTTTATAGGAACAACTTTTCTCTAAAATCAAAAATGGCCGAGATATTCGCCCTCAATTCGTTAGGTTAGGTTTAGGTTAGGTTAGGTTAGGTTTCTTAAAAAAAAAATCAAGTTTAGGTTAGGTTAGCCGTTAGGTTAGGTTAGGTTAGGTTTCTTAAAAAAAAAACTACACAGAAATAGGAGCCCCGCGAAGTGGGGCTCCCTCGACGCGCAAAAAAAATCAAATACCTACGTGTGCCCTCCTCCCCCCTCTCCTCCCCCCACAAAAAACCTATAATACGTGCGGCAGTTCTCTAAAGAATTATTATTTTATTCATCCGGTAATCGGACAACTAATTTATTTTATTCATCCGTTTAGCGGACGACTAGCGCTGTCCTTAAAATTATTTTTGACAAATTCATTTTAAAAATCACTTTCGAATTATATTTATTATCTACAATTGTGAACGCGCCATATAACATTTATTATCTATAATGGCATGTCGTAAATACGTGGTAAATACAAACTTACATTTTCCAGGTAATATAATTTAAGAAATTGTTATAAATAAATTAATAATACGGCATTATATTTAAAAATATTGCCTGTGTGCGAGATTACTAGAAGTTTTAATACGACAATGGTATAAAAGTGTCGTTTTTAGTACAAAAATAACCTTAAAAAAAATAATTTTCATTTTCGATTTTCACAAAAACTACGCATTTTTGTTGGAAAAGAAAAGCAGTTTGTTAAGAAAATCCACTACCAGCTATCGATTAAACAGCACAAAATAATGAAATTCGGGGACATCGAATCAAATATTTAACCGGAGTTTTAGTTAATGTTTCAGTTTGGCTTTATTAAGTTGTTGTGTAATTGGTGTTAAACGTGTTGCATAAATTATTTAACCCTTGGCATGCCTGGTGGGCATAAGTTACACTCTATGCCTGGTGGGTCTCTCAGACCCCGATTTTAAAATGGTATTTTTTCTATAAATTTTATTATGTAAGGTGATTTAATGATTCAAGACGCATGCTTAAAGGGCAAAAAAGAGATAGTAATAAAAATCACATTAGAAATTAATCAACTTTATTAAAATATTTGAAATTAAACTTTAACTCACATTTTTAAGCAACATTTCGTGACTATACCTTTGTTAACATATAATTTGTATCAAAAGTAATGAGATCATAATCAGACTTTAATCCAATGTAAGGCACTATCATATACTTAATCTAAATAATAAAATAATTAGTCTTCATCACTTGCATTTACACTTTGTAAAGCTTTGGTTTGGTAACACTTTGCGCATGGAAAAATCGAGTGGTCAAGCCAAATGTGACAACTAATTGTCTCACAAATGTACTAATGGATGGACAGAGGCACCTCCATTTCAGTATCCGAAGAGGTGGAGCCTGCATCATTTTCTTCCTCCTCAATCAAATGCAACTAAGTCTTCCTCATCCAAACTCTTAGAATATTAAACTAGGTATATCCTCGTCTGTTAGTTGTTTATTCATGATTAAACTGAAAAAAAGAATAAAATAGGATAATGTAAAGTACAAACTAATATTATAACACCAAATTCCAATATTTATAAGAAAAAAGAAAAATAAATACTTACAAAATAAAGTCACGCCGTATGCCTGGTGGGGTCTGTGGGACCCGCACGCACTTTAAGCACATCCTTTTACGCTTGTAGCTCGCCTCGGGCTGAGGAAGTGGGTGGAGGGCATTCCACGGTTAGTAACGGCCAGCTACTAAAAACGGTGAGGCGCGAAATTCAAATTTAAACGAACTACAACGGTTCGCGCGTTGGTGTGGGTCTGACAGACCCTACCAGGCATGCCAAGGGTTAAAGGAGAAAACTGCAAAAATAACAACTATGAGGTGAGTAATGTGATTCTTGTATTTAACTAAAATATTATCTTATACAACAAGCTTATTGAAATATTTAACTTAAAATCTTAAACATTGTAGCTCCTCGGAAAGGTCGTCTCATCCCTCCCGTGCCCAAGTAGAGTATCTAGTCGACTATCTTAGCAAACATCCTAGCTTAGCCAAGGGTTTTTCAAAAGTCCCGAGCGCTAGAGACGAAGCTAGAAAAACATGGGAGGAGTTGACTATCAAATTAAATAGCTTGGGAGGCTGCACTAAAACATGGAAACAGTGGACAAAGGTAGGCAATAGGCATATAGAAAACTATTCATCTTATACCGTGTAGGTATCTGGCTTACCTATATATTATTAATAAACTTTTAATTTTGCTTTAGTATTGGTCTGACAAAAAGAGTGCCGTGAAGAAAAAAGCTGCCATAAGATACCGGGCACGCAATAAGACTGGTGGTGGATGTGAATCGGTGGTGGAGCTTTCAGAGGTGGAGGAGAAAATACTCACATTAATGGGCGGGGAAGGTTTTGCAATTGGTGATAGGCATTTGGAAATTAATCCATTTGAAGTAAGCTATTGTTATCGATTTTGTTGATCCGATACATGTATGTATGTAAAATATAATTATTCAATGTCATGTTCTTTTTTTAGGAAATCCCCGTCCTTACTGATGCCAACGAAAGCCCCACATTGCCGACTTCATCTATGATAAATGAAACCACAACTATTGTAAGTAAATACCTAGTGTATTAATAAAATATTACTTAATAATAAACAACTTATTAGTAAATGTTTCTTATATTGTTCTAGGAATACCAAGTCTTGGATGAGACTGCTATAAATACGGAAAATGTTAGTATGGCAGATACTGAGGTATATATTAATAAGATATTATGAAAATGGTACTTTTTTATTGATTCCAGTATTTGAAATACTATGTTTTTTTTTTCAGAGACCTCAACTAATTCAGCAATATGTTAACTGTATCCCGAATCCCGAACCTTCCCCTGCTCATACACCACCGAGAGCGGAGGTAACGAGCCCTCTGCAAGCAGTTACCCCCTCTGGCTCAGGCAACTTTCCTGCTCGACGTCAATTATTGAACGTCGCGGGTCCATCACCACGTCGTACTACAAGTAATTATGAGATTTATGAATTGATTTACAATATTTATAATCCATACTAATATTATAAATGCGAAAGTAACTCTGTCTGTCTGTCTGTTACTCAATCACGCCTTAACTACTGAACCAATTTGCATGAAATTTGGTATAGAGATATTTTGATACCCGAGAAAGGACATAGGATAGGTTTTATCCCGGAAATCCTACGGGAACGGGTTTTTCTTTGAAAACGCGGGCGAAGCCGCGGGCGGAAAGCTAGTCAACAATAAAAATTTGGAAATACATACAAATAAAACTAAATAATACTTGATAATGAATTAAGGAAATAATAATAACATCAGAAGACTTGTCAAAAATGCGTCACCGCGACCGGTGGAAATAATAATAAATTAATATTTATTTTACGTTTCAGGGTCATCGAGTCGTCCACAACAACGGCAAAGAAGACGATCACCTCCATCACAAAGGCGGCAATCTCAATTAACAACCTTTACTGAAAGGTTTCTTAGCTTGGAAGAGCAACGGATTGAGATTGACCGTCGCTACTGTGAGTTACAGGAGGTGATGGTCAACTCACAAAGGGAGACCAACAGAATGACAGCAGAGGGCCTGATTGCCGTCGGGGAAGGTCTTAAATTATTAGCTGAAAATTTAAAAAAATAAAATACTTTTATACTTAAATACATTTATTAGTTCTTAACTTATTTTAGTAGTAAAAAATTATCTGTGGTTTTACTTATAGTTTCTTAATTTACTAACATTAGTTTATAAGCCCTAATTGAGTTACTAACACCTATGAATATAATTTTCCGGAATAAATAATTTGCATTGATTTTTGATTGAATTAATTACAATTACCGCGTGTTCCTTGCCCTCCATAATTCATTTATCAATCTTTGTCTACATAGCTGACCAAGTGCAGTTTCATTAGGTACATCCTCATTTGAAGCTACACTTTGTCTGGTCCTATGAAAACCAGCCTCAACCTCTAGCTCTGAATTGAATATGGCTGGAGCTGGCAGGCCGGCACGATTACAAATATTGTGAAGCACGCAACATGCTATTACAATCTTCGAAACCGTGTCGGGGTCATAATGTAGGACTCTATGTGCTAATAGGCATCTAAATCTGGCTTTAAGGACCCCAATTGTTCTTTCTACGGTGTTTCTTGCAGTAGCATGCAGCTAGTTATAGTGATGTTCTGGTGTTCCCTCGTCTGCATTTGGAACTGGCACCATTGGGTACTGACGCTGCGGATACCCAGAATCACCTGTAACAATGAATATTGTTAAAAAATAAAATGTTTTGTCATCAACAATTATATTTTTATTAGGAGTTAGGAGTTTTCAATGATTTCGCCTGCTCTCCAATTTTTATGAATTCCGTGAACTTCGGTAATAAAGCCTAAATTACTCAGAAATAAAGTAGTTTTTTTAATGATGAAAGAATTTTTGAAGGAATTAATCCAGTAGTTTTTGAGTTAAATATTTACAAACAAACAAAGATTCGTCTTTATAATTAATTAGCTAAGAGGTAACTCACCTAACAAGTACACAGATTCGCCTGTTTGTACTAATTGTTCGAGGTGGTCCCGAATGATGCAATTATTAAAAATAAGGCTGTCGTGAGTCGCTCCGCCATATGTTGCATCTACATGTATTATGTTCAAATCTGCATCTGTGAACTGCAAAAAGAATTATTTTACAACTATTTTTATGTGGCTGTTCTAATGAATGTTAAAAAAAATATAGGTACTAGCAGCGTCTTGTGATTTATACTGCTTCGTTAATGATCCTATGGAATTGGTCCAAATTTCATTAAATCGATTTTCTGTGGTTCAAGTGCGAAAGCGTATACAGACATTATTATATCAGGCTTACCATTTGTACATTTCTTGCATGATATCCTTTGCGACAGTAGTATCGTTCTTCATGGCAAGTTGGTCTCACCATTGTCACAAAAGTCCCATCTACACATCCTATTACCCCAGGAATACTGAATTTCTCATAGAATCTGCAATAAGAAATAAAAAAATCATTAAATATTTTTCATTAACATGATAGGTTTATTTAGGTAGGTACACAAACCTTGTTTTGAGTCTCAGTCTTTCTTCAGAATTTTGGGGAAATCTTATGTATTTTTTTACTATACTTGGATGGCTTAGGGCTTCTATGACCTCGTGGATACTACGAGATGCTGATGGCTGCGACACAAACGAATTTATGTGTTTTCCACATATCCTTTGATAGCTCCCAGTCGCAAAGAAAGAAAGTGCACATAACAACTGAAAAAAATTAATGAAATTTCTTGAAACTATCAAAATAAAAGGTACTTAATCTGATAAGGAAACCATCCATAATTAAAGTCGGTTAATAACTCAAAACGTTTTTAAAGAAACCGTAAGGGAGAGAAACTTTGGACTTTAACATAGGGTACCTACCACTTGAAAGGGTGACATCATAAAAAATAATCGGGGATTAGATGACGTTATCGTTAGTGGTTCTATGTTCTATGCGAGGAAGTTATGTTACCTACCTACATAATGGAATGTTTTACAGAGTTATGGGAAAGTTATCCCAATATTCACACGGGATCGGGACTTCCGCAGATGAAATCACGGGACCGATGACTATTGTAACAGTAACTTTTCATGACATTATGAATACACATATAAAGCACTTAGATACATACCTTGACTCTAGCAGTTAATCCTCTTCGTCGACGTTGAGGTTTTTTAACTAAAACTTTAATGTCTTCCATCACTTGAGAAACTAGTTCTTCCGATAAACGGTAGCATTCAACAAAATTTTTATTTCGATTAACCCGCCATTGGTGACGTGAATTTGACTTACAGCGTTGGTGACCCCGGTCTCACGCACCGGGGTTTTTGACTACGAGTTTATCTGTAATTTACGGTTCATGCTACTTTTCATTGGGATAGATATAAAATTTGATCTTTTATTGTCAATAAAACATAGGTATTTAATAAATCAAATCTCTTTTATTAGCATAAGACAACATCTTTGAAATAACTAAAATTGTCAAGTATTTTAACAAAGTTTTTTTAAAACTCAAAAATAAAGCATCAATCTTAATTATTTAACAGTAAAATTAGGCTTAGTCAGTCTTATGACACTGAAAACATAAAATGAAGTAACATAGATGGTAATACTTCGACCAAAAAAAAAATATACAATACTAAAATCACTCATCTTCAACAGCCAAACAACTAGAGCAAGTTATTGGTACTACGTGCGCTCTGGTTCGAAATTATCTGGTTCGAAGCCACTTCCAGATTCACTTTCCGATGACGTTTGTTATCTGTCCTCATCAGATACTGCTTCTTGCAAAAGAGCCTCGAGACGACACTGATTACTTTCGTAAGACATGCTGAAACAGTGTTCACAATTTGAACAAAAAACACGGAATTTCTTGTAAAATATCGATCAAATCTAGCAAAACGCTTACTAATAATAGAATTATATGATTAAACTATAAATTACAACAATAGCTTTATCAAAATAAGTAAAATAAAAAAAATACACACTAACCATTTTACTTACTTAGTTGGTGACGCCGGTCTCACGCACCGGGTTGGGGCCAAAACTCAGTAACGTGCGCCCGCGTCGCTGTCGTGGGGTAGGGGTAGGGTAGGGCGCGCGAAATTAGGCAGCTACTCGAAACCACAGTGCAATTCGATAAACGGTGACAAAAATATTTGGGTTTCTTTAACTGCCCGGTCTCACAGACATATGAGGTCACCAATGGCGGGTTAATAATTTGCATTTCCCGAATGCTGGTACTTTGCCGGCGACTTTCTATTATATCCACAGCATTAGCTTCTCGTATTATAGCACTTAATATAAAATAACGCGCCATTTTAGTAAAAAAATATATAAAATTTGTATCAAATTTGTTCCACAACCACTAACTCACTCACGAACTCGGCACCTAATAGGCGAGTGAATTGCTGACAGGTGAATTCGTATTTGTAAATACTCGAACTCGACGTTCGAGGTGTAAAATTACCTTACAGAATGCCGAATTCATACTATAAACGTCAAAATCACAGACATGTATATTTAAGTAGACAACGCAAGTACCGCGATCTGTATGAAAACCAAGCGTGTCATATTTTTTGTACTGACCTTGACGCGTTATGACGTCACGAGCGCTTTTTAGTGATGTTAATTTCATTTTACGCTAAATCGATTAGGCCGCCACTCGCGCGGCGATTCTAGTATCGTCCTATCCCATCGAAGTAAATCGAAAGAAATCAGATCAAACTAGATCTATGTCTAAGAGGTAGTCAAATAAATGAATCGTAATCGATTACTAAATCGATTCAAGACAGAAAAATGATAATTACCATAGACAGAGGGATGATAAAATAAAGTTATAAACCTTTTAATATTCTAACAAGTAAACTAATGTGTTTTAGCTTTTTCTTACATATGCCCATTGAGTTACCATGTACTACGTACTAGAGAGGCCATCGAAAGAAAGTAATGAAACTGTCAATCAATCAATCTTTATGTCCCGTTGCATCGATCCATTTTCCTTTTATGTTCGGGTTACTTGGAAAACTGAAAAAACAAACATAGTCTAAGCAATAAGGAGTTTTCTTAAAAAACTCCCAAGATGACACTTTATAACTAATGGCGTCCATGTCATAATATTTATTTTTAGTACCTTTGTATTAAAATACTTAAAAGTTCTAGGTCAAGTCGTATTAAATGACAAAAAAAATCTATGCCTTTTTTTCTGAAAAATTGCTCCTTCAAATTATCATTTTTCTGTTCGATTATAAAATCGATTAGAATCGAGAACTGTTGCATCAAATGAACATCACTAACCACAAAATTGGACAGAAAAATGAGAACAGAAAAATGAGAAGACGCTATTCATTGCTTGTTATCATACGACGCGATCTTTACCGTGCCAAGTAAAAGCCGCAATGTATTCCGAATCATTTCGTATGATTTGGTATCCGTGTTTGTCACGATCGTTTTCCACAGATATTCTTTATTTGATTTTAAAATAAATAGTGCATATTCTGATTAGAAAATTACTTACCGGTGGAAGGAAACATCTATGCTAACTCGGCCACTCACCGCTGTGGAGTTTCTACAGTTTATAACGGCGCAATTCGGCATTTTACTTTATTCAGCTTCACGTCTTTCCTTGGCGAACTGCAAGCGCGGACTGAGTGTAGGCCAGCGTCAAGTAAGTTTCATAAACTTAGTTTGGACACGGGAAGTACATACACTCGCTTAGTCTATCTTGATACATGTCTGTGGTCAAAATACTCACTTAGCACAGTTCGCCTCGTCGCCGCTCTCGACGATGTGGCGCCACTAGTACTGTCGAGTTTTACAGAATACGAAATCGAAAACTCACCGCGGATTCCGCGTTCGAGTTTTTATAATAACCTTACAGAATAGCACTGCAGATTCCATTGGCGCAACGTAATTTTAAGTTTTCATTTTATATTCAATTAGCTTTATAGTTATTAATTGTTAAGACTTGCATCGAGCAAGACGTATTGTAATAAGTTTATATTAAAGTATTTCTAAGTGAATTCGTAGTTTTTTTTGGGGCCTCCGGCTGTCTGAAACATAATTTGTGTAATTGTTTATTTATTCTGAATCTTTAAGTTTATTGATTTTTATCCTTTACATAAGCTGTATTTAATAAAAAATGTTTAAAACTCGAATTTTCGAAATTTTTGATTTATAAGTTCTATGTAACGTTTTATAATTAAGTTATGGTATAATTAAATGTAGATTTCACTTTTGTACAGCTTAGACATTTTTCTGTATGGATACAGTGCCTTTCGATTTGAAGTTGGATAACATTTCATTTTATAGGTACTATTATAAAATTAAGAGCATGAAAGAAAAAAAAAAGCATTTCTTCATAATGCTATTGTTACCACAAAAAATATTTTCTTAATCGCAAATTTTAAGAGAAAATAAATTAAAATTAAAATTGATGTGGCGACGTTATACATACAGACGTTAGAACAAAGTCCACCATAAGAATGACGTCATTTAGGAATAAGACGATTTTTAAACATTAATAAAAACCTAAATATTTTCAAAAAGTAAAAATTACTGTTAGTTTTTATCTAGTTTTAATTAAAATAAAAATAAAAACAAGTAGCAAAAAATTTTGAAATGTTGTAATTTTGGAGCACCCTGTAAAGTCTGTATTTGTATGAACATAAGTGGAGATCGCGTCCACTTATTTTCATGCGTAAACGATGATATTCATACTCAACAGGTAACTTGGATTAACAAATAGGATAGGTTATATCCCGTAAATCCCACGGGAACGGGAACTATTTATTTATTGCACGCCTCATAAGCGAAGCGTTGAGGTGGGTACTACTGTCACTTCGCGCAAAACATCTGATTTTTCAAACTTAAAATGTCTTTATGTATCATACATTGCACTTGTAAGATAATAAATACACACACATATTAAGAAAAAAACACTATTTTTAACATTCATGATATTTTTGATGTCATTTTTGTTATTTAAACTAGTTAAAAAACAGTTTAAAAAAGTTCTGTCTTGGACGTCCGTGTGTCTGTATGTGCGGAGGATTTTCTTGTTAACACGATAGCGACCGAAATACTTTACTAATCGAGTCTTTTTTTTTTCTCTTACGCTTGAGTATGCTCAGGAATAGAACCCTTTCATTTTTCAGGGTCTGATTCGATGTGGTTTAATTGTTATTAAATAAACAAAAATAATAATTAATAAATAATTATTAAAAAAAAATTATGAGGCGTGCACTTTTGGATTTTCCAAACTTTTTTCGTTTATTTCTATCTGAATAACCTATCAAAAGTAACATTCAATTGTGTAAATTTTATTTATTACGGATTCAACATCAAACAACTCTACGGTAAGTATCAAGGTGCGTATTAACTATAGAGCTATTATTTATTACCTTACCTACCTATATGTTATAGCTAATTACTGCTGGGCGCTGCAGCTGGCTGCGATTTCGTCCATGTATCTACTGAAAGGTTTCATGACATAATATGAGCACAGGGGAATAAAATAAAAAGACCAGTATGTACATCCAAAAATATTTATTTCAATGATTACAAATTATCCTTAATCTAATTTTGAAAATCTAACACTGAATTAGATTCCTTACAATATTATTCAAATTAATAACAAAATAACGTATTTTACGACAAATTAATATTGAACTAATTATGTAGTTAAAACACGAAAGCGCATTACCTTATTATACCAGCTGCATTAACCAAAAATTTTATATGATAATAAGTATAATATTTTCAACTGATATCAAAATGTACGAAAAATAGTACTTAATAAGTAATTGAACTGAGAACATAATTTAATATTCACACAAAGCTGTATTGTTTCGATATACGTTGTTTTTATTGTAAACTGCATTACATATTTTGATAAAAAAATACTGTAAAACAACAGATGATGAAATTTTCAAAATGAAAAAAAAAATACAAATTTGCCGCGCAATCGACATTTGACAGCTCTACGACTGAATGAGGCGGTTAAAAAAGTTTGTATAGTATTAATAGAAATAATTATCGAGATTTAAATTGCTCTACACAAGATTTATTTTGTTTGTTTTATTACTATACTTCTTAAAGACACAATTAACTCGTACTCGTAATACGATACCTTGGAGTTGGAGCGAAAATATTGTTTGTAATAATTTGGCTAGGAAAATACAACAAATCAAAAACACTATTTACTATGGAAAAAAAACCAGGAAGGTGAAAAACATATATTTACGATTTCGATGCACTCGACTTTTAGTAAAATAATAGGTAGGTAAAAATATTATTATGGTTTTGATCACAGACATATCTGTGGTTTTGATTTTAGCTACTAGTATCAGAAAGCTGCGTGTTCAATGCACGTCGGGGTCACACAACTGTGGAGGATACAGTAGACAATATACCTAATGAAGTTTTTCATCTTTTTATTTTACTGCAAATACAAAATAAAAATTAAACAATGGTAATGTAAATTCTAAACAAACTACTACCAAAATACAATTAGAACAAAAATCATTTGACTGGTTGATTTCACCCAGAGGCCAGAGGCGGCTCGTGACAAAATTGTATGGGTGTTCACTTGAAATAAAACAACGAAAATACAATAGCGTAGCGGGATAATTTATTACAAAAAAAAATGAGCACCACATTTTATAAATGTCTATAACACTAAAAATTACAAAGTACAGGCTATTTCAAAACGAATTCAATGATTATCAATAATTAGTAAATCACCGAATTTGCATTCGCGAGCGTACCTACGCGTAGGTATCCATAGTGTTTGTTTATACTAAAGGAATGGCAACGTCGCAATTGCTGCTGTCATGCGATGCGGCAACGTTGCGTGAGACTCAAAACGCTACCTGCTACGGTATGAACGATTGTTATAAAAATAAAAGTTATACATATTTGTTGGCGTAAACTATTTTATTCATCATTAATTTTGGAAAATAAATAATGTCAAAATTGATTACAATAAAACGCAGTTTTATTTTATTACATTACAGGTAAATTAGCTTGGAGAAATTTTTGCGTTTGTAGTAGTGTATGGTCAGCAAATAAAAAAAAACAACATTTTATTTTTAGTTTTTATTCAAGTATATAATATTAGTATTATTAATATTTTATTAGTTCCAAACATTACAAGCAGTGCCGATTTTTACTTCAGTGAAGACGTGTATGAATTAGGTGTTCTCCGGCCAAAAATGTAAACCACGGTAAAAGTGAAACTGTTCGAACGGTTCCGAACACTGCTTTGTGTAGCGCATGTCGCGTGACGGTCGGCTGCCGAGTAGGTATACCTACTCGGCAGCCGCGATACACGCGACATGCGCTACACAGACCAAAAAGTTTGAGACGATGTAATAAAAGTTTCACTTTAATAACAAACAATAACAACAATAACAAACAATAACAACAATCAACAAATACAAAATTTAACAATTAAACTACGTAATAATTATAATTTTCGAATGAAATGTGTGCTTTATGTTCTAACGGTACCAAGCGACTGACGCCGGACTGCACGAGGCACCTGCGGACAGCGTAAACTGGTTTATTCTGGTTTTGTGCGTGTTTCCACTTTCCACTATCAAGTGACGATTTATTTATTTGTTTTGTTTCGTAATTATTATGGTCAAATATTAATTACGAAACAAATTATTATGAACAAGATATTTTATTGTTTCACGGTATTCGCCTTGTCATTGGCTCAAGGACGTAAAATTGAATGATATATTATTTTTTTTATAAAGTCAAAACCATTTTCTTTAAAACATAAATCAGAGTATTGCTAGGGATAAGTATAAAATTAAATAGTAATGTTAGGATATCGAAACATTTTTGTATAGGCTAGAACGATATAATGGAAACGCGCTCTAAGATCTGAGTAATATACACACCACTACATATGCAAAAATTTCTCGAGACTAATTTCACTGTACACTATTGTTTTTTTTTATCAAAACATGTATGTATTTGAGTAGTTAGCAGCATATAATATTCTGAATTTCTGATCCATGCCTATTCACTCAAAACTAATAACACTAATGATTTGTAACAGTAAATTATTTCAATAGGTATTTGAACATTTCATAACCAACAAGTAAGAATAATTCGTATACAAGATACAATAACAAATCTAATACACTATTTATTATTTTATTATATTTCATTATGTGAAAATAACCAGGAAGGTGAAAAACATATTTACGAAAACAAAGTAACATATGGTTTTGCTATTAGCTATCAGGAAAAAAAATCGTATTGGAACAAAAGAAGGATTGTAACTGAATTAGGTAATTAGGTATGTTTGTTTCTGGGTGCACCGTTTTCGACGACGCGACGGCCGACGCGTGACGTAAACAGAGTAGGTACCTACTTTGCTAAAACAAACTAAGTAATAAAATTGTGTGTCTGTCTGAAAATTCGCTAAAGCATATTTTACCAATGTTTGCAAGTTTGTGATTACTTTGATAGTTTATCGATTTATAATAATTGTATACTTATATCATTGTTTAAAAATATTCAAACACAATATGATATAGGTACTGATTTATCACTGGTTTCAGTGATGAACTGATGAGTCAATGTTAGCCACAATACTAATCACTTTCGTCATACATGTGTATGAACTATGATTGATGTGATTTGCAATGTGGTGAAATTTCATAAAAATCACGGGCCAATTTTTTGTTTTGAATCCCACCGAAAATACATATACATATTACTAATTGCGTTATTAGAATAATTAATGACTATACCCACGATCAATTATTACAATTTACAATATAGTCTCAAATGCATACTAGAGAAATATTGCAATTTGAATCAAAAAATGCATAGCATACAAAAATAAATTCACAACACAAGAAATTCCGCGCGCAAATCATAGCGCGTGTCAATGAAATCAAGAATGTAATTTTATATCAAGCCGACGACGACGCCGAACTAAAGTACCTACAGTACCATTTACCTTCAGTGTACAATACAGTTTACAGACCTACGACGGACGAACAATAATGAGTAATAAATTGTTTACAAAAAAAAACATAGTTTCTAAGGTCATTAGTTTTATTTTATTTTATTGTTATTTTCTTTGAACGATTGGAAATGAAATTACTCAATTATTACACATAGAACTTTGATTTATTAGAATTATGCGAATTATGTATAAGATAACGAACGCGAATGCACGACATCTAGCGCGTCAATGTCTAAACATCGCCATTCGTTTAGACATTGACGCGCTAGATGTCGTGCTTTATGTCGTGTTTCGCTTGGCAAAAGTCACGCACACTACTGTAGAAGTGTCAAATTTTGCCGGTATTTCACTGTTGTTTTTCTAAGTAAATAATGTAAGTTATTGATTAAAAAGGTCGAACGCGGACACATTTCATTGTAGAGAAGTGATAAAATGATTAGTTTTAAAGAAATAGTGTCTGTGTTAAGTGTTTAGTCGTCATCAAAAATGTATGGAGGGACGGTCGGAACATCCACCTTAAACAAGAATTATTTCATATAGGTTTTCTATTCAAGAACTGCTCTTACCAATTCAAGATCCTTGGCATCTTGTGGATGTGGATAACCTGAGCATGATGGTTGATCAGTAGTATTTGATATGTCAATTAAGGCAAATTGAGATGGATGGTCTGCCTGAAAGAGATAAAAATGTTACTTATAACATTGGATATGGTCCCAAGTAATAATAAATAGATTGCTACAGAAACATGGACTCAATGTTTGGTAAATTGTAAAACTTTTAGTATTTTTTTTATTAAAAGCATTTATTGAACAAACATAGTGTATTATACTTATGGATAGTGTAGCTTTCCAACAACGAAAGAATTAAAAAAATTGGACCAGTACAACAGTAGGACAACTAAAAAAATAACTCAGTAGGTTTTAAGTACCAGTCATCACACCACTTGTCTCATGACACTCTAGGTCTCTAGAGCATATCAGTCAAAAAAGATATTGTGAAGCTTAAGTAAATGAATCCTTAGACACTATCGGAAATTTAAGAACAATTATAATCTTTTTTCCATTAAAATAATATCCTGGTTTTATTATATCGTAATATTGTCTTAATTCTAACTCTAAAATTCTATCCTTACCATATATAGTATTTAATTTTATTAATATATCCTTTAACACATTTGAACTTAACATAGAATGATGTGTTGAGGACGTACGAATGAAAGCTAATGTATTTTCAATTCTAACCAATTCTTGCAATATATCATCTACATTTTCTGTCATTATGCTAAGGATTTGGGCAAATTTAGCATATTTTATCAAACGGGATATTTGTATCCTGGAATCAGATAAATTTAAAGTCAATAACGTTCAAGATAGAATTCGAGGACAACCACTGAAAATAAGTAATATCGACTTAAATGAAATACACTTCAACCACAGCCCTGAAAATCATGTAAAGTTGAATTCAATAAATTTGGAAGATCTGCATAAGATTCATACTAAGGTACTGATGCAAGCACCGATTGAACTAGAAAAGAATACATCGACGATATACCATACCACTGTCCCAATTTATACATTCCTTTTGGGCACTTTGCTACTTTTCGCAACTTACAAAGTAATCCGTTATAAGAACGTTACGTGCTGGAAGAATCAAGACGACCCTAATACAAAGACGGAAGATCAAGACAGTCAAAATTGTACCGAATCTTCGCCAGGACCACAGTTTCCAGCAACATTTTATCACACCGTGCTCAAATAGTTGCTGGTCTTCGGGGGGAGGAGTTACGCCAACGGATCCCCAAGACATTGCTGCGTCGACGTTTCTCACGGGAACGTATTGTACGGACGTAGCAGCTAGGCTATTCTGTAAAAAACGCGCCCGAACTCGCATCTCACCTGAGTGAGTCGACTCACTTCACTTTCGAACGTTCGAGTTTTTGGTTTCGCATTCTGTAAACATCCGCTCGGCAGAGGCGAAGCGAAGTGAGTCTCACTTCGAAACTCACTTGCCTAGTGAAGGGATCTTATAGATTTGAATTTATCGACATTGTTATTATCTTTAAAATGCGGCAATTTAACACATTTTGAAGACATAATAACACTTTAGTATTGTACCGTGGGTGGAATTAAACTAAAATTGCAATTTTACACTGATAAATTCTTTAAAATCAAAATAATTCTAGCGTCACTGAAAAAAAAGGACGCTTGTCTGTGGTTCGTTTGACTTATGTTTATTTCTCAAGTGGTTTTTTGTACCTAATTTTAAAGTGTTTCGTGTTGCATTCTTTCTAAAAGTTATGTTGGAGTTTTGGCTGCATATTACATTCGATGTCCCCGAATTTCATTATTTTGTGTTGTTTAATCGATAGCTGGTAGTGGATTTTCTTAACAAACTGCTTTTCTTTTCCATCAAAAATGCGTAGTTTTTGTGAAAATCGAAATTGAAAATGATATTTTTTAAGGTTATTTTTGTACTAAAAACGCAACTTAAAGTAAAATCTTAAGCCATTATAGTATCAAAATGTCTAATTATCACACTCACACGCATTATTTTTAAATATATTTACGTACCTATTACTTTATTTACATATTACAATTTATTTTGTCAAAATAGTATTTTAACAATTTAGTATAGCCAAAAATCGTTCCATATTTTGTATTCACAACAAGCCACAGATAACACAGATTAGTTAATATGACGCAGATCACAGATTAGCAATACAAATATACTAGCTTATCATAGAGTATAAATGATACATTTTAATTTTTAATGTTTTTTTTATAGCTCACTTGCTTCAGTTTTAAAAATCGATTAACTTTTACTTTTAGTATTCAAATAGGTAGCGAGGAGCGAAGCGACGAGCGTGTTAGGTTAACTGTTGAACTGCCGCACGAGCCGAGCGAGCGAAGCGAGCGTGCCGCGGCAGCGGCCGGCGAGTGCCAGAAGCGACTTTAGGGCGATTCCCACTCAAACAAAAAAAAACTACGTAGGTTTAAACAACCTGTTTGTATTTTATTTATGTATCGTAAAATTTTTGTTATTATCAAATGCTATCTAAATTAAAATTACGAAGTGTCTAGTCGTCCGCTAAACGGATGAATAAAATAAATTAGTCGTCCGATTACCGGATGAATAAAATAATTTAATCGTCCGATTATTCGGATTACTAGATAACCTTTTAACACTAAAGCTAGTTGGGTTGGACTAAAGCAAAGGGGGCTCAGGACTTAGAAAATTTTTGATGGAGTTGGTGTCATTATAACACCTATTTATTATTGTTTTATCGTAAAGATTACGCTAATATAAGCATGTTTTATAGGAACAACTTTTCTCTAAAATCAAAAATGGCCGAGATATTCGCCCTCAATTCGTTAGGTTAGGTTTAGGTTAGGTTAGGTTAGGTTTCTTAAAAAAAAAATCAAGTTTAGGTTAGGTTAGCCGTTAGGTTAGGTTAGGTTAGGTTTCTTAAAAAAAAAACTACACAGAAATAGGAGCCCCGCGAAGTGGGGCTCCCTCGACGCGCAAAAAAAATCAAATACCTACGTGTGCCCTCCTCCCCCCACAAAAAACCTATAATACGTGCGGCAGTTCTCTAAAGAATTATTATTTTATTCATCCGGTAATCGGACAACTAATTTATTTTATTCATCCGTTTAGCGGACGACTAGCGCTGTCCTTAAAATTATTTTTGACAAATTCATTTTAAAAATCACTTTCGAATTATATTTATTATCTACAATTGTGAACGCGCCATATAACATTTATTATCTATAATGGCATGTCGTAAATACGTGGTAAATACAAACTTACATTTTCCAGGTAATATAATTTAAGAAATTGTTATAAATAAATTAATAATACGGCATTATATTTAAAAATATTGCCTGTGTGCGAGATTACTAGAAGTTTTAATACGACAATGGTATAAAAGTGTCGTTTTTAGTACAAAAATAACCTTAAAAAAAATAATTTTCATTTTCGATTTTCACAAAAACTACGCATTTTTGTTGGAAAAGAAAAGCAGTTTGTTAAGAAAATCCACTACCAGCTATCGATTAAACAGCACAAAATAATGAAATTCGGGGACATCGAATCAAATATTTAACCGGAGTTTTAGTTAATGTTTCAGTTTGGCTTTATTAAGTTGTTGTGTAATTGGTGTTAAACGTGTTGCATAAATTATTTAACCCTTGGCATGCCTGGTGGGCATAAGTTACACTCTATGCCTGGTGGGTCTCTCAGACCCCGATTTTAAAATGGTATTTTTTCTATAAATTTTATTATGTAAGGTGATTTAATGATTCAAGACGCATGCTTAAAGGGCAAAAAAGAGATAGTAATAAAAATCACATTAGAAATTAATCAACTTTATTAAAATATTTGAAATTAAACTTTAACTCACATTTTTAAGCAACATTTCGTGACTATACCTTTGTTAACATATAATTTGTATCAAAAGTAATGAGATCATAATCAGACTTTAATCCAATGTAAGGCACTATCATATACACAGAGTTACACAAAAAGGCTAGAATATATTTTAAGATGTGGATTTCATGTAGTAAGCCTCGTTGTGGTTCAGTGTACGAACAAATGCGATCTTCGCGAAATAGATTTAGAGCAGCTTTAAAAAAGTGTCAAAAAAATGAAGAACAGGTCAAGTTTGATTTATTAGCTAAACATCACAGTAATCAAAATTTTGTTAAATTTTGGCAAATTACAAATACGTGCCATCAGAATAGGGTTGTTTCTAGTACAATAGGATGTGAGAGTGATTGCACAAAAATTGCAAATAGTTTTAAAGACCATTTTCTGGTACAGCCGCTATTGAACGCCAAAGAATGTGAAACAGAGTGTGGTGACCTGATTGATATAGAAATCACAGAAAAAGATGTAATAAGATCATTTAAACATCTCAAAAGAGGAAAATCATCAGGTCATGATAGTCTGAACATTGAGCACCTGTTATATGCTGGACCGACTTTTGTGAAGCTGTTAAGTTATCTGTTTAGCCATTTTATTAAGCATAGCGTATTGCCGGAATCTTTAATGATGACCACGGTTGTCCCAATTGTAAAAAGTAAGTTGTGTGACCTTTCTGACATGGGTAATTATAGACCGGTATCAGTGGCCACTGTGTTGTCAAAGGTTTTTGAATTTATTTTATTGGGCTACCTAGAGAAGAGTGTTAAAATTAATGATCGTCAATTTGGCTTCAGACAAAATTTATCTACGGATCTTGCGATATTTGCATTAAAGAGTTGTGTTAACTATTATAAATCTAGAAAAACTTCTGTGTATGCGTGTTTTCTAGATTTAAGCAAGGCATATGATAGAGTGGTGTACAATAAGTTATGGGACAAAATGTTTAACGCGGGTGTACCTCATAGTATTATTCGTATCTTGAAATATTGGTATCAGCACCAAAAGAATGTTGTAAAGTGGCAGCGTTCATATTCAGATACATACATATTGAACTGTGGTGTAAGACAGGGCGGACTGACTTCTCCGATCCTATTCAATCTTTATGTCAACGCACTGATCGAGGAGCTGAGTTCAGCCCATGTCGGCTGTCATATCGGCGGGTTTAATGTCAATAACATAAGTTACGCGGACGACATGGTGCTCCTTAGCCCCTCGATCAAGGGTCTTAGAGTACTGGTAGATATATGTCAAAATTTTGCTAGCGAACACGGGTTATTGTACAATGAGAAGAAAAGTAATGTCTTGGTATTTCGCTCAGGAAAGGGTCCCGATAACATCCCACCTATTTATTTGAACGGAACGAAACTAGCAATTGTAGAAAATTTTAAATATCTAGGTCACTTTGTCACCAGTACTCTAAGCGACGAAGCTGACATAGAGAGAGAAAGGCGAGGTTTAGCTGTACGATCTAACATGATTATAAGAAGATTTAAGCAGTGCAGTAAAAATGTTAAAAAGCTTCTTTTTACCTCGTATTGTCAGTCTTTTTATTCGAGCAACCTCTGGGTTAATTATACGCGTAGGACCATAAACATTCTAAGAGTTCAATATAACAACGCATTTAGGATGTTTATGGGTCTGCCGCGTTACTGTAGTGCCTCCTTGATGTTTACATTATATAGGGTAAATGACTTTTATGCGATAATGAGAAAAAAGATTTTTTCTATTAGAGATCGGATAAGTAAAAGTACAAATATTGTTTTAAAGGTATTAAACTATTTGGATAATGTTATTAGCAAACATTGGCTTTGTAAATTAGGCTGTAGGAATAAATGTATGTAATTAATAGATAATTGTAATTTGTAATACTAACACTAGGTTATGATGTTACTAATACTATATGGGCTATGTGGCCTGAAATAAATGAATTTTATTTATTTATTTATTTATTATATACTTAATCTAAATAATAAAATAATTAGTCTTCATCACTTGCATTTACACTTTGTAAAGCTTTGGTTTGGTAACACTTTGCGCATGGAAAAATCGAGTGGTCAAGCCAAATGTGACAACTAATTGTCTCACAAATGTACTAATGGATGGACAGAGGCACCTCCATTTCAGTATCCGAAGAGGTGGAGCCTGCATCATTTTCTTCCTCCTCAATCAAATGCAACTAAGTCTTCCTCATCCAAACTCTTAGAATATTAAACTAGGTATATCCTCGTCTGTTAGTTGTTTATTCATGATTAAACTGAAAAAAAGAATAAAATAGGATAATGTAAAGTACAAACTAATATTATAACACCAAATTCCAATATTTATAAGAAAAAAGAAAAATAAATACTTACAAAATAAAGTCACGCCGTATGCCTGGTGGGGTCTGTGGGACCCGCACGCACTTTAAGCACATCCTTTTACGCTTGTAGCTCGCCTCGGGCTGAGGAAGTGGGTGGAGGGCATTCCACGGTTAGTAACGGCCAGCTACTAAAAACGGTGAGGCGCGAAATTCAAATTTAAACGAACTACAACGGTTCGCGCGTTGGTGTGGGTCTGACAGACCCTACCAGGCATGCCAAGGGTTAAAGGAGAAAACTGCAAAAATAACAACTATGAGGTGAGTAATGTGATTCTTGTATTTAACTAAAATATTATCTTATACAACAAGCTTATTGAAATATTTAACTTAAAATCTTAAACATTGTAGCTCCTCGGAAAGGTCGTCTCATCCCTCCCGTGCCCAAGTAGAGTATCTAGTCGACTATCTTAGCAAACATCCTAGCTTAGCCAAGGGTTTTTCAAAAGTCCCGAGCGCTAGAGACGAAGCTAGAAAAACATGGGAGGAGTTGACTATCAAATTAAATAGCTTGGGAGGCTGCACTAAAACATGGAAACAGTGGACAAAGGTAGGCAATAGGCATATAGAAAACTATTCATCTTATACCGTGTAGGTATCTGGCTTACCTATATATTATTAATAAACTTTTAATTTTGCTTTAGTATTGGTCTGACAAAAAGAGTGCCGTGAAGAAAAAAGCTGCCCTAAGATACCGGGCACGCAATAAGACTGGTGGTGGATGTGAATCGGTGGTGGAGCTTTCAGAGGTGGAGGAGAAAATACTCACATTAATGGGCGGGGAAGGTTTTGCAATTGGTGATAGGCATTTGGAAATTAATCCATTTGAAGTAAGCTATTGTTATCGATTTTGTTGATCCGATACATGTATGTATGTAAAATATAATTATTCAATGTCATGTTCTTTTTTTAGGAAATCCCCGTCCTTACTGATGCCAACGAAAGCCCCACATTGCCGACTTCATCTATGATAAATGAAACCACAACTATTGTAAGTAAATACCTAGTGTATTAATAAAATATTACTTAATAATAAACAACTTATTAGTAAATGTTTCTTATATTGTTCTAGGAATACCAAGTCTTGGATGAGACTGCTATAAATACGGAAAATGTTAGTATGGCAGATACTGAGGTATATATTAATAAGATATTATGAAAATGGTACTTTTTTATTGATTCCAGTATTTGAAATACTATGTTTTTTTTTTCAGAGACCTCAACTAATTCAGCAATATGTTAACTGTATCCCGAATCCCGAACCTTCCCCTGCTCATACACCACCGAGAGCGGAGGTAACGAGCCCTCTGCAAGCAGTTACCCCCTCTGGCTCAGGCAACTTTCCTGCTCGACGTCAATTATTGAACGTCGCGGGTCCATCACCACGTCGTACTACAAGTAATTATGAGATTTATGAATTGATTTACAATATTTATAATCCATACTAATATTATAAATGCGAAAGTAACTCTGTCTGTCTGTCTGTTACTCAATCACGCCTTAACTACTGAACCAATTTGCATGAAATTTGGTATAGAGATATTTTGATACCCGAGAAAGGACATAGGATAGGTTTTATCCCGGAAATCCTACGGGAACGGGTTTTTCTTTGAAAACGCGGGCGAAGCCGCGGGCGGAAAGCTAGTCAACAATAAAAATTTGGAAATACATACAAATAAAACTAAATAATACTTGATAATGAATTAAGGAAATAATAATAACATCAGAAGACTTGTCAAAAATGCGTCACCGCGACCGGTGGAAATAATAATAAATTAATATTTATTTTACGTTTCAGGGTCATCGAGTCGTCCACAACAACGGCAAAGAAGACGATCACCTCCATCACAAAGGCGGCAATCTCAATTAACAACCTTTACTGAAAGGTTTCTTAGCTTGGAAGAGCAACGGATTGAGATTGACCGTCGCTACTGTGAGTTACAGGAGGTGATGGTCAACTCACAAAGGGAGACCAACAGAATGACAGCAGAGGGCCTGATTGCCGTCGGGGAAGGTCTTAAATTATTAGCTGAAAATTTAAAAAAATAAAATACTTTTATACTTAAATACATTTATTAGTTCTTAACTTATTTTAGTAGTAAAAAATTATCTGTGGTTTTACTTATAGTTTCTTAATTTACTAACATTAGTTTATAAGCCCTAATTGAGTTACTAACACCTATGAATATAATTTTCCGGAATAAATAATTTGCATTGATTTTTGATTGAATTAATTACAATTACCGCGTGTTCCTTGCCCTCCATAATTCATTTATCAATCTTTGTCTACATAGCTGACCAAGTGCAGTTTCATTAGGTACATCCTCATTTGAAGCTACACTTTGTCTGGTCCTATGAAAACCAGCCTCAACCTCTAGCTCTGAATTGAATATGGCTGGAGCTGGCAGGCCGGCACGATTACAAATATTGTGAAGCACGCAACATGCTATTACAATCTTCGAAACCGTGTCGGGGTCATAATGTAGGACTCTATGTGCTAATAGGCATCTAAATCTGGCTTTAAGGACCCCAATTGTTCTTTCTACGGTGTTTCTTGCAGTAGCATGCAGCTAGTTATAGTGATGTTCTGGTGTTCCCTCGTCTGCATTTGGAACTGGCACCATTAGGTACTGACGCTGCGGATACCCAGAATCACCTGTAACAATGAATATTGTTAAAAAATAAAATGTTTTGTCATCAACAATTATATTTTTATTAGGAGTTAGGAGTTTTCAATGATTTCGCCTGCTCTCCAATTTTTATGAATTCCGTGAACTTCGGTAATAAAGCCTAAATTACTCAGAAATAAAGTAGTTTTTTTAATGATGAAAGAATTTTTGAAGGAATTAATCCAGTAGTTTTTGAGTTAAATATTTACAAACAAACAAAGATTCGTCTTTATAATTAATTAGCTAAGAGGTAACTCACCTAACAAGTACACAGATTCGCCTGTTTGTACTAATTGTTCGAGGTGGTCCCGAATGATGCAATTATTAAAAATAAGGCTGTCGTGAGTCGCTCCGCCATATGTTGCATCTACATGTATTATGTTCAAATCTGCATCTGTGAACTGCAAAAAGAATTATTTTACAACTATTTTTATGTGGCTGTTCTAATGAATGTTAAAAAAAATATAGGTACTAGCAGCGTCTTGTGATTTATACTGCTTCGTTAATGATCCTATGGAATTGGTCCAAATTTCATTAAATCGATTTTCTGTGGTTCAAGTGCGAAAGCGTATACAGACATTATTATATCAGGCTTACCATTTGTACATTTCTTGCATGATATCCTTTGCGACAGTAGTATCGTTCTTCATGGCAAGTTGGTCTCACCATTGTCACAAAAGTCCCATCTACACATCCTATTACCCCAGGAATACTGAATTTCTCATAGAATCTGCAATAAGAAATAAAAAAATCATTAAATATTTTTCATTAACATGATAGGTTTATTTAGGTAGGTACACAAACCTTGTTTTGAGTCTCAGTCTTTCTTCAGAATTTTGGGGAAATCTTATGTATTTTTAGGGTTCCGTAGCCAAAATGGCAAAAACGGAACCCTTATAGTTTCGTCATGTCCGTCTGTCCGTCTGTCCGTCTGTCCGTCTGTCACAGCCGATTTACTCGGAAACTATAAGTACTACAGTGATGAAATTTGATGGGAATATGTGTTGTATGAACCGCTACAAAAATATGACACTAAATAGTAAAAAAAAGAATTGGGGGTGGGGCCCCCCATACATGTAACTGAGGGATGAAATTTTTTTTTTCGATGTACATACCCGTGTGGGGTATCAATGGAAAGGTCTTTTAAAATGATATAAAGTTTTCTAAAAAACATTTTTCTTAAAGTGAACGGTTTTTGAGATATCAGCTCTCAAAGTCGTAAAAAGTATGTCCCCCCCCCTCTATTTTTATAACTACGGGGTATAAAATTCTAAAAAAAATAGAGGTGATGCATGCTAATTAACTCTTTCAACGATTTTTGGTTTGATCAAAGTATCTCTTATAGTTTTTGAGATAGGTTGATTTAACTGTAATTTTGGTTAAGTTATTGTGCTTACACTGAAAACGATGGCTGAACCTTATAAGATAGATCAAAAAATATACTACAGTATTGTACACCTTTAAAAATCCGCGATGATATAAAATCTTTATAATGTAGGTACTTTTTACGAGAAATATTAGCTTATTCAAGCAATACGCCATTAATCCTTATCCAGTAATGTACCTTAAATACATTGTGCATTTGATAAAGTTTAATATTACAAATGTGATTGTTGAGTAATAATAGGTTAAACATATCCATCGAACCAATATTTTTAAAACGCGTTAATCCTATAGATTATTATTATTACATCGATTCAAGAAGATCGGTCGCTCGCTGCGCTGCAGCGCGTGAGTTGCGGGGCTTGGTCTCGCGCGGGGGCGGGGATAAGATAGCTAACCGCGTCGACCCGAACGGGCAGACACGTGAGGGCAGACGTCGTTGTCACTAAGAGAATTTCATCGTTCCCATTTATTAATATTGAATTGTACCTATTATAAAAAATAAGTAAGTAGGTATACTGGTTTAATAGGTGCTATTAAACCGGTCACGTACTAATAAATCCCCCAATAATATAAATTCATTTGTTTTTGGTGCAAATTTTAGTGTTTCGTAGCAGGTTTTTAAAATTTCTAAAGCTTATTGTATATCATCTAACAATGGATACTTTAGATAATACGTTTTCCTACATTCTGAATTATAATAACTATATCGAAGATGATGTGGTTCGCGCATTTCATGAAAAGTTACTTCGGTGCACATCATTTAGACCGCGTGAGCTAGAATTATTTCAACACCCTGAACTGATTGAACCTGTACCTAAAAATGAGACGCACCTTCAAGTAATTTATGACGGTGACGTGGGATTAGTGGGGCACTGGAGTTGTATTTATTACATTAATGGAATACTGCGTGTGTACGATAGTCTTGTTGGTGTTCTAGGAAAATCGCAAAAAATATATGTAAAAGCCTTGTTTCCGTATCTATCGGAGTCATGTATTCAGTTTCCAAGTGTTCAGCGACAACCGAATACTATTGATTGTGGTTTGTTTGCCATTGCTTTTGCCACCTCTTTAGCTTTAAAAACGAACCCTTCTCAATTTAATTACGTGCCAGAAATGATGAGACCCCATTTGCTTGAAATGCTTTTAACCGATGGGCTTTTGGCTTTTCCCGCTACGAGCAGGCGTTCACCAGGACGTGCCCCTTCTAATCTTTTCAATAATATAGCCCTTAAACTGGAGACAAATAAACAGAAACAGACTGAAAAGAAACAGAAACACCGTTCACAAAATTCAATAACATCCCACAGTCAGAACGATAACTTAAATTTTAATCAGAATTACGAGTATGTTATGGAGGAAACACAGAGCATAGCGAATAACTGTACTACTATGGACGCGGAACGTATAAAACAAAACAATAGAGATAGAAAGAGGCTGTCCAGATCTAATAAAGATGTTTCAATTAGAGAAAAAGAGAGGAACCAAGTCGCTAAAGAGGTTCTTAGGTCCAACAAACGAAAAAAGTGTCATGAACAGGTAGTGAATAGTTCTCTTCGCCGAAGCAAACGTTTAAATCTAGAAATAAGGCAAGTTGAGCAAGAACGCGACACTGAAGCTCATCGAGCTGCCCGTCAAGATGACGAGTACAGACGAGATGAGCAACAGCGTAATACTCAAGCTCATCGGGTAGCTCGAACGGATGTCCGATATCGACAAGCTGAGCAAGAGCGCGACACTGAAGCTCATCGAGCTGCTCGTCAAGATGACGAGTACAGACGAGATGAGCAACAGCGTAACACTCAAGCGCATCGAGTAGCTCGAATGGATGTCGAATTTAGAGAAGCTGAGCAAGAGCGCGACACACACGCTCGTCGTGTTACTCGAGAAAACGAGGAATATAGACGAAATGAACAGATGCGAAACAGTGCTGCTAGACAAGAATTACGATCGAAGCAAAAAGATTCATGGGACTTAACTGTACAAAATTATTTAAAAAATATTAAGGAAGGAAACACGCATCCTTGCCACTGCTGCGGTAGATTGTGGCACATTAATTCTATAAAAAAAATATCTAAGGATATTGCTTTAAACAAATATGGACAACTATTTGTGGATAATGTTTTCCATTTAAATCCAACTCAAAATTACGGAGAATTTTGTTCCACATGTGCAAGATATATTAACAAAGGTACTATACCTAGGCTTGCGAGGGCGAATGGTTTAATTTTTCCCTGTATTCCAGAAGTATTAAAAGACTTGACTCCTCTGGAAGAGCGTTTGGTAAGCCCACGCCATGTCTTTTTGAAAATTGTTCGCAGGGGTCAGGGTTTAGGATTCCAACATGGCCTTCAAGGTAACGTTGTTAATGTTCCAGTGCTAGTTAACAACATGGTCAGTGCTTTACCTCGGTCCGTAAATGACGACAACGTAATTACAGTTGAACTGAAACGAAGGTTTTGTTATAGGCACGGCCGCAAAGAACAAGTACGGCCTGAATTCGTGCGTAGGGCCGCGCAATATTTAGTACAGTGCGAGTTATTTCAGGAAAACGGTGTCGCACTAAATGTATCTTGGGCAGGTAATGATCCTGAAAATGAAACTAGATGTACATGCGATGCCGATGCTATCGACGAAGAGACTGTAGATTCTACGGAAGGTGTTGAACTTAACCCAGGAGGTACAGAAACACTTTTGGATAACAATCAGGATGTTATAGTACTGGCTCCCGGTGAAGGACAGCGCCCTATCTCTTTATTATTTGATGAGCATTTAGAGGAGTTGGCATTTATAAAAGTTCATTGCGGCGTCAAACGAGATTTTAAGATTAATTTGAGACATTCTGAAATAATTAAATCGGAAATATCAAGACAAGACCGACGAGCTGTTCGACCGGATTATCTTTTTACTGCTCTAAAAAAACAGCAAATGACAATTGTAAAAAATAGTATAACAACATGTCTTCGAAAAAAAACTGTTAAAGGAACACCAGTTTTAGCCAGTAATGTTCTAGATATGAACTATATAGATAATTTAGTTCAGCACGACGACGGGTATCGCGTACTTAGTGGCATTAGAAATTCTCCTTCACACTGGGAGGGAGAAAAGAAGAAGGTATTAGCCATGATAAGACAGTTTGGAGTACCATCTTTCTTTTTGACGCTGTCGGCTGCCGAAGTACAGTGGCTAGAACTTCTGGTAATGCTAAAGGAAGTTGTTGACGGTGAAACTGTTTCTTTGTATGAAGTCGAAAATCTAAGTTACGAAACGAAAGCGCGGCTCATTCAATCCGACCCGTTTATATGTGCCTCTTACTTTGAAACAAAGCTAAGGGAAATTCGTAAAACGTGGTCTTGTTCTTCCGGTCCTTTTGGAAAGTATGTTATTAGTCATTTTTACTATAGGATTGAATTCCAGCATAGGGGCTCGCCACATGCACATATGATGCTTTGGCTTGAGGAGGCACCTATTTTTGTACCCGGTGATGTTGAATCAGCTGAAAGAGTCGTCCAGTTTGTGGATAACATTTTAACTTGTGATAGCAATGAACTAACAGAGGATATTCTTCATGTTCAAAAACATAAACATACGCACACGTGTAGGCCCAAGCCGGACAAACTTTGCCGTTTTGATATACCGTTTTTCCCTTTAGATTCCACTCAAATACTAGTCGAACTTCCAAAGGATAATGCTTCTTATAAAAGGGTCAAAGATATTGCAAGAAGTATCCAAATTAAAATGCAAGATATTCCACCTGAAATAGAAACATTTACAGATTTTTTGGAATTCGTAGGTGTTACATATGAAAATTATATTTTAGCTATAAGAAGCACTTTAAAGAGGCCCAAAGTATTTCTAAAGCGGTCTCCAAAAGACACGTATATCAATGCATTTTCTAAAAAAATCATAGAGTTGCATAAAGCAAATATGGATATCCAGTATATAGTAGATCCATTTGCTTGTGCAGTTTATATTGTGGATTACATAAATAAGGCAGACAAAGGTATGTCACGTCTTTTACGTTCCGCCATAGAAGAAGCTAAAAATGGCAATAGCAGTATAAAGGAGTCCTTGCGTAGCGTTTCAAATGTTTTTTTGAACGCTAGTGAAATTTCTGCTCAAGAGGCCGTGTACTGTCTAGCAAGTTTTCCACTATCGAGAGCTAGTGAAGGAGAAATATATGTTAACACTAGTCTGCCACAGGAAAGAGTACATATTTTAAAAAGTACGCGTGAAATTCAAAATTTAGATCCTAATTCGGATGATATATTTCAAAAAAGCTTCATTGATTATTATACTAAACGACCAATTGCATTAGAAAATGTCAGTTTAGCCTATTTTGCAGCCTATTATTATTACTCGAAACGCCGGCCGGTCGCTAGTGCTACCTATCTAGATTCTAGTGACGACAATGACCATAGTCAAGAAATGGACGAAAACAACGGCAGTTGGCTTCCCCTACAAGACAATTTGGGATTTATAAGGCAAAAAATAAAACCCAGAATAATCCGTTTTCGCCGTTACAGTTATCATGAAGACCCAGATAACTTTTACCGAGAGCAAATAATGCTCTATATACCTTGGCGTAACGAGGAAGAGGAATTAATTAATCCTGATTTAGATTTAAAAAATATTTTTTTGCAACATAAAGATTTAATACAAAATGAAAGTGATCAGTTTAACAAGCTTGGAGGGCCAGACCAGTTCGAATCTTTATTGTTAGCTATAAGAGATGCTGATTCAAATGAGGAAAATGAGGAAATTAATGAGAGAGGGGTAAATGGGGTAGAGCCTTTCGGAGACTACGAATTTGAAACTCAAATCGGAGATGTTGCTGAGGACATTATTCCTGGCGGTCATGGTGGACCACAAATATGTGGCGATCCTTTAACTTTTATCGCTAAACCTCCGCAACTTTGTGAAGGTGATGTGCTTGATTTATGTAGAAAGTTAAATTTTGACCAACGAGACATATTACTACACGTCCTTGAAAACATGCGTAAGACATCTTCTCCTATTTATTTATTTATAAGTGGGGGAGCTGGAGTTGGCAAAAGTGTCTTAATAAGAGCTTTGTTCCAGTCCTTGACACTTCAGTTTAATAGGGAACCTGGCACGAACCCTGATGATTTAAAAATTCTCCTCACAGCGTTTACTGGAAAAGCCGCATTTGGTATAGGCGGACAAACCGTACACAGCGCCCTGGGCCTTCCAGTTTCGCAAGCAGGAAGTATTTTACCGGAACTTTCACCCAGTGTCGCCAACACATTAGCCACAAAATTGTCAAAAATGCGCCTTATTATTATTGATGAAATTTCCATGTTGGGTTCAAGAACTTTTCATCAAATCAATCGCCGACTACAACAAGTATTTCATTCATCTGTTTTATTTGCTGGCATATCTGTAATTGTTGTCGGTGATTTCAGGCAACTACCACCTGTCGGTGACAATTGGGTGTTTCAGCCTAGCTCACGAAATCCTCTTGCTGAATTATGTGGAACACCAATTTGGGATCTCTTTAGCTTAACGGAATTGCATCAAATAATGCGACAAAGAGATGATGTTGCCTTTGCTACAGCTTTAAATAATATGGCAAGTGGGACAATGACCGATGAAGATATAACACTATTTAAAAGTCGTTGTTTTAATAACAATACGTTGCCAGAGGAATCCCGAGGAGCCATTCATCTATATGCCAGCAATCGAGAGGTAGACAATCACAATAACGCAGTCTTATCAAGTATGACTACCGATGGAGCTATATCGAAAGCAATAGATACTGTTTGCGGTGAATTAAATTCCACAATGAAGCAAAAAGCTTTAGAGACAGTTTCCAAATTAACGACTCAGCAAACATACGGTCTTCCTTCGACTTTAGTTTTAAAGATCGGTGCTAAATACATGTTGACTGTTAATATAGATACTGCAGATGGCCTTACTAACGGATCTACTGGTAAACTATCAGCTATTGATTTTGCCATCAACAGGGCAACTGGTGAAAGACGGCCGTTGCGTATGTGGTTATCCTTCGATGATAATGTCATTGGCCAACACAAACGATGCAATGCAATCTCTTCGCTGCACCGTTATAAAAATAGACTGGACCAGGGCTGGACACCATTAGAACCGGTTACGTATACAGTAAAGCGGTATAAATCATCAAATTTACAGGTTCGGAGGAGTCAGTTTCCTGTTGTGCCAGCGGAAGCCATCACTATACACAAAAGTCAAGGTACAACCTTAGAGCGAGTGGTGATACATTTAAAACCTACAATTCAAAGATCAATGATGTACGTAGCGTGTTCTCGTGCAACTACTGCACAAGGTTTATTTATAGTAACTGATTCTTTCAAACCGCCACGCCCCCCTAGTTCTCAAGATTCTATAGTAAAAGAAATGGCTAGATTGCGACAGAAACTATTAGTTCCCGTTTTCCGATTTTTGAGGGAACTTCTTTAAATAAACATTTACCGGACATAGCCAGTGATCCACAAATATTATCATGTGACATTTATTTTGCATCAGAAACTTGGAGTTGCTTAAACGATAACTTCTCTTTACCCGGTTTCATAGAATTAATTAGAACAAATGGGCCGGAACAAACATCATCAAATCCTGGGTTTGGGGTTCTAGCATTTATTAAACCGAATTTGCCGATTACATCTCCTAAAAGCTACTTAGAGCAATCAAGTAGTGTTTCTGGACACATTGAAGGAGTCTCATTGGAGTATGATAATAAGAGATTATTTGCAATATACAGATCACCTAGGTGCTCCAATAATACCTTAAAAGAATTTATGAACAAATATATATTTAATGAACATTCTATGCCTACACTAATTTTTGGAGATTTTAACGAAGATTTCCTCAAACAAAACTACATACATAAATTTATGCAGAATGCGGGATATACACCTCTTCTCCAAAATTGTATAACCACTAGAGGTGAAACTCACCTGGATAATATATTTGGTAATTTTAATTGTGAAGCTGGTGTATATACTTCTTTATTCAGTTATCACAAGCCGATTTGGGCACGCCTATAGCACGGAATATTTATAAATACATATATAAAATTAATATTCATACATAAAAGTACAAGGCAAAATATCGGGAGAGTTTAGGCTCCATTCACCAGGTGTATAAATTGACATAATAAGTTTATTATATTTGCTGCTACGGAACCCTTTGTGCGCGAGCCCGACTCGCACTTGGCCGGTTTTTTTACTATACTTGGATGGCTTAGGGCTTCTATGACCTCGTGGATACTACGAGATGCTGATGGCTGCGACACAAACGAATTTATGTGTTTTCCACATATCCTTTGATAGCTCCCAGTCGCAAAGAAAGAAAGTGCACATAACAACTGAAAAAAATTAATGAAATTTCTTGAAACTATCAAAATAAAAGGTACTTAATCTGATAAGGAAACCATCCATAATTAAAGTCGGTTAATAACTCAAAACGTTTTTAAAGAAACCGTAAGGGAGAGAAACTTTGGACTTTAACATAGGGTACCTACCACTTGAAAGGGTGACATCATAAAAAATAATCGGGGATTAGATGACGTTATCGTTAGTGGTTCTATGTTCTATGCGAGGAAGTTATGTTACCTACCTACATAATGGAATGTTTTACAGAGTTATGGGAAAGTTATCCCAATATTCACACGGGATCGGGACTTCCGCAGATGAAATCACGGGACCGATGACTATTGTAACAGTAACTTTTCATGACATTATGAATACACATATAAAGCACTTAGATACATACCTTGACTCTAGCAGTTAATCCTCTTCGTCGACGTTGAGGTTTTTTAACTAAAACTTTAATGTCTTCCATCACTTGAGAAACTAGTTCTTCCGATAAACGGTAGCATTCAACAAAATTTTTATTTCGATTAATAATTTGCATTTCCCGAATGCTGGTACTTTGCCGGCGACTTTCTATTATATCCACAGCATTAGCTTCTCGTATTATAGCACTTAATATAAAATAACGCGCCATTTTAGTAAAAAAATATATAAAATTTGTATCAAATTTGTTCCACAACCACTAACTCACTCACGAACTCGGCACCTAATAGGCGAGTGAATTGCTGACAGGTGAATTCGTATTTGTAAATACTCGAACTCGACGTTCGAGGTGTAAAATTACCTTACAGAATGCCGAATTCATACTATAAACGTCAAAATCACAGACATGTATATTTAAGTAGACAACGCAAGTACCGCGATCTGTATGAAAACCAAGCGTGTCATATTTTTTGTACTGACCTTGACGCGTTATGACGTCACGAGCGCTTTTTAGTGATGTTAATTTCATTTTACGCTAAATCGATTAGGCCGCCACTCGCGCGGCGATTCTAGTATCGTCCTATCCCATCGAAGTAAATCGAAAGAAATCAGATCAAACTAGATCTATGTCTAAGAGGTAGTCAAATAAATGAATCGTAATCGATTACTAAATCGATTCAAGACAGAAAAATGATAATTACCATAGACAGAGGGATGATAAAATAAAGTTATAAACCTTTTAATATTCTAACAAGTAAACTAATGTGTTTTAGCTTTTTCTTACATATGCCCATTGAGTTACCATGTACTACGTACTAGAGAGGCCATCGAAAGAAAGTAATGAAACTGTCAATCAATCAATCTTTATGTCCCGTTGCATCGATCCATTTTCCTTTTATGTTCGGGTTACTTGGAAAACTGAAAAAACAAACATAGTCTAAGCAATAAGGAGTTTTCTTAAAAAACTCCCAAGATGACACTTTATAACTAATGGCGTCCATGTCATAATATTTATTTTTAGTACCTTTGTATTAAAATACTTAAAAGTTCTAGGTCAAGTCGTATTAAATGACAAAAAAAATCTATGCCTTTTTTTCTGAAAAATTGCTCCTTCAAATTATCATTTTTCTGTTCGATTATAAAATCGATTAGAATCGAGAACTGTTGCATCAAATGAACATCACTAACCACAAAATTGGACAGAAAAATGAGAACAGAAAAATGAGAAGACGCTATTCATTGCTTGTTATCATACGACGCGATCTTTACCGTGCCAAGTAAAAGCCGCAATGTATTCCGAATCATTTCGTATGATTTGGTATCCGTGTTTGTCACGATCGTTTTCCACAGATATTCTTTATTTGATTTTAAAATAAATAGTGCATATTCTGATTAGAAAATTACTTACCGGTGGAAGGAAACATCTATGCTAACTCGGCCACTCACCGCTGTGGAGTTTCTACAGTTTATAACGGCGCAATTCGGCATTTTACTTTATTCAGCTTCACGTCTTTCCTTGGCGAACTGCAAGCGCGGACTGAGTGTAGGCCAGCGTCAAGTAAGTTTCATAAACTTAGTTTGGACACGGGAAGTACATACACTCGCTTAGTCTATCTTGATACATGTCTGTGGTCAAAATACTCACTTAGCACAGTTCGCCTCGTCGCCGCTCTCGACGATGTGGCGCCACTAGTACTGTCGAGTTTTACAGAATACGAAATCGAAAACTCACCGCGGATTCCGCGTTCGAGTTTTTATAATAACCTTACAGAATAGCACTGCAGATTCCATTGGCGCAACGTAATTTTAAGTTTTCATTTTATATTCAATTAGCTTTATAGTTATTAATTGTTAAGACTTGCATCGAGCAAGACGTATTGTAATAAGTTTATATTAAAGTATTTCTAAGTGAATTCGTAGTTTTTTTTGGGGCCTCCGGCTGTCTGAAACATAATTTGTGTAATTGTTTATTTATTCTGAATCTTTAAGTTTATTGATTTTTATCCTTTACATAAGCTGTATTTAATAAAAAATGTTTAAAACTCGAATTTTCGAAATTTTTGATTTATAAGTTCTATGTAACGTTTTATAATTAAGTTATGGTATAATTAAATGTAGATTTCACTTTTGTACAGCTTAGACATTTTTCTGTATGGATACAGTGCCTTTCGATTTGAAGTTGGATAACATTTCATTTTATAGGTACTATTATAAAATTAAGAGCATGAAAGAAAAAAAAAAGCATTTCTTCATAATGCTATTGTTACCACAAAAAATATTTTCTTAATCGCAAATTTTAAGAGAAAATAAATTAAAATTAAAATTGATGTGGCGACGTTATACATACAGACGTTAGAACAAAGTCCACCATAAGAATGACGTCATTTAGGAATAAGACGATTTTTAAACATTAATAAAAACCTAAATATTTTCAAAAAGTAAAAATTACTGTTAGTTTTTATCTAGTTTTAATTAAAATAAAAATAAAAACAAGTAGCAAAAAATTTTGAAATGTTGTAATTTTGGAGCACCCTGTAAAGTCTGTATTTGTATGAACATAAGTGGAGATCGCGTCCACTTATTTTCATGCGTAAACGATGATATTCATACTCAACAGGTAACTTGGATTAACAAATAGGATAGGTTATATCCCGTAAATCCCACGGGAACGGGAACTATTTATTTATTGCACGCCTCATAAGCGAAGCGTTGAGGTGGGTACTACTGTCACTTCGCGCAAAACATCTGATTTTTCAAACTTAAAATGTCTTTATGTATCATACATTGCACTTGTAAGATAATAAATACACACACATATTAAGAAAAAAACACTATTTTTAACATTCATGATATTTTTGATGTCATTTTTGTTATTTAAACTAGTTAAAAAACAGTTTAAAAAAGTTCTGTCTTGGACGTCCGTGTGTCTGTATGTGCGGAGGATTTTCTTGTTAACACGATAGCGACCGAAATACTTTACTAATCGAGTCTTTTTTTTTCTCTTACGCTTGAGTATGCTCAGGAATAGAACCCTTTCATTTTTCAGGGTCTGATTCGATGTGGTTTAATTGTTATTAAATAAACAAAAATAATAATTAATAAATAATTATTTAAAAAAAATTATGAGGCGTGCACTTTTGGATTTTCCAAACTTTTTTCGTTTATTTCTATCTGAATAACCTATCAAAAGTAACATTCAATTGTGTAAATTTTATTTATTACGGATTCAACATCAAACAACTCTACGGTAAGTATCAAGGTGCGTATTAACTATAGAGCTATTATTTATTACCTTACCTATATGTTATAGCTAATTACTGCTGGGCGCTGCAGCTGGCTGCGATTTCGTCCATGTATCTACTGAAAGGTTTCATGACATAATATGAGCACAGGGGAATAAAATAAAAAGACCAGTATGTACATCCAAAAATATTTATTTCAATGATTACAAATTATCCTTAATCTAATTTTGAAAATCTAACACTGAATTAGATTCCTTACAATATTATTCAAATTAATAACAAAATAACGTATTTTACGACAAATTAATATTGAACTAATTATGTAGTTAAAACACGAAAGCGCATTACCTTATTATACCAGCTGCATTAACCAAAAATTTTATATGATAATAAGTATAATATTTTCAACTGATATCAAAATGTACGAAAAATAGTACTTAATAAGTAATTGAACTGAGAACATAATTTAATATTCACACAAAGCTGTATTGTTTCGATATACGTTGTTTTTATTGTAAACTGCATTACATATTTTGATAAAAAAATACTGTAAAACAACAGATGATGAAATTTTCAAAATGAAAAAAAAAATACAAATTTGCCGCGCAATCGACATTTGACAGCTCTACGACTGAATGAGGCGGTTAAAAAAGTTTGTATAATATTAATAGAAATAATTATCGAGATTTAAATTGCTCTACACAAGATTTATTTTGTTTGTTTTATTACTATACTTCTTAAAGACACAATTAACTCGTACTCGTAATACGATACCTTGGAGTTGGAGCGAAAATATTGTTTGTAATAATTTGGCTAGGAAAATACAACAAATCAAAAACACTATTTACTATGGAAAAAAAACCAGGAAGGTGAAAAACATATATTTACGATTTCGATGCACTCGACTTTTAGTAAAATAATAGGTAGGTAAAAATATTATTATGGTTTTGATCACAGACATATCTGTGGTTTTGATTTTAGCTACTAGTATCAGAAAGCTGCGTGTTCAATGCACGTCGGGGTCACACAACTGTGGAGGATACAGTAGACAATATACCTAATGAAGTTTTTCATCTTTTTATTTTACTGCAAATACAAAATAAAAATTAAACAATGGTAATGTAAATTCTAAACAAACTACTACCAAAATACAATTAGAACAAAAATCATTTGACTGGTTGATTTCACCCAGAGGCCAGAGGCGGCTCGTGACAAAATTGTATGGGTGTTCACTTGAAATAAAACAACGAAAATACAATAGCGTAGCGGGATAATTTATTACAAAAAAAAATGAGCACCACATTTTATAAATGTCTATAACACTAAAAATTACAAAGTACAGGCTATTTCAAAACGAATTCAATGATTATCAATAATTAGTAAATCACCGAATTTGCATTCGCGAGCGTACCTACGCGTAGGTATCCATAGTGTTTGTTTATACTAAAGGAATGGCAACGTCGCAATTGCTGCTGTCATGCGATGCGGCAACGTTGCGTGAGACTCAAAACGCTACCTGCTACGGTATGAACGATTGTTATAAAAATAAAAGTTATACATATTTGTTGGCGTAAACTATTTTATTCATCATTAATTTTGGAAAATAAATAATGTCAAAATTGATTACAATAAAACGCAGTTTTATTTTATTACATTACAGGTAAATTAGCTTGGAGAAATTTTTGCGTTTGTAGTAGTGTATGGTCAGCAAATAAAAAAAAACAACATTTTATTTTTAGTTTTTATTCAAGTATATAATATTAGTATTATTAATATTTTATTAGTTCCAAACATTACAAGCAGTGCCGATTTTTACTTCAGTGAAGACGTGTATGAATTAGGTGTTCTCCGGCCAAAAATGTAAACCACGGTAAAAGTGAAACTGTTCGAACGGTTCCGAACACTGCTTTGTGTAGCGCATGTCGCGTGACGGTCGGCTGCCGAGTAGGTATACCTACTCGGCAGCCGCGATACACGCGACAGACCAAAAAGTTTGAGACGATGTAATAAAAGTTTCACTTTAATAACAAACAATAACAACAATAACAAACAATAACAACAATCAACAAATACAAAATTTAACAATTAAACTACGTAATAATTATAATTTTCGAATGAAATGTGTGCTTTATGTTCTAACGGTACCAAGCGACTGACGCCGGACTGCACGAGGCACCTGCGGACAGCGTAAACTGGTTTATTCTGGTTTTGTGCGTGTTTCCACTTTCCACTATCAAGTGACGATTTATTTATTTGTTTTGTTTCGTAATTATTATGGTCAAATATTAATTACGAAACAAATTATTATGAACAAGATATTTTATTGTTTCACGGTATTCGCCTTGTCATTGGCTCAAGGACGTAAAATTGAATGATATATTATTTTTTTTATAAAGTCAAAACCATTTTCTTTAAAACATAAATCAGAGTATTGCTAGGGATAAGTATAAAATTAAATAGTAATGTTAGGATATCGAAACATTTTTGTATAGGCTAGAACGATATAATGGAAACGCGCTCTAAGATCTGAGTAATATACACACCACTACATATGCAAAAATTTCTCGAGACTAATTTCACTGTACACTATTGTTTTTTTTTATCAAAACATGTATGTATTTGAGTAGTTAGCAGCATATAATATTCTGAATTTCTGATCCATGCCTATTCACTCAAAACTAATAACACTAATGATTTGTAACAGTAAATTATTTCAATAGGTATTTGAACATTTCATAACCAACAAGTAAGAATAATTCGTATACAAGATACAATAACAAATCTAATACACTATTTATTATTTTATTATATTTCATTATGTGAAAATAACCAGGAAGGTGAAAAACATATTTACGAAAACAAAGTAACATATGGTTTTGCTATTAGCTATCAGGAAAAAAAATCGTATTGGAACAAAAGAAGGATTGTAACTGAATTAGGTAATTAGGTATGTTTGTTTCTGGGTGCACCGTTTTCGACGACGCGACGGCCGACGCGTGACGTAAACAGAGTAGGTACCTACTTTGCTAAAACAAACTAAGTAATAAAATTGTGTGTCTGTCTGAAAATTCGCTAAAGCATATTTTACCAATGTTTGCAAGTTTGTGATTACTTTGATAGTTTATCGATTTATAATAATTGTATACTTATATCATTGTTTAAAAATATTCAAACACAATATGATATAGGTACTGATTTATCACTGGTTTCAGTGATGAACTGATGAGTCAATGTTAGCCACAATACTAATCACTTTCGTCATACATGTGTATGAACTATGATTGATGTGATTTGCAATGTGGTGAAATTTCATAAAAATCACGGGCCAATTTTTTGTTTTGAATCCCACCGAAAATACATATACATATTACTAATTGCGTTATTAGAATAATTAATGACTATACCCACGATCAATTATTACAATTTACAATATAGTCTCAAATGCATACTAGAGAAATATTGCAATTTGAATCAAAAAATGCATAGCATACAAAAATAAATTCACAACACAAGAAATTCCGCGCGCAAATCATAGCGCGTGTCAATGAAATCAAGAATGTAATTTTATATCAAGCCGACGACGACGCCGAACTAAAGTACCTACAGTACCATTTACCTTCAGTGTACAATACAGTTTACAGACCTACGACGGACGAACAATAATGAGTAATAAATTGTTTACAAAAAAAAACATAGTTTCTAAGGTCATTAGTTTTATTTTATTTTATTGTTATTTTCTTTGAACGATTGGAAATGAAATTACTCAATTATTACACATAGAACTTTGATTTATTAGAATTATGCGAATTATGTATAAGATAACGAACGCGAATGCACGACATCTAGCGCGTCAATGTCTAAACATCGCCATTCGTTTAGACATTGACGCGCTAGATGTCGTGCTTTATGTCGTGTTTCGCTTGGCAAAAGTCACGCACACTACTGTAGAAGTGTCAAATTTTGCCGGTATTTCACTGTTGTTTTTCTAAGTAAATAATGTAAGTTATTGATTAAAAAGGTCGAACGCGGACACATTTCATTGTAGAGAAGTGATAAAATGATTAGTTTTAAAGAAATAGTGTCTGTGTTAAGTGTTTAGTCGTCATCAAAAATGTATGGAGGGACGGTCGGAACATCCACCTTAAACAAGAATTATTTCATATAGGTTTTCTATTCAAGAACTGCTCTTACCAATTCAAGATCCTTGGCATCTTGTGGATGTGGATAACCTGAGCATGATGGTTGATCAGTAGTATTTGATATGTCAATTAAGGCAAATTGAGATGGATGGTCTGCCTGAAAGAGATAAAAATGTTACTTATAACATTGGATATGGTCCCAAGTAATAATAAATAGATTGCTACAGAAACATGGACTCAATGTTTGGTAAATTGTAAAACTTTTAGTATTTTTTTTATTAAAAGCATTTATTGAACAAACATAGTGTATTATACTTATGGATAGTGTAGCTTTCCAACAACGAAAGAATTAAAAAAATTGGACCAGTACAACAGTAGGACAACTAAAAAAATAACTCAGTAGGTTTTAAGTACCAGTCATCACACCACTTGTCTCATGACACTCTAGGTCTCTAGAGCATATCAGTCAAAAAAGATATTGTGAAGCTTAAGTAAATGAATCCTTAGACACTATCGGAAATTTAAGAACAATTATAATCTTTTTTCCATTAAAATAATATCCTGGTTTTATTATATCGTAATATTGTCTTAATTCTAACTCTAAAATTCTATCCTTACCATATATAGTATTTAATTTTATTAATATATCCTTTAACACATTTGAACTTAACATAGAATGATGTGTTGAGGACGTACGAATGAAAGCTAATGTATTTTCAATTCTAACCAATTCTTGCAATATATCATCTACATTTTCTGTCATTATGCTAAGGATTTGGGCAAATTTAGCATATTTTATCAAACGGGATATTTGTATCCTGGAATCAGATAAATTTAAAGTCAATAACGTTCAAGATAGAATTCGAGGACAACCACTGAAAATAAGTAATATCGACTTAAATGAAATACACTTCAACCACAGCCCTGAAAATCATGTAAAGTTGAATTCAATAAATTTGGAAGATCTGCATAAGATTCATACTAAGGTACTGATGCAAGCACCGATTGAACTAGAAAAGAATACATCGACGATATACCATACCACTGTCCCAATTTATACATTCCTTTTGGGCACTTTGCTACTTTTCGCAACTTACAAAGTAATCCGTTATAAGAACGTTACGTGCTGGAAGAATCAAGACGACCCTAATACAAAGACGGAAGATCAAGACAGTCAAAATTGTACCGAATCTTCGCCAGGACCACAGTTTCCAGCAACATTTTATCACACCGTGCTCAAATAGTTGCTGGTCTTCGGGGGGAGGAGTTACGCCAACGGATCCCCAAGACATTGCTGCGTCGACGTTTCTCACGGGAACGTATTGTACGGACGTAGCAGCTAGGCTATTCTGTAAAAAACGCGCCCGAACTCGCATCTCACCTGAGTGAGTCGACTCACTTCACTTTCGAACGTTCGAGTTTTTGGTTTCGCATTCTGTAAACATCCGCTCGGCAGAGGCGAAGCGAAGTGAGTCTCACTTCGAAACTCACTTGCCTAGTGAAGGGATCTTATAGATTTGAATTTATCGACATTGTTATTATCTTTAAAATGCGGCAATTTAACACATTTTGAAGACATAATAACACTTTAGTATTGTACCGTGGGTGGAATTAAACTAAAATTGCAATTTTACACTGATAAATTCTTTAAAATCAAAATAATTCTAGCGTCACTGAAAAAAAAGGACGCTTGTCTGTGGTTCGTTTGACTTATGTTTATTTCTCAAGTGGTTTTTTGTACCTAATTTTAAAGTGTTTCGTGTTGCATTCTTTCTAAAAGTTATGTTGGAGTTTTGGCTGCATATTACATTCGATGTCCCCGAATTTCATTATTTTGTGTTGTTTAATCGATAGCTGGTAGTGGATTTTCTTAACAAACTGCTTTTCTTTTCCATCAAAAATGCGTAGTTTTTGTGAAAATCGAAATTGAAAATGATATTTTTTAAGGTTATTTTTGTACTAAAAACGCAACTTAAAGTAAAATCTTAAGCCATTATAGTATCAAAATGTCTAATTATCACACTCACACGCATTATTTTTAAATATATTTACGTACCTATTACTTTATTTACATATTACAATTTATTTTGTCAAAATAGTATTTTAACAATTTAGTATAGCCAAAAATCGTTCCATATTTTGTATTCACAACAAGCCACAGATAACACAGATTAGTTAATATGACGCAGATCACAGATTAGCAATACAAATATACTAGCTTATCATAGAGTATAAATGATACATTTTAATTTTTAATGTTTTTTTTATAGCTCACTTGCTTCAGTTTTAAAAATCGATTAACTTTTACTTTTAGTATTCAAATAGGTAGCGAGGAGCGAAGCGACGAGCGTGTTAGGTTAACTGTTGAACTGCCGCACGAGCCGAGCGAGCGAAGCGAGCGTGCCGCGGCAGCGGCCGGCGAGTGCCAGAAGCGACTTTAGGGCGATTCCCACTCAAACAAAAAAAAACTACGTAGGTTTAAACAACCTGTTTGTATTTTATTTATGTATCGTAAAATTTTTGTTATTATCAAATGCTATCTAAATTAAAATTACGAAGTGTCTAGTCGTCCGCTAAACGGATGAATAAAATAAATTAGTCGTCCGATTACCGGATGAATAAAATAATTTAATCGTCCGATTATTCGGATTACTAGATAACCTTTTAACACTAAAGCTAGTTGGGTTGGACTAAAGCAAAGGGGGCTCAGGACTTAGAAAATTTTTGATGGAGTTGGTGTCATTATAACACCTATTTATTATTGTTTTATCGTAAAGATTACGCTAATATAAGCATGTTTTATAGGAACAACTTTTCTCTAAAATCAAAAATGGCCGAGATATTCGCCCTCAATTCGTTAGGTTAGGTTTAGGTTAGGTTAGGTTAGGTTTCTTAAAAAAAAAATCAAGTTTAGGTTAGGTTAGCCGTTAGGTTAGGTTAGGTTAGGTTTCTTAAAAAAAAAACTACACAGAAATAGGAGCCCCGCGAAGTGGGGCTCCCTCGACGCGCAAAAAAAATCAAATACCTACGTGTGCCCTCCTCCCCCCTCTCCTCCCCCCACAAAAAACCTATAATACGTGCGGCAGTTCTCTAAAGAATTATTATTTTATTCATCCGGTAATCGGACAACTAATTTATTTTATTCATCCGTTTAGCGGACGACTAGCGCTGTCCTTAAAATTATTTTTGACAAATTCATTTTAAAAATCACTTTCGAATTATATTTATTATCTACAATTGTGAACGCGCCATATAACATTTATTATCTATAATGGCATGTCGTAAATACGTGGTAAATACAAACTTACATTTTCCAGGTAATATAATTTAAGAAATTGTTATAAATAAATTAATAATACGGCATTATATTTAAAAATATTGCCTGTGTGCGAGATTACTAGAAGTTTTAATACGACAATGGTATAAAAGTGTCGTTTTTAGTACAAAAATAACCTTAAAAAAAATAATTTTCATTTTCGATTTTCACAAAAACTACGCATTTTTGTTGGAAAAGAAAAGCAGTTTGTTAAGAAAATCCACTACCAGCTATCGATTAAACAGCACAAAATAATGAAATTCGGGGACATCGAATCAAATATTTAACCGGAGTTTTAGTTAATGTTTCAGTTTGGCTTTATTAAGTTGTTGTGTTATTGGTGTTAAACGTGTTGCATAAATTATTTAACCCTTGGCATGCCTGGTGGGCATAAGTTACACTCTATGCCTGGTGGGTCTCTCAGACCCCGATTTTAAAATGGTATTTTTTCTATAAATTTTATTATGTAAGGTGATTTAATGATTCAAGACGCATGCTTAAAGGGCAAAAAAGAGATAGTAATAAAAATCACATTAGAAATTAATCAACTTTATTAAAATATTTGAAATTAAACTTTAACTCACATTTTTAAGCAACATTTCGTGACTATACCTTTGTTAACATATAATTTGTATCAAAAGTAATGAGATCATAATCAGACTTTAATCCAATGTAAGGCACTATCATATACTTAATCTAAATAATAAAATAATTAGTCTTCATCACTTGCATTTACACTTTGTAAAGCTTTGGTTTGGTAACACTTTGCGCATGGAAAAATCGAGTGGTCAAGCCAAATGTGACAACTAATTGTCTCACAAATGTACTAATGGATGGACAGAGGCACCTCCATTTCAGTATCCGAAGAGGTGGAGCCTGCATCATTTTCTTCCTCCTCAATCAAATGCAACTAAGTCTTCCTCATCCAAACTCTTAGAATATTAAACTAGGTATATCCTCGTCTGTTAGTTGTTTATTCATGATTAAACTGAAAAAAAGAATAAAATAGGATAATGTAAAGTACAAACTAATATTATAACACCAAATTCCAATATTTATAAGAAAAAAGAAAAATAAATACTTACAAAATAAAGTCACGCCGTATGCCTGGTGGGGTCTGTGGGACCCGCACGCACTTTAAGCACATCCTTTTACGCTTGTAGCTCGCCTCGGGCTGAGGAAGTGGGTGGAGGGCATTCCACGGTTAGTAACGGCCAGCTACTAAAAACGGTGAGGCGCGAAATTCAAATTTAAACGAACTACAACGGTTCGCGCGTTGGTGTGGGTCTGACAGACCCTACCAGGCATGCCAAGGGTTAAAGGAGAAAACTGCAAAAATAACAACTATGAGGTGAGTAATGTGATTCTTGTATTTAACTAAAATATTATCTTATACAACAAGCTTATTGAAATATTTAACTTAAAATCTTAAACATTGTAGCTCCTCGGAAAGGTCGTCTCATCCCTCCCGTGCCCAAGTAGAGTATCTAGTCGACTATCTTAGCAAACATCCTAGCTTAGCCAAGGGTTTTTCAAAAGTCCCGAGCGCTAGAGACGAAGCTAGAAAAACATGGGAGGAGTTGACTATCAAATTAAATAGCTTGGGAGGCTGCACTAAAACATGGAAACAGTGGACAAAGGTAGGCAATAGGCATATAGAAAACTATTCATCTTATACCGTGTAGGTATCTGGCTTACCTATATATTATTAATAAACTTTTAATTTTGCTTTAGTATTGGTCTGACAAAAAGAGTGCCGTGAAGAAAAAAGCTGCCATAAGATACCGGGCACGCAATAAGACTGGTGGTGGATGTGAATCGGTGGTGGAGCTTTCAGAGGTGGAGGAGAAAATACTCACATTAATGGGCGGGGAAGGTTTTGCAATTGGTGATAGGCATTTGGAAATTAATCCATTTGAAGTAAGCTATTGTTATCGATTTTGTTGATCCGATACATGTATGTATGTAAAATATAATTATTCAATGTCATGTTCTTTTTTTAGGAAATCCCCGTCCTTACTGATGCCAACGAAAGCCCCACATTGCCGACTTCATCTATGATAAATGAAACCACAACTATTGTAAGTAAATACCTAGTGTATTAATAAAATATTACTTAATAATAAACAACTTATTAGTAAATGTTTCTTATATTGTTCTAGGAATACCAAGTCTTGGATGAGACTGCTATAAATACGGAAAATGTTAGTATGGCAGATACTGAGGTATATATTAATAAGATATTATGAAAATGGTACTTTTTTATTGATTCCAGTATTTGAAATACTATGTTTTTTTTTTCAGAGACCTCAACTAATTCAGCAATATGTTAACTGTATCCCGAATCCCGAACCTTCCCCTGCTCATACACCACCGAGAGCGGAGGTAACGAGCCCTCTGCAAGCAGTTACCCCCTCTGGCTCAGGCAACTTTCCTGCTCGACGTCAATTATTGAACGTCGCGGGTCCATCACCACGTCGTACTACAAGTAATTATGAGATTTATGAATTGATTTACAATATTTATAATCCATACTAATATTATAAATGCGAAAGTAACTCTGTCTGTCTGTCTGTTACTCAATCACGCCTTAACTACTGAACCAATTTGCATGAAATTTGGTATAGAGATATTTTGATACCCGAGAAAGGACATAGGATAGGTTTTATCCCGGAAATCCTACGGGAACGGGTTTTTCTTTGAAAACGCGGGCGAAGCCGCGGGCGGAAAGCTAGTCAACAATAAAAATTTGGAAATACATACAAATAAAACTAAATAATACTTGATAATGAATTAAGGAAATAATAATAACATCAGAAGACTTGTCAAAAATGCGTCACCGCGACCGGTGGAAATAATAATAAATTAATATTTATTTTACGTTTCAGGGTCATCGAGTCGTCCACAACAACGGCAAAGAAGACGATCACCTCCATCACAAAGGCGGCAATCTCAATTAACAACCTTTACTGAAAGGTTTCTTAGCTTGGAAGAGCAACGGATTGAGATTGACCGTCGCTACTGTGAGTTACAGGAGGTGATGGTCAACTCACAAAGGGAGACCAACAGAATGACAGCAGAGGGCCTGATTGCCGTCGGGGAAGGTCTTAAATTATTAGCTGAAAATTTAAAAAAATAAAATACTTTTATACTTAAATACATTTATTAGTTCTTAACTTATTTTAGTAGTAAAAAATTATCTGTGGTTTTACTTATAGTTTCTTAATTTACTAACATTAGTTTATAAGCCCTAATTGAGTTACTAACACCTATGAATATAATTTTCCGGAATAAATAATTTGCATTGATTTTTGATTGAATTAATTACAATTACCGCGTGTTCCTTGCCCTCCATAATTCATTTATCAATCTTTGTCTACATAGCTGACCAAGTGCAGTTTCATTAGGTACATCCTCATTTGAAGCTACACTTTGTCTGGTCCTATGAAAACCAGCCTCAACCTCTAGCTCTGAATTGAATATGGCTGGAGCTGGCAGGCCGGCACGATTACAAATATTGTGAAGCACGCAACATGCTATTACAATCTTCGAAACCGTGTCGGGGTCATAATGTAGGACTCTATGTGCTAATAGGCATCTAAATCTGGCTTTAAGGACCCCAATTGTTCTTTCTACGGTGTTTCTTGCAGTAGCATGCAGCTAGTTATAGTGATGTTCTGGTGTTCCCTCGTCTGCATTTGGAACTGGCACCATTGGGTACTGACGCTGCGGATACCCAGAATCACCTGTAACAATGAATATTGTTAAAAAATAAAATGTTTTGTCATCAACAATTATATTTTTATTAGGAGTTAGGAGTTTTCAATGATTTCGCCTGCTCTCCAATTTTTATGAATTCCGTGAACTTCGGTAATAAAGCCTAAATTACTCAGAAATAAAGTAGTTTTTTTAATGATGAAAGAATTTTTGAAGGAATTAATCCAGTAGTTTTTGAGTTAAATATTTACAAACAAACAAAGATTCGTCTTTATAATTAATTAGCTAAGAGGTAACTCACCTAACAAGTACACAGATTCGCCTGTTTGTACTAATTGTTCGAGGTGGTCCCGAATGATGCAATTATTAAAAATAAGGCTGTCGTGAGTCGCTCCGCCATATGTTGCATCTACATGTATTATGTTCAAATCTGCATCTGTGAACTGCAAAAAGAATTATTTTACAACTATTTTTATGTGGCTGTTCTAATGAATGTTAAAAAAAATATAGGTACTAGCAGCGTCTTGTGATTTATACTGCTTCGTTAATGATCCTATGGAATTGGTCCAAATTTCATTAAATCGATTTTCTGTGGTTCAAGTGCGAAAGCGTATACAGACATTATTATATCAGGCTTACCATTTGTACATTTCTTGCATGATATCCTTTGCGACAGTAGTATCGTTCTTCATGGCAAGTTGGTCTCACCATTGTCACAAAAGTCCCATCTACACATCCTATTACCCCAGGAATACTGAATTTCTCATAGAATCTGCAATAAGAAATAAAAAAATCATTAAATATTTTTCATTAACATGATAGGTTTATTTAGGTAGGTACACAAACCTTGTTTTGAGTCTCAGTCTTTCTTCAGAATTTTGGGGAAATCTTATGTATTTTTTTACTATACTTGGATGGCTTAGGGCTTCTATGACCTCGTGGATACTACGAGATGCTGATGGCTGCGACACAAACGAATTTATGTGTTTTCCACATATCCTTTGATAGCTCCCAGTCGCAAAGAAAGAAAGTGCACATAACAACTGAAAAAAATTAATGAAATTTCTTGAAACTATCAAAATAAAAGGTACTTAATCTGATAAGGAAACCATCCATAATTAAAGTCGGTTAATAACTCAAAACGTTTTTAAAGAAACCGTAAGGGAGAGAAACTTTGGACTTTAACATAGGGTACCTACCACTTGAAAGGGTGACATCATAAAAAATAATCGGGGATTAGATGACGTTATCGTTAGTGGTTCTATGTTCTATGCGAGGAAGTTATGTTACCTACCTACATAATGGAATGTTTTACAGAGTTATGGGAAAGTTATCCCAATATTCACACGGGATCGGGACTTCCGCAGATGAAATCACGGGACCGATGACTATTGTAACAGTAACTTTTCATGACATTATGAATACACATATAAAGCACTTAGATACATACCTTGACTCTAGCAGTTAATCCTCTTCGTCGACGTTGAGGTTTTTTAACTAAAACTTTAATGTCTTCCATCACTTGAGAAACTAGTTCTTCCGATAAACGGTAGCATTCAACAAAATTTTTATTTCGATTAATAATTTGCATTTCCCGAATGCTGGTACTTTGCCGGCGACTTTCTATTATATCCACAGCATTAGCTTCTCGTATTATAGCACTTAATATAAAATAACGCGCCATTTTAGTAAAAAAATATATAAAATTTGTATCAAATTTGTTCCACAACCACTAACTCACTCACGAACTCGGCACCTAATAGGCGAGTGAATTGCTGACAGGTGAATTCGTATTTGTAAATACTCGAACTCGACGTTCGAGGTGTAAAATTACCTTACAGAATGCCGAATTCATACTATAAACGTCAAAATCACAGACATGTATATTTAAGTAGACAACGCAAGTACCGCGATCTGTATGAAAACCAAGCGTGTCATATTTTTTGTACTGACCTTGACGCGTTATGACGTCACGAGCGCTTTTTAGTGATGTTAATTTCATTTTACGCTAAATCGATTAGGCCGCCACTCGCGCGGCGATTCTAGTATCGTCCTATCCCATCGAAGTAAATCGAAAGAAATCAGATCAAACTAGATCTATGTCTAAGAGGTAGTCAAATAAATGAATCGTAATCGATTACTAAATCGATTCAAGACAGAAAAATGATAATTACCATAGACAGAGGGATGATAAAATAAAGTTATAAACCTTTTAATATTCTAACAAGTAAACTAATGTGTTTTAGCTTTTTCTTACATATGCCCATTGAGTTACCATGTACTACGTACTAGAGAGGCCATCGAAAGAAAGTAATGAAACTGTCAATCAATCAATCTTTATGTCCCGTTGCATCGATCCATTTTCCTTTTATGTTCGGGTTACTTGGAAAACTGAAAAAACAAACATAGTCTAAGCAATAAGGAGTTTTCTTAAAAAACTCCCAAGATGACACTTTATAACTAATGGCGTCCATGTCATAATATTTATTTTTAGTACCTTTGTATTAAAATACTTAAAAGTTCTAGGTCAAGTCGTATTAAATGACAAAAAAAATCTATGCCTTTTTTTCTGAAAAATTGCTCCTTCAAATTATCATTTTTCTGTTCGATTATAAAATCGATTAGAATCGAGAACTGTTGCATCAAATGAACATCACTAACCACAAAATTGGACAGAAAAATGAGAACAGAAAAATGAGAAGACGCTATTCATTGCTTGTTATCATACGACGCGATCTTTACCGTGCCAAGTAAAAGCCGCAATGTATTCCGAATCATTTCGTATGATTTGGTATCCGTGTTTGTCACGATCGTTTTCCACAGATATTCTTTATTTGATTTTAAAATAAATAGTGCATATTCTGATTAGAAAATTACTTACCGGTGGAAGGAAACATCTATGCTAACTCGGCCACTCACCGCTGTGGAGTTTCTACAGTTTATAACGGCGCAATTCGGCATTTTACTTTATTCAGCTTCACGTCTTTCCTTGGCGAACTGCAAGCGCGGACTGAGTGTAGGCCAGCGTCAAGTAAGTTTCATAAACTTAGTTTGGACACGGGAAGTACATACACTCGCTTAGTCTATCTTGATACATGTCTGTGGTCAAAATACTCACTTAGCACAGTTCGCCTCGTCGCCGCTCTCGACGATGTGGCGCCACTAGTACTGTCGAGTTTTACAGAATACGAAATCGAAAACTCACCGCGGATTCCGCGTTCGAGTTTTTATAATAACCTTACAGAATAGCACTGCAGATTCCATTGGCGCAACGTAATTTTAAGTTTTCATTTTATATTCAATTAGCTTTATAGTTATTAATTGTTAAGACTTGCATCGAGCAAGACGTATTGTAATAAGTTTATATTAAAGTATTTCTAAGTGAATTCGTAGTTTTTTTTGGGGCCTCCGGCTGTCTGAAACATAATTTGTGTAATTGTTTATTTATTCTGAATCTTTAAGTTTATTGATTTTTATCCTTTACATAAGCTGTATTTAATAAAAAATGTTTAAAACTCGAATTTTCGAAATTTTTGATTTATAAGTTCTATGTAACGTTTTATAATTAAGTTATGGTATAATTAAATGTAGATTTCACTTTTGTACAGCTTAGACATTTTTCTGTATGGATACAGTGCCTTTCGATTTGAAGTTGGATAACATTTCATTTTATAGGTACTATTATAAAATTAAGAGCATGAAAGAAAAAAAAAAGCATTTCTTCATAATGCTATTGTTACCACAAAAAATATTTTCTTAATCGCAAATTTTAAGAGAAAATAAATTAAAATTAAAATTGATGTGGCGACGTTATACATACAGACGTTAGAACAAAGTCCACCATAAGAATGACGTCATTTAGGAATAAGACGATTTTTAAACATTAATAAAAACCTAAATATTTTCAAAAAGTAAAAATTACTGTTAGTTTTTATCTAGTTTTAATTAAAATAAAAATAAAAACAAGTAGCAAAAAATTTTGAAATGTTGTAATTTTGGAGCACCCTGTAAAGTCTGTATTTGTATGAACATAAGTGGAGATCGCGTCCACTTATTTTCATGCGTAAACGATGATATTCATACTCAACAGGTAACTTGGATTAACAAATAGGATAGGTTATATCCCGTAAATCCCACGGGAACGGGAACTATTTATTTATTGCACGCCTCATAAGCGAAGCGTTGAGGTGGGTACTACTGTCACTTCGCGCAAAACATCTGATTTTTCAAACTTAAAATGTCTTTATGTATCATACATTGCACTTGTAAGATAATAAATACACACACATATTAAGAAAAAAACACTATTTTTAACATTCATGATATTTTTGATGTCATTTTTGTTATTTAAACTAGTTAAAAAACAGTTTAAAAAAGTTCTGTCTTGGACGTCCGTGTGTCTGTATGTGCGGAGGATTTTCTTGTTAACACGATAGCGACCGAAATACTTTACTAATCGAGTCTTTTTTTTTTCTCTTACGCTTGAGTATGCTCAGGAATAGAACCCTTTCATTTTTCAGGGTCTGATTCGATGTGGTTTAATTGTTATTAAATAAACAAAAATAATAATTAATAAATAATTATTAAAAAAAAATTATGAGGCGTGCACTTTTGGATTTTCCAAACTTTTTTCGTTTATTTCTATCTGAATAACCTATCAAAAGTAACATTCAATTGTGTAAATTTTATTTATTACGGATTCAACATCAAACAACTCTACGGTAAGTATCAAGGTGCGTATTAACTATAGAGCTATTATTTATTACCTTACCTACCTATATGTTATAGCTAATTACTGCTGGGCGCTGCAGCTGGCTGCGATTTCGTCCATGTATCTACTGAAAGGTTTCATGACATAATATGAGCACAGGGGAATAAAATAAAAAGACCAGTATGTACATCCAAAAATATTTATTTCAATGATTACAAATTATCCTTAATCTAATTTTGAAAATCTAACACTGAATTAGATTCCTTACAATATTATTCAAATTAATAACAAAATAACGTATTTTACGACAAATTAATATTGAACTAATTATGTAGTTAAAACACGAAAGCGCATTACCTTATTATACCAGCTGCATTAACCAAAAATTTTATATGATAATAAGTATAATATTTTCAACTGATATCAAAATGTACGAAAAATAGTACTTAATAAGTAATTGAACTGAGAACATAATTTAATATTCACACAAAGCTGTATTGTTTCGATATACGTTGTTTTTATTGTAAACTGCATTACATATTTTGATAAAAAAATACTGTAAAACAACAGATGATGAAATTTTCAAAATGAAAAAAAAAATACAAATTTGCCGCGCAATCGACATTTGACAGCTCTACGACTGAATGAGGCGGTTAAAAAAGTTTGTATAATATTAATAGAAATAATTATCGAGATTTAAATTGCTCTACACAAGATTTATTTTGTTTGTTTTATTACTATACTTCTTAAAGACACAATTAACTCGTACTCGTAATACGATACCTTGGAGTTGGAGCGAAAATATTGTTTGTAATAATTTGGCTAGGAAAATACAACAAATCAAAAACACTATTTACTATGGAAAAAAAACCAGGAAGGTGAAAAACATATATTTACGATTTCGATGCACTCGACTTTTAGTAAAATAATAGGTAGGTAAAAATATTATTATGGTTTTGATCACAGACATATCTGTGGTTTTGATTTTAGCTACTAGTATCAGAAAGCTGCGTGTTCAATGCACGTCGGGGTCACACAACTGTGGAGGATACAGTAGACAATATACCTAATGAAGTTTTTCATCTTTTTATTTTACTGCAAATACAAAATAAAAATTAAACAATGGTAATGTAAATTCTAAACAAACTACTACCAAAATACAATTAGAACAAAAATCATTTGACTGGTTGATTTCACCCAGAGGCCAGAGGCGGCTCGTGACAAAATTGTATGGGTGTTCACTTGAAATAAAACAACGAAAATACAATAGCGTAGCGGGATAATTTATTACAAAAAAAAATGAGCACCACATTTTATAAATGTCTATAACACTAAAAATTACAAAGTACAGGCTATTTCAAAACGAATTCAATGATTATCAATAATTAGTAAATCACCGAATTTGCATTCGCGAGCGTACCTACGCGTAGGTATCCATAGTGTTTGTTTATACTAAAGGAATGGCAACGTCGCAATTGCTGCTGTCATGCGATGCGGCAACGTTGCGTGAGACTCAAAACGCTACCTGCTACGGTATGAACGATTGTTATAAAAATAAAAGTTATACATATTTGTTGGCGTAAACTATTTTATTCATCATTAATTTTGGAAAATAAATAATGTCAAAATTGATTACAATAAAACGCAGTTTTATTTTATTACATTACAGGTAAATTAGCTTGGAGAAATTTTTGCGTTTGTAGTAGTGTATGGTCAGCAAATAAAAAAAAACAACATTTTATTTTTAGTTTTTATTCAAGTATATAATATTAGTATTATTAATATTTTATTAGTTCCAAACATTACAAGCAGTGCCGATTTTTACTTCAGTGAAGACGTGTATGAATTAGGTGTTCTCCGGCCAAAAATGTAAACCACGGTAAAAGTGAAACTGTTCGAACGGTTCCGAACACTGCTTTGTGTAGCGCATGTCGCGTGACGGTCGGCTGCCGAGTAGGTATACCTACTCGGCAGCCGCGATACACGCGACAGACCAAAAAGTTTGAGACGATGTAATAAAAGTTTCACTTTAATAACAAACAATAACAACAATAACAAACAATAACAACAATCAACAAATACAAAATTTAACAATTAAACTACGTAATAATTATAATTTTCGAATGAAATGTGTGCTTTATGTTCTAACGGTACCAAGCGACTGACGCCGGACTGCACGAGGCACCTGCGGACAGCGTAAACTGGTTTATTCTGGTTTTGTGCGTGTTTCCACTTTCCACTATCAAGTGACGATTTATTTATTTGTTTTGTTTCGTAATTATTATGGTCAAATATTAATTACGAAACAAATTATTATGAACAAGATATTTTATTGTTTCACGGTATTCGCCTTGTCATTGGCTCAAGGACGTAAAATTGAATGATATATTATTTTTTTTATAAAGTCAAAACCATTTTCTTTAAAACATAAATCAGAGTATTGCTAGGGATAAGTATAAAATTAAATAGTAATGTTAGGATATCGAAACATTTTTGTATAGGCTAGAACGATATAATGGAAACGCGCTCTAAGATCTGAGTAATATACACACCACTACATATGCAAAAATTTCTCGAGACTAATTTCACTGTACACTATTGTTTTTTTTTATCAAAACATGTATGTATTTGAGTAGTTAGCAGCATATAATATTCTGAATTTCTGATCCATGCCTATTCACTCAAAACTAATAACACTAATGATTTGTAACAGTAAATTATTTCAATAGGTATTTGAACATTTCATAACCAACAAGTAAGAATAATTCGTATACAAGATACAATAACAAATCTAATACACTATTTATTATTTTATTATATTTCATTATGTGAAAATAACCAGGAAGGTGAAAAACATATTTACGAAAACAAAGTAACATATGGTTTTGCTATTAGCTATCAGGAAAAAAAATCGTATTGGAACAAAAGAAGGATTGTAACTGAATTAGGTAATTAGGTATGTTTGTTTCTGGGTGCACCGTTTTCGACGACGCGACGGCCGACGCGTGACGTAAACAGAGTAGGTACCTACTTTGCTAAAACAAACTAAGTAATAAAATTGTGTGTCTGTCTGAAAATTCGCTAAAGCATATTTTACCAATGTTTGCAAGTTTGTGATTACTTTGATAGTTTATCGATTTATAATAATTGTATACTTATATCATTGTTTAAAAATATTCAAACACAATATGATATAGGTACTGATTTATCACTGGTTTCAGTGATGAACTGATGAGTCAATGTTAGCCACAATACTAATCACTTTCGTCATACATGTGTATGAACTATGATTGATGTGATTTGCAATGTGGTGAAATTTCATAAAAATCACGGGCCAATTTTTTGTTTTGAATCCCACCGAAAATACATATACATATTACTAATTGCGTTATTAGAATAATTAATGACTATACCCACGATCAATTATTACAATTTACAATATAGTCTCAAATGCATACTAGAGAAATATTGCAATTTGAATCAAAAAATGCATAGCATACAAAAATAAATTCACAACACAAGAAATTCCGCGCGCAAATCATAGCGCGTGTCAATGAAATCAAGAATGTAATTTTATATCAAGCCGACGACGACGCCGAACTAAAGTACCTACAGTACCATTTACCTTCAGTGTACAATACAGTTTACAGACCTACGACGGACGAACAATAATGAGTAATAAATTGTTTACAAAAAAAAACATAGTTTCTAAGGTCATTAGTTTTATTTTATTTTATTGTTATTTTCTTTGAACGATTGGAAATGAAATTACTCAATTATTACACATAGAACTTTGATTTATTAGAATTATGCGAATTATGTATAAGATAACGAACGCGAATGCACGACATCTAGCGCGTCAATGTCTAAACATCGCCATTCGTTTAGACATTGACGCGCTAGATGTCGTGCTTTATGTCGTGTTTCGCTTGGCAAAAGTCACGCACACTACTGTAGAAGTGTCAAATTTTGCCGGTATTTCACTGTTGTTTTTCTAAGTAAATAATGTAAGTTATTGATTAAAAAGGTCGAACGCGGACACATTTCATTGTAGAGAAGTGATAAAATGATTAGTTTTAAAGAAATAGTGTCTGTGTTAAGTGTTTAGTCGTCATCAAAAATGTATGGAGGGACGGTCGGAACATCCACCTTAAACAAGAATTATTTCATATAGGTTTTCTATTCAAGAACTGCTCTTACCAATTCAAGATCCTTGGCATCTTGTGGATGTGGATAACCTGAGCATGATGGTTGATCAGTAGTATTTGATATGTCAATTAAGGCAAATTGAGATGGATGGTCTGCCTGAAAGAGATAAAAATGTTACTTATAACATTGGATATGGTCCCAAGTAATAATAAATAGATTGCTACAGAAACATGGACTCAATGTTTGGTAAATTGTAAAACTTTTAGTATTTTTTTTATTAAAAGCATTTATTGAACAAACATAGTGTATTATACTTATGGATAGTGTAGCTTTCCAACAACGAAAGAATTAAAAAAATTGGACCAGTACAACAGTAGGACAACTAAAAAAATAACTCAGTAGGTTTTAAGTACCAGTCATCACACCACTTGTCTCATGACACTCTAGGTCTCTAGAGCATATCAGTCAAAAAAGATATTGTGAAGCTTAAGTAAATGAATCCTTAGACACTATCGGAAATTTAAGAACAATTATAATCTTTTTTCCATTAAAATAATATCCTGGTTTTATTATATCGTAATATTGTCTTAATTCTAACTCTAAAATTCTATCCTTACCATATATAGTATTTAATTTTATTAATATATCCTTTAACACATTTGAACTTAACATAGAATGATGTGTTGAGGACGTACGAATGAAAGCTAATGTATTTTCAATTCTAACCAATTCTTGCAATATATCATCTACATTTTCTGTCATTATGCTAAGGATTTGGGCAAATTTAGCATATTTTATCAAACGGGATATTTGTATCCTGGAATCAGATAAATTTAAAGTCAATAACGTTCAAGATAGAATTCGAGGACAACCACTGAAAATAAGTAATATCGACTTAAATGAAATACACTTCAACCACAGCCCTGAAAATCATGTAAAGTTGAATTCAATAAATTTGGAAGATCTGCATAAGATTCATACTAAGGTACTGATGCAAGCACCGATTGAACTAGAAAAGAATACATCGACGATATACCATACCACTGTCCCAATTTATACATTCCTTTTGGGCACTTTGCTACTTTTCGCAACTTACAAAGTAATCCGTTATAAGAACGTTACGTGCTGGAAGAATCAAGACGACCCTAATACAAAGACGGAAGATCAAGACAGTCAAAATTGTACCGAATCTTCGCCAGGACCACAGTTTCCAGCAACATTTTATCACACCGTGCTCAAATAGTTGCTGGTCTTCGGGGGGAGGAGTTACGCCAACGGATCCCCAAGACATTGCTGCGTCGACGTTTCTCACGGGAACGTATTGTACGGACGTAGCAGCTAGGCTATTCTGTAAAAAACGCGCCCGAACTCGCATCTCACCTGAGTGAGTCGACTCACTTCACTTTCGAACGTTCGAGTTTTTGGTTTCGCATTCTGTAAACATCCGCTCGGCAGAGGCGAAGCGAAGTGAGTCTCACTTCGAAACTCACTTGCCTAGTGAAGGGATCTTATAGATTTGAATTTATCGACATTGTTATTATCTTTAAAATGCGGCAATTTAACACATTTTGAAGACATAATAACACTTTAGTATTGTACCGTGGGTGGAATTAAACTAAAATTGCAATTTTACACTGATAAATTCTTTAAAATCAAAATAATTCTAGCGTCACTGAAAAAAAAGGACGCTTGTCTGTGGTTCGTTTGACTTATGTTTATTTCTCAAGTGGTTTTTTGTACCTAATTTTAAAGTGTTTCGTGTTGCATTCTTTCTAAAAGTTATGTTGGAGTTTTGGCTGCATATTACATTCGATGTCCCCGAATTTCATTATTTTGTGTTGTTTAATCGATAGCTGGTAGTGGATTTTCTTAACAAACTGCTTTTCTTTTCCATCAAAAATGCGTAGTTTTTGTGAAAATCGAAATTGAAAATGATATTTTTTAAGGTTATTTTTGTACTAAAAACGCAACTTAAAGTAAAATCTTAAGCCATTATAGTATCAAAATGTCTAATTATCACACTCACACGCATTATTTTTAAATATATTTACGTACCTATTACTTTATTTACATATTACAATTTATTTTGTCAAAATAGTATTTTAACAATTTAGTATAGCCAAAAATCGTTCCATATTTTGTATTCACAACAAGCCACAGATAACACAGATTAGTTAATATGACGCAGATCACAGATTAGCAATACAAATATACTAGCTTATCATAGAGTATAAATGATACATTTTAATTTTTAATGTTTTTTTTATAGCTCACTTGCTTCAGTTTTAAAAATCGATTAACTTTTACTTTTAGTATTCAAATAGGTAGCGAGGAGCGAAGCGACGAGCGTGTTAGGTTAACTGTTGAACTGCCGCACGAGCCGAGCGAGCGAAGCGAGCGTGCCGCGGCAGCGGCCGGCGAGTGCCAGAAGCGACTTTAGGGCGATTCCCACTCAAACAAAAAAAAAACTACGTAGGTTTAAACAACCTGTTTGTATTTTATTTATGTATCGTAAAATTTTTGTTATTATCAAATGCTATCTAAATTAAAATTACGAAGTGTCTAGTCGTCCGCTAAACGGATGAATAAAATAAATTAGTCGTCCGATTACCGGATGAATAAAATAATTTAATCGTCCGATTATTCGGATTACTAGATAACCTTTTAACACTAAAGCTAGTTGGGTTGGACTAAAGCAAAGGGGGCTCAGGACTTAGAAAATTTTTGATGGAGTTGGTGTCATTATAACACCTATTTATTATTGTTTTATCGTAAAGATTACGCTAATATAAGCATGTTTTATAGGAACAACTTTTCTCTAAAATCAAAAATGGCCGAGATATTCGCCCTCAATTCGTTAGGTTAGGTTTAGGTTAGGTTAGGTTAGGTTTCTTAAAAAAAAAATCAAGTTTAGGTTAGGTTAGCCGTTAGGTTAGGTTAGGTTAGGTTTCTTAAAAAAAAAACTACACAGAAATAGGAGCCCCGCGAAGTGGGGCTCCCTCGACGCGCAAAAAAAATCAAATACCTACGTGTGCCCTCCTCCCCCCACAAAAAACCTATAATACGTGCGGCAGTTCTCTAAAGAATTATTATTTTATTCATCCGGTAATCGGACAACTAATTTATTTTATTCATCCGTTTAGCGGACGACTAGCGCTGTCCTTAAAATTATTTTTGACAAATTCATTTTAAAAATCACTTTCGAATTATATTTATTATCTACAATTGTGAACGCGCCATATAACATTTATTATCTATAATGGCATGTCGTAAATACGTGGTAAATACAAACTTACATTTTCCAGGTAATATAATTTAAGAAATTGTTATAAATAAATTAATAATACGGCATTATATTTAAAAATATTGCCTGTGTGCGAGATTACTAGAAGTTTTAATACGACAATGGTATAAAAGTGTCGTTTTTAGTACAAAAATAACCTTAAAAAAAATAATTTTCATTTTCGATTTTCACAAAAACTACGCATTTTTGTTGGAAAAGAAAAGCAGTTTGTTAAGAAAATCCACTACCAGCTATCGATTAAACAGCACAAAATAATGAAATTCGGGGACATCGAATCAAATATTTAACCGGAGTTTTAGTTAATGTTTCAGTTTGGCTTTATTAAGTTGTTGTGTAATTGGTGTTAAACGTGTTGCATAAATTATTTAACCCTTGGCATGCCTGGTGGGCATAAGTTACACTCTATGCCTGGTGGGTCTCTCAGACCCCGATTTTAAAATGGTATTTTTTCTATAAATTTTATTATGTAAGGTGATTTAATGATTCAAGACGCATGCTTAAAGGGCAAAAAAGAGATAGTAATAAAAATCACATTAGAAATTAATCAACTTTATTAAAATATTTGAAATTAAACTTTAACTCACATTTTTAAGCAACATTTCGTGACTATACCTTTGTTAACATATAATTTGTATCAAAAGTAATGAGATCATAATCAGACTTTAATCCAATGTAAGGCACTATCATATACTTAATCTAAATAATAAAATAATTAGTCTTCATCACTTGCATTTACACTTTGTAAAGCTTTGGTTTGGTAACACTTTGCGCATGGAAAAATCGAGTGGTCAAGCCAAATGTGACAACTAATTGTCTCACAAATGTACTAATGGATGGACAGAGGCACCTCCATTTCAGTATCCGAAGAGGTGGAGCCTGCATCATTTTCTTCCTCCTCAATCAAATGCAACTAAGTCTTCCTCATCCAAACTCTTAGAATATTAAACTAGGTATATCCTCGTCTGTTAGTTGTTTATTCATGATTAAACTGAAAAAAAGAATAAAATAGGATAATGTAAAGTACAAACTAATATTATAACACCAAATTCCAATATTTATAAGAAAAAAGAAAAATAAATACTTACAAAATAAAGTCACGCCGTATGCCTGGTGGGGTCTGTGGGACCCGCACGCACTTTAAGCACATCCTTTTACGCTTGTAGCTCGCCTCGGGCTGAGGAAGTGGGTGGAGGGCATTCCACGGTTAGTAACGGCCAGCTACTAAAAACGGTGAGGCGCGAAATTCAAATTTAAACGAACTACAACGGTTCGCGCGTTGGTGTGGGTCTGACAGACCCTACCAGGCATGCCAAGGGTTAAAGGAGAAAACTGCAAAAATAACAACTATGAGGTGAGTAATGTGATTCTTGTATTTAACTAAAATATTATCTTATACAACAAGCTTATTGAAATATTTAACTTAAAATCTTAAACATTGTAGCTCCTCGGAAAGGTCGTCTCATCCCTCCCGTGCCCAAGTAGAGTATCTAGTCGACTATCTTAGCAAACATCCTAGCTTAGCCAAGGGTTTTTCAAAAGTCCCAAGCGCTAGAGACGAAGCTAGAAAAACATGGGAGGAGTTGACTATCAAATTAAATAGCTTGGGAGGCTGCACTAAAACATGGAAACAGTGGACAAAGGTAGGCAATAGGCATATAGAAAACTATTCATCTTATACCGTGTAGGTATCTGGCTTACCTATATATTATTAATAAACTTTTAATTTTGCTTTAGTATTGGTCTGACAAAAAGAGTGCCGTGAAGAAAAAAGCTGCCCTAAGATACCGGGCACGCAATAAGACTGGTGGTGGATGTGAATCGGTGGTGGAGCTTTCAGAGGTGGAGGAGAAAATACTCACATTAATGGGCGGGGAAGGTTTTGCAATTGGTGATAGGCATTTGGAAATTAATCCATTTGAAGTAAGCTATTGTTATCGATTTTGTTGATCCGATACATGTATGTATGTAAAATATAATTATTCAATGTCATGTTCTTTTTTTAGGAAATCCCCGTCCTTACTGATGCCAACGAAAGCCCCACATTGCCGACTTCATCTATGATAAATGAAACCACAACTATTGTAAGTAAATACCTAGTGTATTAATAAAATATTACTTAATAATAAACAACTTATTAGTAAATGTTTCTTATATTGTTCTAGGAATACCAAGTCTTGGATGAGACTGCTATAAATACGGAAAATGTTAGTATGGCAGATACTGAGGTATATATTAATAAGATATTATGAAAATGGTACTTTTTTATTGATTCCAGTATTTGAAATACTATGTTTTTTTTTTCAGAGACCTCAACTAATTCAGCAATATGTTAACTGTATCCCGAATCCCGAACCTTCCCCTGCTCATACACCACCGAGAGCGGAGGTAACGAGCCCTCTGCAAGCAGTTACCCCCTCTGGCTCAGGCAACTTTCCTGCTCGACGTCAATTATTGAACGTCGCGGGTCCATCACCACGTCGTACTACAAGTAATTATGAGATTTATGAATTGATTTACAATATTTATAATCCATACTAATATTATAAATGCGAAAGTAACTCTGTCTGTCTGTCTGTTACTCAATCACGCCTTAACTACTGAACCAATTTGCATGAAATTTGGTATAGAGATATTTTGATACCCGAGAAAGGACATAGGATAGGTTTTATCCCGGAAATCCTACGGGAACGGGTTTTTCTTTGAAAACGCGGGCGAAGCCGCGGGCGGAAAGCTAGTCAACAATAAAAATTTGGAAATACATACAAATAAAACTAAATAATACTTGATAATGAATTAAGGAAATAATAATAACATCAGAAGACTTGTCAAAAATGCGTCACCGCGACCGGTGGAAATAATAATAAATTAATATTTATTTTACGTTTCAGGGTCATCGAGTCGTCCACAACAACGGCAAAGAAGACGATCACCTCCATCACAAAGGCGGCAATCTCAATTAACAACCTTTACTGAAAGGTTTCTTAGCTTGGAAGAGCAACGGATTGAGATTGACCGTCGCTACTGTGAGTTACAGGAGGTGATGGTCAACTCACAAAGGGAGACCAACAGAATGACAGCAGAGGGCCTGATTGCCGTCGGGGAAGGTCTTAAATTATTAGCTGAAAATTTAAAAAAATAAAATACTTTTATACTTAAATACATTTATTAGTTCTTAACTTATTTTAGTAGTAAAAAATTATCTGTGGTTTTACTTATAGTTTCTTAATTTACTAACATTAGTTTATAAGCCCTAATTGAGTTACTAACACCTATGAATATAATTTTCCGGAATAAATAATTTGCATTGATTTTTGATTGAATTAATTACAATTACCGCGTGTTCCTTGCCCTCCATAATTCATTTATCAATCTTTGTCTACATAGCTGACCAAGTGCAGTTTCATTAGGTACATCCTCATTTGAAGCTACACTTTGTCTGGTCCTATGAAAACCAGCCTCAACCTCTAGCTCTGAATTGAATATGGCTGGAGCTGGCAGGCCGGCACGATTACAAATATTGTGAAGCACGCAACATGCTATTACAATCTTCGAAACCGTGTCGGGGTCATAATGTAGGACTCTATGTGCTAATAGGCATCTAAATCTGGCTTTAAGGACCCCAATTGTTCTTTCTACGGTGTTTCTTGCAGTAGCATGCAGCTAGTTATAGTGATGTTCTGGTGTTCCCTCGTCTGCATTTGGAACTGGCACCATTAGGTACTGACGCTGCGGATACCCAGAATCACCTGTAACAATGAATATTGTTAAAAAATAAAATGTTTTGTCATCAACAATTATATTTTTATTAGGAGTTAGGAGTTTTCAATGATTTCGCCTGCTCTCCAATTTTTATGAATTCCGTGAACTTCGGTAATAAAGCCTAAATTACTCAGAAATAAAGTAGTTTTTTTAATGATGAAAGAATTTTTGAAGGAATTAATCCAGTAGTTTTTGAGTTAAATATTTACAAACAAACAAAGATTCGTCTTTATAATTAATTAGCTAAGAGGTAACTCACCTAACAAGTACACAGATTCGCCTGTTTGTACTAATTGTTCGAGGTGGTCCCGAATGATGCAATTATTAAAAATAAGGCTGTCGTGAGTCGCTCCGCCATATGTTGCATCTACATGTATTATGTTCAAATCTGCATCTGTGAACTGCAAAAAGAATTATTTTACAACTATTTTTATGTGGCTGTTCTAATGAATGTTAAAAAAAATATAGGTACTAGCAGCGTCTTGTGATTTATACTGCTTCGTTAATGATCCTATGGAATTGGTCCAAATTTCATTAAATCGATTTTCTGTGGTTCAAGTGCGAAAGCGTATACAGACATTATTATATCAGGCTTACCATTTGTACATTTCTTGCATGATATCCTTTGCGACAGTAGTATCGTTCTTCATGGCAAGTTGGTCTCACCATTGTCACAAAAGTCCCATCTACACATCCTATTACCCCAGGAATACTGAATTTCTCATAGAATCTGCAATAAGAAATAAAAAAATCATTAAATATTTTTCATTAACATGATAGGTTTATTTAGGTAGGTACACAAACCTTGTTTTGAGTCTCAGTCTTTCTTCAGAATTTTGGGGAAATCTTATGTATTTTTTTACTATACTTGGATGGCTTAGGGCTTCTATGACCTCGTGGATACTACGAGATGCTGATGGCTGCGACACAAACGAATTTATGTGTTTTCCACATATCCTTTGATAGCTCCCAGTCGCAAAGAAAGAAAGTGCACATAACAACTGAAAAAAATTAATGAAATTTCTTGAAACTATCAAAATAAAAGGTACTTAATCTGATAAGGAAACCATCCATAATTAAAGTCGGTTAATAACTCAAAACGTTTTTAAAGAAACCGTAAGGGAGAGAATCTTTGGACTTTAACATAGGGTACCTACCACTTGAAAGGGTGACATCATAAAAAATAATCGGGGATTAGATGACGTTATCGTTAGTGGTTCTATGTTCTATGCGAGGAAGTTATGTTACCTACCTACATAATGGAATGTTTTACAGAGTTATGGGAAAGTTATCCCAATATTCACACGGGATCGGGACTTCCGCAGATGAAATCACGGGACCGATGACTATTGTAACAGTAACTTTTCATGACATTATGAATACACATATAAAGCACTTAGATACATACCTTGACTCTAGCAGTTAATCCTCTTCGTCGACGTTGAGGTTTTTTAACTAAAACTTTAATGTCTTCCATCACTTGAGAAACTAGTTCTTCCGATAAACGGTAGCATTCAACAAAATTTTTATTTCGATTAATAATTTGCATGTCCCGAATGCTGGTACTTTGCCGGCGACTTTCTATTATATCCACAGCATTAGCTTCTCGTATTATAGCACTTAATATAAAATAACGCGCCATTTTAGTAAAAAAATATATAAAATTTGTATCAAATTTGTTCCACAACCACTAACTCACTCACGAACTCGGCACCTAATAGGCGAGTGAATTGCTGACAGGTGAATTCGTATTTGTAAATACTCGAACTCGACGTTCGAGGTGTAAAATTACCTTACAGAATGCCGAATTCATACTATAAACGTCAAAATCACAGACATGTATATTTAAGTAGACAACGCAAGTACCGCGATCTGTATGAAAACCAAGCGTGTCATATTTTTTGTACTGACCTTGACGCGTTATGACGTCACGAGCGCTTTTTAGTGATGTTAATTTCATTTTACGCTAAATCGATTAGGCCGCCACTCGCGCGGCGATTCTAGTATCGTCCTATCCCATCGAAGTAAATCGAAAGAAATCAGATCAAACTAGATCTATGTCTAAGAGGTAGTCAAATAAATGAATCGTAATCGATTACTAAATCGATTCAAGACAGAAAAATGATAATTACCATAGACAGAGGGATGATAAAATAAAGTTATAAACCTTTTAATATTCTAACAAGTAAACTAATGTGTTTTAGCTTTTTCTTACATATGCCCATTGAGTTACCATGTACTACGTACTAGAGAGGCCATCGAAAGAAAGTAATGAAACTGTCAATCAATCAATCTTTATGTCCCGTTGCATCGATCCATTTTCCTTTTATGTTCGGGTTACTTGGAAAACTGAAAAAACAAACATAGTCTAAGCAATAAGGAGTTTTCTTAAAAAACTCCCAAGATGACACTTTATAACTAATGGCGTCCATGTCATAATATTTATTTTTAGTACCTTTGTATTAAAATACTTAAAAGTTCTAGGTCAAGTCGTATTAAATGACAAAAAAAATCTATGCCTTTTTTTCTGAAAAATTGCTCCTTCAAATTATCATTTTTCTGTTCGATTATAAAATCGATTAGAATCGAGAACTGTTGCATCAAATGAACATCACTAACCACAAAATTGGACAGAAAAATGAGAACAGAAAAATGAGAAGACGCTATTCATTGCTTGTTATCATACGACGCGATCTTTACCGTGCCAAGTAAAAGCCGCAATGTATTCCGAATCATTTCGTATGATTTGGTATCCGTGTTTGTCACGATCGTTTTCCACAGATATTCTTTATTTGATTTTAAAATAAATAGTGCATATTCTGATTAGAAAATTACTTACCGGTGGAAGGAAACATCTATGCTAACTCGGCCACTCACAGCTGTGGAGTTTCTACAGTTTATAACGGCGCAATTCGGCATTTTACTTTATTCAGCTTCACGTCTTTCCTTGGCGAACTGCAAGCGCGGACTGAGTGTAGGCCAGCGTCAAGTAAGTTTCATAAACTTAGTTTGGACACGGGAAGTACATACACTCGCTTAGTCTATCTTGATACATGTCTGTGGTCAAAATACTCACTTAGCACAGTTCGCCTCGTCGCCGCTCTCGACGATGTGGCGCCACTAGTACTGTCGAGTTTTACAGAATACGAAATCGAAAACTCACCGCGGATTCCGCGTTCGAGTTTTTATAATAACCTTACAGAATAGCACTGCAGATTCCATTGGCGCAACGTAATTTTAAGTTTTCATTTTATATTCAATTAGCTTTATAGTTATTAATTGTTAAGACTTGCATCGAGCAAGACGTATTGTAATAAGTTTATATTAAAGTATTTCTAAGTGAATTCGTAGTTTTTTTTGGGGCCTCCGGCTGTCTGAAACATAATTTGTGTAATTGTTTATTTATTCTGAATCTTTAAGTTTATTGATTTTTATCCTTTACATAAGCTGTATTTAATAAAAAATGTTTAAAACTCGAATTTTCGAAATTTTTGATTTATAAGTTCTATGTAACGTTTTATAATTAAGTTATGGTATAATTAAATGTAGATTTCACTTTTGTACAGCTTAGACATTTTTCTGTATGGATACAGTGCCTTTCGATTTGAAGTTGGATAACATTTCATTTTATAGGTACTATTATAAAATTAAGAGCATGAAAGAAAAAAAAAAGCATTTCTTCATAATGCTATTGTTACCACAAAAAATATTTTCTTAATCGCAAATTTTAAGAGAAAATAAATTAAAATTAAAATTGATGTGGCGACGTTATACATACAGACGTTAGAACAAAGTCCACCATAAGAATGACGTCATTTAGGAATAAGACGATTTTTAAACATTAATAAAAACCTAAATATTTTCAAAAAGTAAAAATTACTGTTAGTTTTTATCTAGTTTTAATTAAAATAAAAATAAAAACAAGTAGCAAAAAATTTTGAAATGTTGTAATTTTGGAGCACCCTGTAAAGTCTGTATTTGTATGAACATAAGTGGAGATCGCGTCCACTTATTTTCATGCGTAAACGATGATATTCATACTCAACAGGTAACTTGGATTAACAAATAGGATAGGTTATATCCCGTAAATCCCACGGGAACGGGAACTATTTATTTATTGCACGCCTCATAAGCGAAGCGTTGAGGTGGGTACTACTGTCACTTCGCGCAAAACATCTGATTTTTCAAACTTAAAATGTCTTTATGTATCATACATTGCACTTGTAAGATAATAAATACACACACATATTAAGAAAAAAACACTATTTTTAACATTCATGATATTTTTGATGTCATTTTTGTTATTTAAACTAGTTAAAAAACAGTTTAAAAAAGTTCTGTCTTGGACGTCCGTGTGTCTGTATGTGCGGAGGATTTTCTTGTTAACACGATAGCGACCGAAATACTTTACTAATCGAGTCTTTTTTTTTCTCTTACGCTTGAGTATGCTCAGGAATAGAACCCTTTCATTTTTCAGGGTCTGATTCGATGTGGTTTAATTGTTATTAAATAAACAAAAATAATAATTAATAAATAATTATTTAAAAAAAATTATGAGGCGTGCACTTTTGGATTTTCCAAACTTTTTTCGTTTATTTCTATCTGAATAACCTATCAAAAGTAACATTCAATTGTGTAAATTTTATTTATTACGGATTCAACATCAAACAACTCTACGGTAAGTATCAAGGTGCGTATTAACTATAGAGCTATTATTTATTACCTTACCTATATGTTATAGCTAATTACTGCTGGGCGCTGCAGCTGGCTGCGATTTCGTCCATGTATCTACTGAAAGGTTTCATGACATAATATGAGCACAGGGGAATAAAATAAAAAGACCAGTATGTACATCCAAAAATATTTATTTCAATGATTACAAATTATCCTTAATCTAATTTTGAAAATCTAACACTGAATTAGATTCCTTACAATATTATTCAAATTAATAACAAAATAACGTATTTTACGACAAATTAATATTGAACTAATTATGTAGTTAAAACACGAAAGCGCATTACCTTATTATACCAGCTGCATTAACCAAAAATTGTATATGATAATAAGTATAATATTTTCAACTGATATCAAAATGTACGAAAAATAGTACTTAATAAGTAATTGAACTGAGAACATAATTTAATATTCACACAAAGCTGTATTGTTTCGATATACGTTGTTTTTATTGTAAACTGCATTACATATTTTGATAAAAAAATACTGTAAAACAACAGATGATGAAATTTTCAAAATGAAAAAAAAAATACAAATTTGCCGCGCAATCGACATTTGACAGCTCTACGACTGAATGAGGCGGTTAAAAAAGTTTGTATAATATTAATAGAAATAATTATCGAGATTTAAATTGCTCTACACAAGATTTATTTTGTTTGTTTTATTACTATACTTCTTAAAGACACAATTAACTCGTACTCGTAATACGATACCTTGGAGTTGGAGCGAAAATATTGTTTGTAATAATTTGGCTAGGAAAATACAACAAATCAAAAACACTATTTACTATGGAAAAAAAACCAGGAAGGTGAAAAACATATATTTACGATTTCGATGCACTCGACTTTTAGTAAAATAATAGGTAGGTAAAAATATTATTATGGTTTTGATCACAGACATATCTGTGGTTTTGATTTTAGCTACTAGTATCAGAAAGCTGCGTGTTCAATGCACGTCGGGGTCACACAACTGTGGAGGATACAGTAGACAATATACCTAATGAAGTTTTTCATCTTTTTATTTTACTGCAAATACAAAATAAAAATTAAACAATGGTAATGTAAATTCTAAACAAACTACTACCAAAATACAATTAGAACAAAAATCATTTGACTGGTTGATTTCACCCAGAGGCCAGAGGCGGCTCGTGACAAAATTGTATGGGTGTTCACTTGAAATAAAACAACGAAAATACAATAGCGTAGCGGGATAATTTATTACAAAAAAAAATGAGCACCACATTTTATAAATGTCTATAACACTAAAAATTACAAAGTACAGGCTATTTCAAAACGAATTCAATGATTATCAATAATTAGTAAATCACCGAATTTGCATTCGCGAGCGTACCTACGCGTAGGTATCCATAGTGTTTGTTTATACTAAAGGAATGGCAACGTCGCAATTGCTGCTGTCATGCGATGCGGCAACGTTGCGTGAGACTCAAAACGCTACCTGCTACGGTATGAACGATTGTTATAAAAATAAAAGTTATACATATTTGTTGGCGTAAACTATTTTATTCATCATTAATTTTGGAAAATAAATAATGTCAAAATTGATTACAATAAAACGCAGTTTTATTTTATTACATTACAGGTAAATTAGCTTGGAGAAATTTTTGCGTTTGTAGTAGTGTATGGTCAGCAAATAAAAAAAAACAACATTTTATTTTTAGTTTTTATTCAAGTATATAATATTAGTATTATTAATATTTTATTAGTTCCAAACATTACAAGCAGTGCCGATTTTTACTTCAGTGAAGACGTGTATGAATTAGGTGTTCTCCGGCCAAAAATGTAAACCACGGTAAAAGTGAAACTGTTCGAACGGTTCCGAACACTGCTTTGTGTAGCGCATGTCGCGTGACGGTCGGCTGCCGAGTAGGTATACCTACTCGGCAGCCGCGATACACGCGACATGCGCTACACAGACCAAAAAGTTTGAGACGATGTAATAAAAGTTTCACTTTAATAACAAACAATAACAACAATAACAAACAATAACAACAATCAACAAATACAAAATTTAACAATTAAACTACGTAATAATTATAATTTTCGAATGAAATGTGTGCTTTATGTTCTAACGGTACCAAGCGACTGACGCCGGACTGCACGAGGCACCTGCGGACAGCGTAAACTGGTTTATTCTGGTTTTGTGCGTGTTTCCACTTTCCACTATCAAGTGACGATTTATTTATTTGTTTTGTTTCGTAATTATTATGGTCAAATATTAATTACGAAACAAATTATTATGAACAAGATATTTTATTGTTTCACGGTATTCGCCTTGTCATTGGCTCAAGGACGTAAAATTCTAGCTAGCTTTGGGGAACGCCGATGATGGAACGGGGAACAATCCATCGTCGGCGAGTGGGTGGCGTGAGCTCGTGTTCCAGCTTGCGCCGCCTCGTGGTGGGTAATTTGGTGGAGGGCCTGGAAACAGGCAATTCGCGGAGGGCCTGGAAACGGGCAACTGCTGGGCGGGACATGCGGAAGATTGCGATAGTGTCCCCGCATCCCGTCTAAAGCAGCGCGTTGGTACACAGTGGGGTTTTAGTCGGTAGGAATCCGACATAACCCACGGCTCCTTCCCCGGGAGCCGTGGGTATCTTAGGTAAGATTTCCCCACTTAAAAAAAAAAAAAAAAAAAAAAAAAGGACGTAAAATTGAATGATATATTATTTTTTTTATAAAGTCAAAACCATTTTCTTTAAAACATAAATCAGAGTATTGCTAGGGATAAGTATAAAATTAAATAGTAATGTTAGGATATCGAAACATTTTTGTATAGGCTAGAACGATATAATGGAAACGCGCTCTAAGATCTGAGTAATATACACACCACTACATATGCAAAAATTTCTCGAGACTAATTTCACTGTACACTATTGTTTTTTTTTTATCAAAACATGTATGTATTTGAGTAGTTAGCAGCATATAATATTCTGAATTTCTGATCCATGCCTATTCACTCAAAACTAATAACACTAATGATTTGTAACAGTAAATTATTTCAATAGGTATTTGAACATTTCATAACCAACAAGTAAGAATAATTCGTATACAAGATACAATAACAAATCTAATACACTATTTATTATTTTATTATATTTCATTATGTGAAAATAACCAGGAAGGTGAAAAACATATTTACGAAAACAAAGTAACATATGGTTTTGCTATTAGCTATCAGGAAAAAAAATCGTATTGGAACAAAAGAAGGATTGTAACTGAATTAGGTAATTAGGTATGTTTGTTTCTGGGTGCACCGTTTTCGACGACGCGACGGCCGACGCGTGACGTAAACAGAGTAGGTACCTACTTTGCTAAAACAAACTAAGTAATAAAATTGTGTGTCTGTCTGAAAATTCGCTAAAGCATATTTTACCAATGTTTGCAAGTTTGTGATTACTTTGATAGTTTATCGATTTATAATAATTGTATACTTATATCATTGTTTAAAAATATTCAAACACAATATGATATAGGTACTGATTTATCACTGGTTTCAGTGATGAACTGATGAGTCAATGTTAGCCACAATACTAATCACTTTCGTCATACATGTGTATGAACTATGATTGATGTGATTTGCAATGTGGTGAAATTTCATAAAAATCACGGGCCAATTTTTTGTTTTGAATCCCACCGAAAATACATATACATATTACTAATTGCGTTATTAGAATAATTAATTACTATACCCACGATCAATTATTACAATTTACAATATAGTCTCAAATGCATACTAGAGAAATATTGCAATTTGAATCAAAAAATGCATAGCATACAAAAATAAATTCACAACACAAGAAATTCCGCGCGCAAATCATAGCGCGTGTCAATGAAATCAAGAATGTAATTTTATATCAAGCCGACGACGACGCCGAACTAAAGTACCTACAGTACCATTTACCTTCAGTGTACAATACAGTTTACAGACCTACGACGGACGAACAATAATGAGTAATAAATTGTTTACAAAAAAAAACATAGTTTCTAAGGTCATTAGTTTTATTTTATTTTATTGTTATTTTCTTTGAACGATTGGAAATGAAATTACTCAATTATTACACATAGAACTTTGATTTATTAGAATTATGCGAATTATGTATAAGATAACGAACGCGAATGCACGACATCTAGCGCGTCAATGTCTAAACATCGCCATTCGTTTAGACATTGACGCGCTAGATGTCGTGCTTTATGTCGTGTTTCGCTTGGCAAAAGTCACGCACACTACTGTAGAAGTGTCAAATTTTGCCGGTATTTCACTGTTGTTTTTCTAAGTAAATAATGTAAGTTATTGATTAAAAAGGTCGAACGCGGACACATTTCATTGTAGAGAAGTGATAAAATGATTAGTTTTAAAGAAATAGTGTCTGTGTTAAGTGTTTAGTCGTCATCAAAAATGTATGGAGGGACGGTCGGAACATCCACCTTAAACAAGAATTATTTCATATAGGTTTTCTATTCAAGAACTGCTCTTACCAATTCAAGATCCTTGGCATCTTGTGGATGTGGATAACCTGAGCATGATGGTTGATCAGTAGTATTTGATATGTCAATTAAGGCAAATTGAGATGGATGGTCTGCCTGAAAGAGATAAAAATGTTACTTATAACATTGGATATGGTCCCAAGTAATAATAAATAGATTGCTACAGAAACATGGACTCAATGTTTGGTAAATTGTAAAACTTTTAGTATTTTTTTTATTAAAAGCATTTATTGAACAAACATAGTGTATTATACTTATGGATAGTGTAGCTTTCCAACAACGAAAGAATTAAAAAAATTGGACCAGTACAACAGTAGGACAACTAAAAAAATAACTCAGTAGGTTTTAAGTACCAGTCATCACACCACTTGTCTCATGACACTCTAGGTCTCTAGAGCATATCAGTCAAAAAAGATATTGTGAAGCTTAAGTAAATGAATCCTTAGACACTATCGGAAATTTAAGAACAATTATAATCTTTTTTCCATTAAAATAATATCCTGGTTTTATTATATCGTAATATTGTCTTAATTCTAACTCTAAAATTCTATCCTTACCATATATAGTATTTAATTTTATTAATATATCCTTTAACACATTTGAACTTAACATAGAATGATGTGTTGAGGACGTACGAATGAAAGCTAATGTATTTTCAATTCTAACCAATTCTTGCAATATATCATCTACATTTTCTGTCATTATGCTAAGGATTTGGGCAAATTTAGCATATTTTATCAAACGGGATATTTGTATCCTGGAATCAGATAAATTTAAAGTCAATAACGTTCAAGATAGAATTCGAGGACAACCACTGAAAATAAGTAATATCGACTTAAATGAAATACACTTCAACCACAGCCCTGAAAATCATGTAAAGTTGAATTCAATAAATTTGGAAGATCTGCATAAGATTCATACTAAGGTACTGATGCAAGCAACGATTGAACTAGAAAAGAATACATCGACGATATACCATACCACTGTCCCAATTTATACATTCCTTTTGGGCACTTTGCTACTTTTCGCAACTTACAAAGTAATCCGTTATAAGAACGTTACGTGCTGGAAGAATCAAGACGACCCTAATACAAAGACGGAAGATCAAGACAGTCAAAATTGTACCGAATCTTCGCCAGGACCACAGTTTCCAGCAACATTTTATCACACCGTGCTCAAATAGTTGCTGGTCTTCGGGGGGAGGAGTTACGCCAACGGATCCCCAAGACATTGCTGCGTCGACGTTTCTCACGGGAACGTATTGTACGGACGTAGCAGCTAGGCTATTCTGTAAAAAACGCGCCCGAACTCGCATCTCACCTGAGTGAGTCGACTCACTTCACTTTCGAACGTTCGAGTTTTTGGTTTCGCATTCTGTAAACATCCGCTCGGCAGAGGCGAAGCGAAGTGAGTCTCACTTCGAAACTCACTTGCCTAGTGAAGGGATCTTATAGATTTGAATTTATCGACATTGTTATTATCTTTAAAATGCGGCAATTTAACACATTTTGAAGACATAATAACACTTTAGTATTGTACCGTGGGTGGAATTAAACTAAAATTGCAATTTTACACTGATAAATTCTTTAAAATCAAAATAATTCTAGCGTCACTGAAAAAAAAGGACGCTTGTCTGTGGTTCGTTTGACTTATGTTTATTTCTCAAGTGGTTTTTTGTACCTAATTTTAAAGTGTTTCGTGTTGCATTCTTTCTAAAAGTTATGTTGGAGTTTTGGCTGCATATTACATTCGATGTCCCCGAATTTCATTATTTTGTGTTGTTTAATCGATAGCTGGTAGTGGATTTTCTTAACAAACTGCTTTTCTTTTCCATCAAAAATGCGTAGTTTTTGTGAAAATCGAAATTGAAAATGATATTTTTTAAGGTTATTTTTGTACTAAAAACGCAACTTAAAGTAAAATCTTAAGCCATTATAGTATCAAAATGTCTAATTATCACACTCACACGCATTATTTTTAAATATATTTACGTACCTATTACTTTATTTACATATTACAATTTATTTTGTCAAAATAGTATTTTAACAATTTAGTATAGCCAAAAATCGTTCCATATTTTGTATTCACAACAAGCCACAGATAACACAGATTAGTTAATATGACGCAGATCACAGATTAGCAATACAAATATACTAGCTTATCATAGAGTATAAATGATACATTTTAATTTTTAATGTTTTTTTTATAGCTCACTTGCTTCAGTTTTAAAAATCGATTAACTTTTACTTTTAGTATTCAAATAGGTAGCGAGGAGCGAAGCGACGAGCGTGTTAGGTTAACTGTTGAACTGCCGCACGAGCCGAGCGAGCGAAGCGAGCGTGCCGCGGCAGCGGCCGGCGAGTGCCAGAAGCGACTTTAGGGCGATTCCCACTCAAACAAAAAAAAACTACGTAGGTTTAAACAACCTGTTTGTATTTTATTTATGTATCGTAAAATTTTTGTTATTATCAAATGCTATCTAAATTAAAATTACGAAGTGTCTAGTCGTCCGCTAAACGGATGAATAAAATAAATTAGTCGTCCGATTACCGGATGAATAAAATAATTTAATCGTCCGATTATTCGGATTACTAGATAACCTTTTAACACTAAAGCTAGTTGGGTTGGACTAAAGCAAAGGGGGCTCAGGACTTAGAAAATTTTTGATGGAGTTGGTGTCATTATAACACCTATTTATTATTGTTTTATCGTAAAGATTACGCTAATATAAGCATGTTTTATAGGAACAACTTTTCTCTAAAATCAAAAATGGCCGAGATATTCGCCCTCAATTCGTTAGGTTAGGTTTAGGTTAGGTTAGGTTAGGTTTCTTAAAAAAAAAACTACACAGAAATAGGAGCCCCGCGAAGCGGGGCTCCGTCGACGCGCAAAAAAAATCAAGTTTAGGTTAGGTTAGCCGTTAGGTTAGGTTAGGTTAGGTTTCTTAAAAAAAAAACTACACAGAAACAGGAGCCCCGCGAAGCGGGGCTCCGTCGACGCGCAAAAAAAAATCAAGTTTAGGTTAGGTTAGCCGTTAGGTTAGGTTAGGTTAGGTTTCTTAAAAAAAAAACTACACAGAAATAGGAGCCCCGCGAAGCGGGGCTCCGTCGACGCGCAAAAAAAATCAAATACCTACGTGTGCCCTCCTCCCCCCTCTCCTCCCCCCACAAAAAACCTATAATACGTGCGGCAGTTCTCTAAAGAATTATTATTTTATTCATCCGGTAATCGGACAACTAATTTATTTTATTCATCCGTTTAGCGGACGACTAGCGCTGTCCTTAAAATTATTTTTGACAAATTCATTTTAAAAATCACTTTCGAATTATATTTATTATCTACAATTGTGAACGCGTCATAATATAACATTTATTATCTATAATGGCATGTCGTAAATACGTGGTAAATACAAACTTACATTTTCCAGGTAATATAATTTAAGAAATTGTTATAAATAAATTAATAATACGGCATTATCTCTGTTGCGGGGGCAATGACCCCTGCGCGCGCGCCGGTTGAAAAACGTGAAGTCGGACGTAATATTGTGAAATGTAATCAATGTAATATTGTAATTAGTGAAGTTTTGTCGTTTATACAGAACAAAATTGATATTATGGACAATCAGAGTCTTATACAGATATGCAAAAGTGGTTTTTCTGAGGAAGATGTAGCATGTGCAAAGAAGCTGTTATATCAAGCCATTCCAAATAGCAAGCGTATAATCAACAGGAAGAACAAAGGCAAATCTGAAAGGGAGTTGGCTGATATTATAGACCTTTTCAAACAAACAGACCCGGAACTCATACCGGTATTCGTTGCTCGTGACTTGCAGAAGCTTCCTCCACTTACCTTTGATCACGTAGATGTGACAAATTTGTTAAAAAACATCATAATATTACAGTCAGAAGTTAAGTGCATTAAAGATAGCTACGCAACTAAAAGTCATGTGGAGGAATTATTTAACAGAAAAAGTGAATCTCAACACCTAGGACTCTCGTCTATTGAAAGGTCAGAAACTAATATTAATAGACAACGAGGTGCTTTCGTATTAGATGAGAGCACTTACGTTAATTTAAGTGATAGCGAATATAGTGAATCTTATAATGACTTGCAAAATACGGAAATAACGAATGCCGAAGTGACACAGAACAGTAGGTCAATGACCGATGCCCCCACTGTCGCCAAACAAGGTTCACCATCTCACTCGTCATCGCACGCTCTCACTTGCGCAGCCAACGGCACGCCCCTCTCTCGCTCGCGTGACATGGCGTGTGCGCAGCGCGTGGAGGCCACTGCGGTTTCGACAAGCCGTAATGTAGTGAATGAGGCCCGAGTACTACACCCCGCGAAACATAATGCAATCTCTGTTTTGCAAAAAGGGAAGTTGGGCTTAAATACATGTGAGGAGGCTAAGTCTTGGGCGAATACTGCGAAGGATGGAGAGTGGAAAAAGGTAGAACGCCGGAAAAACTATAAATCCGTAAATAGATTTATTGGTAATCAGGGGAAGGGTGCAGTTATTCCCGACAATAAGTTTAAGGCTGCAGACATAAAAATACCTTTTTATATTTATAATGTGGATATGGCAGCTACCTCGAAGGACATAGCAGATTATGTATTGAGTAGGACGCAAGTAATGATATCACCTGAGAAAATTAGTATGAAGAAAAGCAAGGGATATGAGGCATACAAATTTCTTATACCTAGAGTGAAACTACCAGTTTTTATGAATGAAAACATATGGCCGGAAGGTGTGTCTTTCCGGCAATTTATTGAATTTAAAAAAAAGCGTTAATGGATAAACCTGTTAAGTTAATAAGTTTTAATTGTAAAAGTGTTACGACTTCTGTGGACTGTATCAGACGACTGTGCGCCACTGCGGACATTATCGCACTGCAGGAGACGTGGTTGTTGCCACATGATCTGGCCTTTTTGGGAAACATACACAACGACTTTGCATTCACTGGAAAATCGGCAGTGGATACGGCAGCAGGTGCACTTCGTGGTCGACCTTATGGAGGTGTAGCACTTCTGTGGCGGAAGAGCCTGTTCTCGTCGGTTAGTGTTGTAATGTGCAATAGTGTTCGTATCGCGGCAATAAAAGTGAGTTTGTGCGACAGAGATATGCTTGTGTTTTCGGTTTATATGCCTACCAACTCCAGTGACAATCTCGCCGAGTTTACTGACTGCTTTAGTGAAATCACAGCTATAATCGATAGCAATAGTATAGAAACTGTTTTTATGTTGGGTGACTATAATGCACATACTGGCGAGCTATTCCATACTGAACTACTTCAGATCTGTGAGGAACAACAATGGTTATGTGCTGATATTGAGTGTTTGCCGAGTGACTCATACACTTTTGTGAGTGACGCGCACGGGTGTAGGCGCTGGCTTGACCATTGTATTACGACAGAGGCCGCGCAACAGACACTAGTTAATGTTAAGGTACTGTATGATATATATTGGTCGGATCATATGCCCTTAGAGGTAGAATGTAATCTAAAGTTAATTACACCTAATATAGTATTACCAAAAATTAACAGTAATAACATTGTCTGGGGGCAACGAGACTCGACTCAGATAAGTATGTATGAGAAAATGTGTAATGAGGGTTTACGGGAAATAGATTTTCCGCACGCATTTATTCACTGTGCAGACAATTACTGTAGAAATGTGAACCATCATATTGTTCTGGATGAGTTATACAGTAATATAATATGTATTCTCCAACAGTCTGCTGAGTGTAGTGCGGCGGCGAATAAGCCCCGAAAGTATAAACCTGTGCCAGGGTGGAATAAACATGTAAAAATAGCCTACGAGGAGGCTCGCTGGGCTTTTCAAGAGTGGCAGTTATGTGGTAAACCAGATACAGGTATGGAATATAATAAGATGCGTGATACGCGGAGACATTTCAAAAATAAATTAAAATGGTGTCGTAATAATGAAAAACAAATTAAACTAAATTTAATAGCTGAAAATCATAAATCTAAGGATTTTGTTACTTTTTGGAAAAACGCGAATAAACTGCATCCTAGGTCGAGCCTCCCCGTAAGTGTTGGTGGTAAACATGATCCCACACAAATCGCAAATATGTTTGTAGACCAATTTAAAGTGAAGCCCTTGGCAAATTCCTCTGTTGGTAATGTGACGCAAGAGGTGAATAGCGTTGATATGAGCATGGCGCGGGGATTGAATTTATCTACTAAAGATGTCAAGAACGTGATTAAAAATATGGTTAGAGGCAAGTCCCCGGGTCATGATCATCTTAGTGTCGAGCACCTTAAGTATGCTGGCATGCACTTGCCAAGAGTATTGTCAATGTTTTTTAGACTGTGTGTGAGTCATTCCTATCTGCCCAGTGCACTTATGCGAACTATAGTTATACCCATTATTAAAAATAAAACCGGTGATGCTGCTGATCCCAGTAATTACAGACCAATATCCCTGGCAACGGTCATAGCAAAGGTGCTGGACAGTCTGCTCGATACATACATGGCCCCCAGGATTGACTTGCATGACGCGCAGTTTGGCTTTAGGCCTGGGCTGTCGACAGAAAGTGCCATTATGTGTTTAAAGCGGACTGTCCGGTACTATACGGATAGGAAGACGCCCGTTTATGCGTGCTTTTTGGATCTGTCCAAGGCTTTCGATCTTGTGCCTTATGACCAGCTGTGGGATAAGCTAAGAACTGAAACGAAAGTAGATTTTGAGGTCACGTCATTACTAAGATTCTGGTATGAGAACCAAGTAAACAATGTTAGGTGGGCAGGGACTATGTCCGAAGAATATAGATTGGAATGTGGGGTGAGGCAGGGGGGAATCACCTCCCCTCGCCTTTTCAATTTATATATAAACCAGCTGATTGTTGAGCTCAGCAATACTGGTGTCGGCTGTCATATTGACGGGGTTGCTATGAACAACATCAGTTATGCGGATGATATGGTCTTGCTGAGCCCATCAATCAGTGCATTAAGACGTTTGTTGAAGGTCTGTGAGAGCTATGCGGTGACTCAGGGGCTTAGGTATAATGTCACTAAGAGTGAATTACTTGTTTTCAACGGTGGTGGCAGTAGATACTTAAATGTGCCTTGCATCTCATTAGCAGGTACACCCTTGAAGCAAGTCACAAAGTTCAAGTATCTGGGCCACTGGGTCACTGAGGATCTGTGTGACGATTTAGATGTAGAGAGGGAGCGCAGGGCGCTGTCTGTTCGAAGCAATATGTTGGCCCGTAGGTTTGCGAGGTGTTCTTACGACGTCAAAATGACGCTTTTTCGAGCATACTGTCAGACTTTTTATACCTGCAGCCTTTGGGTCAAGTATACGCAGAAGGCATACAGCGCCCTGCGTGTACAATATAACAATGCCTTCAGGATGCTTGTGGGGCTGCCGCGTTATTGTAGCGCCTCTGGTATGTTTGCCGATGCTAGAGTGGACGATTTTTATGCCATAATTCGCAAACGATGCGCTTCTCTCCGGCGCAGAACAGATACAAGCACCCACGGCATGTTGAGGGCATTTAGTGACCGGTGGGACTGCCCGATGCTTGGTCGATGGGTGAGACTGCACACACAGGTCGGCTCTAGATAGGTAGTTATTAATGCGTGTTTTGTTCTGCGGCTGACTGACTGAAATGATTTTTATCAATTGTTATTTAATTAATTAGAAATAAATGTTTATTATATTTTAATTTATTGATTTTAAAATGGTAATTTTTCGATTTATATGTATCTAAATTTAATGTTTTTGGACATGATTTATATTAATTAATTAGAAATGAAGTATATTATATTTTAATTTTTGTATTATAATTCTTGTCATTGTTATAATAATGCATGTATTTTTGAGTTATTTTTGATTTTGTAAAATGATAGTTTTTGATTCATATGTACCTAAATTTATTTACTATGGACTTCATGTGTCTGCAAATAAATGATTATTATTATTATCTGTTCCATAATACTCGGGTACCACCAGAAGGACGGTACCCGGATCTTTGGAAGGCTTACGTGGGGACACGGATCCAACACGCAGAGGCCCTTTCGAGAATTTTAATGTGTTGTGGGACACCAGCCGCAGCCTGCCCATGACTGCACTATAGAGATACAGCCCTAGGCAGTCCGCGGCCGATGTAGGACTATTGCAAGATAAGGGAATAAAATAAACTGGGCTATGGAATGGGATGTTAATGGACCGGAATTAAGGACTATGGAAGACTATGGCACCTGCCTTTCTACTAAGATATAGCAAAAAATTGTTGGCAGGTGGTGACTCGCCCTCTCACTGTATGGGCCCCCGAAATAAGTCGCTGCAATAGTGCGACAAGGGGGCAACATATTGTGAGCAGCTAAGGGTGGAGAGGCGTCCCTGGACTTTAAACTACGATCACGCGCTCCCTGAGGGTCCAGCATCACGTGCCCACTCGCCACTTACGCTTCGCATCCACCCTTCGAGCTAAAAGCTCTCGCGACTCCACTCTGGCCGGCCGGTTAAGGCAAGCCAGAGGTGGGGGTCCTGTCCTCGTCAGGCTTCACTCCGACCGGCCGGTGAAGGCGAGCCGGAGATGAAGACAGGGGCCTCCCCCGGGAGCACTCGGTTCCCGCGGGGTCGCTACTCCCCGACACCCCGCCACAAGGTGTCCTGCGGGTTGACTGATTGCACGGGTGGAATATCTATTGTCACGTAGACAATAGATATTCCAACCGTGGGCGATGGGGTCGTCACATCCCTACGCCCTTATTATTATTATTATTATATTTAAAAATATTGCCTGTGTGCGAGATTACTAGAAGTTTTAATACGACAATGGTATAAAAGTGTCGTTTTTAGTACAAAAATAACCTTAAAAAAAATAATTTTCATTTTCGATTTTCACAAAAACTACGCATTTTTGTTGGAAAAGAAAAGCAGTTTGTTAAGAAAATCCACTACCAGCTATCGATTAAACAGCACAAAATAATGAAATTCGGGGACATCGAATCAAATATTTAACCGGAGTTTTAGTTAATGTTTCAGTTTGGCTTTATTAAGTTGTTGTGTAATTGGTGTTAAACGTGTTGCATAAATTATTTAAAGGAGAAAACTGCAAAAATAACAACTATGAGGTGAGTAATGTGATTCTTGTATTTAACTAAAATATTATCTTATACAACAAGCTTATTGAAATATTTAACTTAAAATCTTAAACATTGTAGCTCCTCGGAAAGGTCGTCTCATCCCTCCCGTGCCCAAGTAGAGTATCTAGTCGACTATCTTAGCAAACATCCTAGCTTAGCCAAGGGTTTTTCAAAAGTCCCGAGCGCTAGAGACGAAGCTAGAAAAACATGGGAGGAGTTGACTATCAAATTAAATAGCTTGGGAGGCTGCACTAAAACATGGAAACAGTGGACAAAGGTAGGCAATAGGCATATAGAAAACTATTCATCTTATACCGTGTAGGTATCTGGCTTACCTATGTATTATTAATAAACTTTTAATTTTGCTTTAGTATTGGTCTGACAAAAAGAGTGCCGTGAAGAAAAAAGCTGCCCTAAGATACCGGGCACGCAATAAGACTGGTGGTGGATGTGAATCGGTGGTGGAGCTTTCAGAGGTGGAGGAGAAAATACTCACATTAATGGGCGGGGAAGGTTTTGCAATTGGTGATAGGCATTTGTTGATCCGATACATGTATGTATGTAAAATATAATTATTCAATGTCATGTTCTTTTTTTAGGAAATCCCCGTCCTTACTGATGCCAACGAAAGCCCCACATTGCCGACTTCATCTATGATAAATGAAACCACAACTATTGTAAGTAAATACCTAGTGTATTAATAAAATATTACTTAATAATAAACAACTTATTAGTAAATGTTTCTTATATTGTTCTAGGAATACCAAGTCTTGGATGAGACTGCTATAAATACGGAAAATGTTAGTATGGCAGATACTGAGGTATATATTAATAAGATATTATGAAAATGGTACTTTTTTATTGATTCCAGTATTTGAAATACTATGTTTTTTTTTTCAGAGACCTCAACTAATTCAGCAATATGTTAACTGTATCCCGAATCCCGAACCTTCCCCTGCTCATACACCACCGAGAGCGGAGGTAACGAGCCCTCTGCAAGCAGTTACCCCCTCTGGCTCAGGCAACTTTCCTGCTCGACGTCAATTGAACGTCGCGGGTCCATCACCACGTCGTACTACAAGTAATTATGAGATTTATGAATTGATTTACAATATTTATAATCCATACTAATATTATAAATGCGAAAGTAACTCTGTCTGTCTGTCTGTTACTCAATCACGCCTTAACTACTGAACCAATTTGCATGAAATTTGGTATAGAGATATTTTGATACCCGAGAAAGGACATAGGATAGGTTTTATCCCGGAAATCTTACGGGAACGGGTTTTTCTTTGAAAACGCGGGCGAAGCCGCGGGCGGAAAGCTAGTCAACAATAAAAATTTGGAAATACATACAAATAAAACTAAATAATACTTGATAATGAATTAAGGAAATAATAATAACATCAGAAGACTTGTCAAAAATGCGTCACCGCGACCGGTGGAAATAATAATAAATTAATATTTATTTTACGTTTCAGGGTCATCGAGTCGTCCACAACAACGGCAAAGAAGACGATCACCTCCATCACAAAGGCGGCAATCTCAATTAACAACCTTTACTGAAAGGTTTCTTAGCTTGGAAGAGCAACGGATTGAGATTGACCGTCGCTACTGTGAGTTACAGGAGGTGATGGTCAACTCACAAAGGGAGACCAACAGAATGACAGCAGAGGGCCTGATTGCCGTCGGGGAAGGTCTTAAATTATTAGCTGAAAATTTAAAAAAATAAAATACTTTTATACTTAAATACATTTATTAGTTCTTAACTTATTTTAGTAGTAAAAAATTATCTGTGGTTTTACTTATAGTTTCTTAATTTACTAACATTAGTTTATAAGCCCTAATTGAGTTACTAACACCTATGAATATAATTTTCCGGAATAAATAATTTGCATTGATTTTTGATTGAATTAATTACAATTACCGCGTGTTCCTTGCCCTCCATAATTCATTTATCAATCTTTGTCTACATAGCTGACCAAGTGCAGTTTCATTAGGTACATCCTCATTTGAAGCTACACTTTGTCTGGTCCTATGAAAACCAGCCTCAACCTCTAGCTCTGAATTGAATATGGCTGGAGCTGGCAGGCCGGCACGATTACAAATATTGTGAAGCACACAACATGCTATTACAATCTTCGAAACCGTGTCGGGGTCATAATGTAGGACTCTATGTGCTAATAGGCATCTAAATCTGGCTTTAAGGACCCCAATTGTTCTTTCTACGGTGTTTCTTGCAGTAGCATGCAGCTAGTTATAGTGATGTTCTGGTGTTCCCTCGTCTGCATTTGGAACTGGCACCATTAGGTACTGACGCTGCGGATACCCAGAATCACCTGTAACAATGAATATTGTTAAAAAATAAAATGTTTTGTCATCAACAATTATATTTTTATTAGGAGTTAGGAGTTTTCAATGATTTCGCCTGCTCTCCAATTTTTATGAATTCCGTGAACTTCGGTAATAAAGCCTAAATTACTCAGAAATAAAGTAGTTTTTTTAATGATGAAAGAATTTTTGAAGGAATTAATCCAGTAGTTTTTGAGTTAAATATTTACAAACAAACAAAGATTCGTCTTTATAATTAATTAGCTAAGAGGTAACTCACCTAACAAGTACACAGATTCGCCTGTTTGTACTAATTGTTCGAGGTGGTCCCGAATGATGCAATTATTAAAAATAAGGCTGTCGTGAGTCGCTCCGCCATATGTTGCATCTACATGTATTATGTTCAAATCTGCATCTGTGAACTGCAAAAAGAATTATTTTACAACTATTTTTATGTGGCTGTTCTAATGAATGTTAAAAAAAATATAGGTACTAGCAGCGTCTTGTGATTTATACTGCTTCGTTAATGATCCTATGGAATTGGTCCAAATTTCATTAAATCGATTTTCTGTGGTTCAAGTGCGAAAGCGTATACAGACATTATTATATCAGGCTTACCATTTGTACATTTCTTGCATGATATCCTTTGCGACAGTAGTATCGTTCTTCATGGCAAGTTGGTCTCACCATTGTCACAAAAGTCCCATCTACACATCCTATTACCCCAGGAATACTGAATTTCTCATAGAATCTGCAATAAGAAATAAAAAAATCATTAAATATTTTTCATTAACATGATAGGTTTATTTAGGTAGGTACACAAACCTTGTTTTGAGTCTCAGTCTTTCTTCAGAATTTTGGGGAAATCTTATGTATTTTTTTACTATACTTGGATGGCTTAGGGCTTCTATGACCTCGTGGATACTACGAGATGCTGATGGCTGCGACACAAACGAATTTATGTGTTTTCCACATATCCTTTGATAGCTCCCAGTCGCAAAGAAAGAAAGTGCACATAACAACTGAAAAAAATTAATGAAATTTCTTGAAACTATCAAAATAAAAGGTACTTAATCTGATAAGGAAACCATCCATAATTAAAGTCGGTTAATAACTCAAAACGTTTTTAAAGAAACCGTAAGGGAGAGAAACTTTGGACTTTAACATAGGGTACCTACCACTTGAAAGGGTGACATCATAAAAAATAATCGGGGATTAGATGACGTTATCGTTAGTGGTTCTATGTTCTATGCGAGGAAGTTATGTTACCTACCTACATAATGGAATGTTTTACAGAGTTATGGGAAAGTTATCCCAATATTCACACGGGATCGGGACTTCCGCAGATGAAATCACGGGACCGATGACTATTGTAACAGTAACTTTTCATGACATTATGAATACACATATAAAGCACTTAGATACATACCTTGACTCTAGCAGTTAATCCTCTTCGTCGACGTTGAGGTTTTTTAACTAAAACTTTAATGTCTTCCATCACTTGAGAAACTAGTTCTTCCGATAAACGGTAGCATTCAACAAAATTTTTATTTCGATTAATAATTTGCATTTCCCGAATGCTGGTACTTTGCCGGCGACTTTCTATTATATCCACAGCATTAGCTTCTCGTATTATAGCACTTAATATAAAATAACGCGCCATTTTAGTAAAAAAATATATAAAATTTGTATCAAATTTGTTCCACAACCACTAACTCACTCACGAACTCGGCACCTAATAGGCGAGTGAATTGCTGACAGGTGAATTCGTATTTGTAAATACTCGAACTCGACGTTCGAGGTGTAAAATTACCTTACAGAATGCCGAATTCATACTATAAACGTCAAAATCACAGACATGTATATTTAAGTAGACAACGCAAGTACCGCGATCTGTATGAAAACCAAGCGTGTCATATTTTTTGTACTGACCTTGACGCGTTATGACGTCACGAGCGCTTTTTAGTGATGTTAATTTCATTTTACGCTAAATCGATTAGGCCGCCACTCGCGCGGCGATTCTAGTATCGTCCTATCCCATCGAAGTAAATCGAAAGAAATCAGATCAAACTAGATCTATGTCTAAGAGGTAGTCAAATAAATGAATCGTAATCGATTACTAAATCGATTCAAGACAGAAAAATGATAATTACCATAGACAGAGGGATGATAAAATAAAGTTATAAACCTTTTAATATTCTAACAAGTAAACTAATGTGTTTTAGCTTTTTCTTACATATGCCCATTGAGTTACCATGTACTACGTACTAGAGAGGCCATCGAAAGAAAGTAATGAAACTGTCAATCAATCAATCTTTATGTCCCGTTGCATCGATCCATTTTCCTTTTATGTTCGGGTTACTTGGAAAACTGAAAAAACAAACATAGTCTAAGCAATAAGGAGTTTTCTTAAAAAACTCCCAAGATGACACTTTATAACTAATGGCGTCCATGTCATAATATTTATTTTTAGTACCTTTGTATTAAAATACTTAAAAGTTCTAGGTCAAGTCGTATTAAATGACAAAAAAAATCTATGCCTTTTTTTCTGAAAAATTGCTCCTTCAAATTATCATTTTTCTGTTCGATTATAAAATCGATTAGAATCGAGAACTGTTGCATCAAATGAACATCACTAACCACAAAATTGGACAGAAAAATGAGAACAGAAAAATGAGAAGACGCTATTCATTGCTTGTTATCATACGACGCGATCTTTACCGTGCCAAGTAAAAGCCGCAATGTATTCCGAATCATTTCGTATGATTTGGTATCCGTGTTTGTCACGATCGTTTTCCACAGATATTCTTTATTTGATTTTAAAATAAATAGTGCATATTCTGATTAGAAAATTACTTACCGGTGGAAGGAAACATCTATGCTAACTCGGCCACTCACAGCTGTGGAGTTTCTACAGTTTATAACGGCGCAATTCGGCATTTTACTTTATTCAGCTTCACGTCTTTCCTTGGCGAACTGCAAGCGCGGACTGAGTGTAGGCCAGCGTCAAGTAAGTTTCATAAACTTAGTTTGGACACGGGAAGTACATACACTCGCTTAGTCTATCTTGATACATGTCTGTGGTCAAAATACTCACTTAGCACAGTTCGCCTCGTCGCCGCTCTCGACGATGTGGCGCCACTAGTACTGTCGAGTTTTACAGAATACGAAATCGAAAACTCACCGCGGATTCCGCGTTCGAGTTTTTATAATAACCTTACAGAATAGCACTGCAGATTCCATTGGCGCAACGTAATTTTAAGTTTTCATTTTATATTCAATTAGCTTTATAGTTATTAATTGTTAAGACTTGCATCGAGCAAGACGTATTGTAATAAGTTTATATTAAAGTATTTCTAAGTGAATTCGTAGTTTTTTTTGGGGCCTCCGGCTGTCTGAAACATAATTTGTGTAATTGTTTATTTATTCTGAATCTTTAAGTTTATTGATTTTTATCCTTTACATAAGCTGTATTTAATAAAAAATGTTTAAAACTCGAATTTTCGAAATTTTTGATTTATAAGTTCTATGTAACGTTTTATAATTAAGTTATGGTATAATTAAATGTAGATTTCACTTTTGTACAGCTGAGACATTTTTCTGTATGGATACAGTGCCTTTCGATTTGAAGTTGGATAACATTTCATTTTATAGGTACTATTATAAAATTAAGAGCATGAAAGAAAAAAAAAAGCATTTCTTCATAATGCTATTGTTACCACAAAAAATATTTTCTTAATCGCAAATTTTAAGAGAAAATAAATTAAAATTAAAATTGATGTGGCGACGTTATACATACAGACGTTAGAACAAAGTCCACCATAAGAATGACGTCATTTAGGAATAAGACGATTTTTAAACATTAATAAAAACCTAAATATTTTCAAAAAGTAAAAATTACTGTTAGTTTTTATCTAGTTTTAATTAAAATAAAAATAAAAACAAGTAGCAAAAAATTTTGAAATGTTGTAATTTTGGAGCACCCTGTAAAGTCTGTATTTGTATGAACATAAGTGGAGATCGCGTCCACTTATTTTCATGCGTAAACGATGATATTCATACTCAACAGGTAACTTGGATTAACAAATAGGATAGGTTATATCCCGTAAATCCCACGGGAACGGGAACTATTTATTTATTGCACGCCTCATAAGCGAAGCGTTGAGGTGGGTACTATAACTGTCACTTCGCGCAAAACATCTGATTTTTCAAACTTAAAATGTCTTTATGTATCATACATTGCACTTGTAAGATAATAAATACACACACATATTAAGAAAAAAACACTATTTTTAACATTCATGATATTTTTGATGTCATTTTTGTTATTTAAACTAGTTAAAAAACAGTTTAAAAAAGTTCTGTCTTGGACGTCCGTGTGTCTGTATGTGCGGAGGATTTTCTTGTTAACACGATAGCGACCGAAATACTTTACTAATCGAGTCTTTTTTTTTCTCTTACGCTTGAGTATGCTCAGGAATAGAACCCTTTCATTTTTCAGGGTCTGATTCGATGTGGTTTAATTGTTATTAAATAAACAAAAATAATAATTAATAAATAATTATTAAAAAAAAATTATGAGGCGTGCACTTTTGGATTTTCCAAACTTTTTTCGTTTATTTCTATCTGAATAACCTATCAAAAGTAACATTCAATTGTGTAAATTTTATTTATTACGGATTCAACATCAAACAACTCTACGGTAAGTATCAAGGTGCGTATTAACTATAGAGCTATTATTTATTACCTTACCTATATGTTATAGCTAATTACTGCTGGGCGCTGCAGCTGGCTGCGATTTCGTCCATGTATCTACTGAAAGGTTTCATGACATAATATGAGCACAGGGGAATAAAATAAAAAGACCAGTATGTACATCCAAAAATATTTATTTCAATGATTACAAATTATCCTTAATCTAATTTTGAAAATCTAACACTGAATTAGATTCCTTACAATATTATTCAAATTAATAACAAAATAACGTATTTTACGACAAATTAATATTGAACTAATTATGTAGTTAAAACACGAAAGCGCATTACCTTATTATACCAGCTGCATTAACCAAAAATTTTATATGATAATAAGTATAATATTTTCAACTGATATCAAAATGTACGAAAAATAGTACTTAATAAGTAATTGAACTGAGAACATAATTTAATATTCACACAAAGCTGTATTGTTTCGATATACGTTGTTTTTATTGTAAACTGCATTACATATTTTGATAAAAAAATACTGTAAAACAACAGATGATGAAATTTTCAAAATGAAAAAAAAAAATACAAATTTGCCGCGCAATCGACATTTGACAGCTCTACGACTGAATGAGGCGGTTAAAAAAGTTTGTATAATATTAATAGAAATAATTATCGAGATTTAAATTGCTCTACACAAGATTTATTTTGTTTGTTTTATTACTATACTTCTTAAAGACACAATTAACTCGTACTCGTAATACGATACCTTGGAGTTGGAGCGAAAATATTGTTTGTAATAATTTGGCTAGGAAAATACAACAAATCAAAAACACTATTTACTATGGAAAAAAAACCAGGAAGGTGAAAAACATATATTTACGATTTCGATGCACTCGACTTTTAGTAAAATAATAGGTAGGTAAAAATATTATTATGGTTTTGATCACAGACATATCTGTGGTTTTGATTTTAGCTACTAGTATCAGAAAGCTGCGTGTTCAATGCACGTCGAGGTCACACAACTGTGGAGGATACAGTAGACAATATACCTAATGAAGTTTTTCATCTTTTTATTTTACTGCAAATACAAAATAAAAATTAAACAATGGTAATGTAAATTCTAAACAAACTACTACCAAAATACAATTAGAACAAAAATCATTTGACTGGTTGATTTCACCCAGAGGCCAGAGGCGGCTCGTGACAAAATTGTATGGGTGTTCACTTGAAATAAAACAACGAAAATACAATAGCGTAGCGGGATAATTTATTACAAAAAAAAATGAGCACCACATTTTATAAATGTCTATAACACTAAAAATTACAAAGTACAGGCTATTTCAAAACGAATTCAATGATTATCAATAATTAGTAAATCACCGAATTTGCATTCGCGAGCGTACCTACGCGTAGGTATCCATAGTGTTTGTTTATACTAAAGGAATGGCAACGTCGCAATTGCTGCTGTCATGCGATGCGGCAACGTTGCGTGAGACTCAAAACGCTACCTGCTACGGTATGAACGATTGTTATAAAAATAAAAGTTATACATATTTGTTGGCGTAAACTATTTTATTCATCATTAATTTTGGAAAATAAATAATGTCAAAATTGATTACAATAAATAAATAAATAAATAAATAAATCATTTATTTGCACCATTAGATATATCTTACAAAAATTTAATGACCCAGGCTCCTAATATAGTTGTAAACTGTTTTTCAGGAGCCTGTGTTCACACTAATTTATATTACACTGTTACAATGGCGTATGTACACGAATTTATTCAGCTTTAGACATAATTTATTATAATATTATTTGTTACATTTCAACATTTGTTCATTATACATTATTATTAATTAATTACCTATTTAATAATTATGCATGCATTAAAAAAATAGAAAAAATAAAAAATAAAAATAGTTTATAATCCACTCGGTTAACCCTAGTGTGTGGACGTAAACCATGATAATTATGGTGTGTAGGTGTGAGAGTGTTGTATGAGAGTGTAGTGTTGGAGTGTAGTGTGTGAATGACTTTATTAGAGAAAAGAACTGTCCTAGTTAATAGAGTAAACGTTCAGTATTTAAATAATCAAAAGTAGAGAGCCAGTTTTTAATTTTAGATTTTATTTGGTAATTTGTACACCTAGTTACATTCTGGTAATTATTAAGGGCATTGTACATTTTAGGAGCCAAATGTTTATACTGTCTGTTAGCAAATTTACTCTTAGCCATCGGTACAGGGACGACTATTCTCCTGTTGAATTTCTTGATGCTGTTAAATGAGCATTGTCGATGGAAACGTCTAATACATTTATAAATAAACAATTTCCTAGCACTAAGTACCATAGTCCTCTCATACAAGAGGGCGGTTGGGTAGCGAAACGATTCTTTGATGGCTACTTTCAGCAAGGCCCTCTGAGCTCGTTCAATTTCTATGAAATGGCTTTTTGCAGCTCCACCCCAAGCAGTTAAACAGTAGAATAATAGAGATTCACCTAAGGCCTTATAAATCTGCAAAATTAGGTTGAAGTTAGCAAAAGTCCTCAATGTCTTAAAAATAAACAGCAACCGCCGGATTCTCATTGACACGTGCGCTATTTGGAGCTTCCAATTGAGCTTGTCATCGAGAATTATTCCTAAATACTTAATCTGCGTAGCCCTGCTTATGGATGGACACATGCATTGCGATTGGAAACTATGAGAACTACGATTGCAGGGAAACACATGTAATTTGAGCGACTTATTTACTGGTTCTAAAGCGGAAGTTTTGCTGAAGCAGAGGTAATTAGTTTTAGCGCAGTTAAGACTTAAGAGGCTATCTTCAAGCCATGCCGTTACTTCACCGAGACCACATTCTGTACCTTCAAATAATTGTTTCCACGTTTTGGCCTTAAATATTATGACTGTGTCATCGGCAAACATGGTGATTTCGCCGCCGTTTAGTTTGAGCTTACATAATTCGTTTACATAGACAAGAAAAAGTGTAGGTCCTAATGTACTTCCCTGGGGGACTCCATACAAGCAATGTTCTTCCGTACTTAAAGAGCCTTCCAGACGAACAACTTGAGATCTATTAGATAGATAGTCTCGGAACCAGTCAAGAGTAACACCTCTTACTCCCGAATTTTCCAACCTGGCCAAGAGTATCGGAATTGAGACGGTGTCAAACGCTTTCTTTAGGTCTAGGAAGACACCCAAGCACTTATAGCCATCATCTAAATACGAAGAAATTAAAGTAGTGAGTCTCAGAGTGGCATCTTCAGTGGATTTTCCACACCTAAAGCCAAACTGATGGTTATGCAGTAGATTTTTCTTTTCCAAAAAGCTCATAAGTCTCCTGTTAACGCATTTCTCTAACACCTTAGAAAGGGTACATAATAAGGAAATTGGCCTATAATTTGTCGGTGAGAGTTTATTACCTGATTTATAAATTGGAGTGACTATCGCCTTTTTAAAGCTATGCGGAAAGATTCCAGTTGAAAAGCTTGTATTGCATAGGTGAGATATGGGCGCGGATAAATAATTTCTGAAATTCTTGAAAATAAATGTTGGTATTAAGTCATGACCGGAAGCACTCGTAATATTTATATTTGCAAGGATGGTTTGTATTTCGAGGTGATTAGTTGGAGTAAGCACGAAGGAGTCAAGAGGTGGCTCCTTATTTTTAGATTTAGAAGCCAATGTCTCTTCTGTTTCATTAAGGGAAGCTAGAGTAGTCTTTGCAAGTTCACCTCCTACAGATACAAAGTAATTGTTTATTTCAGCCAAGGCATCATGCTTATTGGGTTTAGTATTCAAGAGGTCAGCATTGGGTACTTTACAAGGCTTTATGTTACAAGACTCTTTGATTATGTTCCAGACCTTCTTAGCGTTACCATTGTTTTTCTCCAACTTAGCTTTATAATATTCTATTTTAACATTTTTTATTATTTTGTTACACACATTCCTATATTTTTTGTATTCGTTAAGGGAGTCGCTATTCATGGATATTTTTAGTTTTTTGTGTAATTTATCTCTTTTTCTAATGCATTTTATCAAACCTTGGGTTATCCACGGCTTAATAGGTTTCTTTCGATTGGGAATTTTCTTCAGGACTTTACAACTATCAAGTACTTCCCGTATCTTATTTAAGATGAATTCTAATATCTGGTTTGGGTCTTCAATTGTGTATATCTCAGACCAGTTTATATGTTTGAAGCGTTCTAAAAGGAGATCATTATTATAAACCGTGGTGTAACGTGGTACGTTATTTTTTGTAATTTTATTCATATTCATTAACAAGAGTATAGGGGCATGGTCAGTAAGAGGATCAAATACAACTGTTTTACATTCATTCTTGCTGCGAACCATGAAATGGTCAATACAGGAGTTCACTCGTGTAGGCCTGTTAATACCTTGCCTTAATCCATAGTAATGCATCAAGTTCAGATAATCACATGTATGACCAGTGATACTACCAGGCAATAAGTCAAGATTGATATCTCCAGTCAAAATAATATTATTAGTTCGCGTAGTGCCTAATATTTGATTTAGGTCTTCAATATATTTAGCTGGATTTGAGCTAGGGGATCGGTAAGAACAAATAAGTGTAGTACTGTTTTTTGCAAGAGATACGCTTAAGCACGAGCCACCATCCACTATTGGTTCAGAGAAAGAGTAATCAAGGTTATCCTTGATATATACAATTACACCGTCATTTTGGTTATGGCTTCTTTGTGTTTGGATAGAGGAATACGAATCAATAGATGGTATGATACTGTTTTTATCTATCCAACACTCAGTCAGTACCACAATATCAATATGGGCGTTTAGACATGACATGAAGAATACAAGAATATCAAAATTTTTAGAGATACTTCGTATGTTAACCGTCAGTACAGTCAGGGAATTTTTAGTAAAACTAGCATTAAATTTGTCCGTATATTCAGATGGACTGGATAGTTGATGACATTCTATTTCACAAATTTCTTCCAATTCAGATAAAATTATATTATTATTTAAAGAATCGAATTTGAAAAACGGGTAGTAGGTTGTCACATTTTAAAAGACTTGCATATTCATTTGTAGAGGTACGACACAACAAACTTGGCCAATGAACTATGATGAAATGGAAAAACATAATGTCCACATATTGGAACAGTTGGCTCTCATCTCTGAACGGATATGAATGAAGGGTAAATGAGTGAGTAATGTGCTTAAATTTATTTGATTTTGTAGCATGTATGTGTATTAGAGTGGATAGTAACAATAATTGTGTTGAATATAATATAATATTACAAGTACATTTAAAAACATGGTTAAAAGTATATAAAGTAAAAGTTCTAATATTGTACAAATCAGAAACAAAATTTAGGAGATTTGCTAGTCATAGGGGGGCGTCGTTCATCCCTCTTAGCTGGGCTTCATCCTTGATAAGAATGTGTTGAGCGCCATCTGTCTTTCTGAGGAAGATCCTACCATTCGAAGTCCAACAAAATTTGTAGTTGCGATTTTTTGCAAAAATCCGAGTTAAATAAAATAATTTTCTTGATTTCGGTGTGAGACTTTCTGTTATGTAGATGGGCACGTTCGGACCAGGGAAATCAAGATTATGAGAACTGAATTTATTATTTGGGTTCTTTTTATTATAATCCTTGACCTTAGCTAGGAGATTGTTTTTTATTGAAGACGAGGAAAAATCAACAAGCACAGTTTGCATAGCTGATTGGGGGTTATGTTTATTGTAGATTCTCACGGTTTCCTTTATGTCTGCTCGTTGTATGGGCACGTCCAAAGATTTGCACGTTTTAGTGACTATTGATGCGAGGTCCGGGCTCGTTTCGATGGCTTTAGAAGGGATGTTTCGTAGTTCAATCATATTTGATTTCTGTGCTCTTTGAATAGTTTCAATTTGGTCTTCTAATGTTTTGACATATTCTAGAGTTTTCTTCCTGTCTTTTTGCATTTCACCTACCAATATTTTTAAATCTTCGTATTTTTGAGATAAAAAGTTAAAAGATTTTTCAATTTCACTGTTTGTATTTCGAATTTCTATATTTGTTTTTTGTATGTTAGCATTTTGTTTTTTTACCTCATTAATATCATCACTAAGTTTTTTTAGAACACACTCTTGCTCCTTTTTCCAAGCATCGATTATTGATAAGATTTCATCTTTAGACTGTGAACGTTCTTCATTAGATTTGCAACTGTCCTCTTCCTGTGACGCACGCCGACGTTTTTGTCGTTTGGAAAATGCACCCTTTTTCTTGTCAATGGCGTTCTGATGCTTAAAGGTTTCTGAATCAGAATTACATACGCTGTGAATTTTATTATCAGGCGGGGTGCGCTGCATTTTATTTATTTATTTATTATTATTATTATTTTTCTTTTTCTCTCTCTTCTTTCCCTATTCTATTTCCCTTAGTTCAGTTGGAAAATAACAACAACCCAAAAAAATAAAAAAAAAATAAATAAATAATTATGGAAGGATGTCTGAGATTTGATCTCGGGGCTTCTGAGGTCTTGAAACGCTGTCCGAAGGCGATACCGTAAAGCTAGCACGACATTTAAGAGTGATCTTGAAAAAATGTATCTGCTTTAGCTTAAGTAAAACCGTTATAAAGTTCAAGGTCGAAGTGTCATTGCACAATAAAACGCAGTTTTATTTTATTACATTACAGGTAAATTAGCTTGGAGAAATTTTTGCGTTTGTAGTAGTGTATGGTCAGCAAATAAAAAAAAACAACATTTTATTTTTAGTTTTTATTCAAGTATATAATATTAGTATTATTAATATTTTATTAGTTCCAAACATTACAAGCAGTGCCGATTTTTACTTCAGTGAAGACGTGTATGAATTAGGTGTTCTCCGGCCAAAAATGTAAACCACGGTAAAAGTGAAACTGTTCGAACGGTTCCGAACACTGCTTTGTGTAGCGCATGTCGCGTGACGGTCGGCTGCCGAGTAGGTATACCTACTCGGCAGCCGCGATACACGCGACAGACCAAAAAGTTTGAGACGATGTAATAAAAGTTTCACTTTAATAACAAACAATAACAACAATAACAAACAATAACAACAATCAACAAATACAAAATTTAACAATTAAACTACGTAATAATTATAATTTTCGAATGAAATGTGTGCTTTATGTTCTAACGGTACCAAGCGACTGACGCCGGACTGCACGAGGCACCTGCGGACAGCGTAAACTGGTTTATTCTGGTTTTGTGCGTGTTTCCACTTTCCACTATCAAGTGACGATTTATTTATTTGTTTTGTTTCGTAATTATTATGGTCAAATATTAATTACGAAACAAATTATTATGAACAAGATATTTTATTGTTTCACGGTATTCGCCTTGTCATTGGCTCAAGGACGTAAAATTGAATGATATATTATTTTTTTTATAAAGTCAAAACCATTTTCTTTAAAACATAAATCAGAGTATTGCTAGGGATAAGTATAAAATTAAATAGTAATGTTAGGATATCGAAACATTTTTGTATAGGCTAGAACGATATAATGGAAACGCGCTCTAAGATCTGAGTAATATACACACCACTACATATGCAAAAATTTCTCGAGACTAATTTCACTGTACACTATTGTTTTTTTTTATCAAAACATGTATGTATTTGAGTAGTTAGCAGCATATAATATTCTGAATTTCTGATCCATGCCTATTCACTCAAAACTAATAACACTAATGATTTGTAACAGTAAATTATTTCAATAGGTATTTGAACATTTCATAACCAACAAGTAAGAATAATTCGTATACAAGATACAATAACAAATCTAATACACTATTTATTATTTTATTATATTTCATTATGTGAAAATAACCAGGAAGGTGAAAAACATATTTACGAAAACAAAGTAACATATGGTTTTGCTATTAGCTATCAGGAAAAAAAATCGTATTGGAACAAAAGAAGGATTGTAACTGAATTAGGTAATTAGGTATGTTTGTTTCTGGGTGCACCGTTTTCGACGACGCGACGGCCGACGCGTGACGTAAACAGAGTAGGTACCTACTTTGCTAAAACAAACTAAGTAATAAAATTGTGTGTCTGTCTGAAAATTCGCTAAAGCATATTTTACCAATGTTTGCAAGTTTGTGATTACTTTGATAGTTTATCGATTTATAATAATTGTATACTTATATCATTGTTTAAAAATATTCAAACACAATATGATATAGGTACTGATTTATCACTGGTTTCAGTGATGAACTGATGAGTCAATGTTAGCCACAATACTATTCACTTTCGTCATACATGTGTATGAACTATGATTGATGTGATTTGCAATGTGGTGAAATTTCATAAAAATCACGGGCCAATTTTTTGTTTTGAATCCCACCGAAAATACATATACATATTACTAATTGCGTTATTAGAATAATTAATTACTATACCCACGATCAATTATTACAATTGTAATGTAGGTATTAGGTATAGGTGAGTACTTATACCTATATATAAATATAATGTGACTCCTATCAGATATCACTAAGGAATTTAGGTCACACGTGTCTTTAAAAACTATAAAGAATATCATATTTAATTATTTTAATTGTTACTGGAATATCATATTATTTTTCCTTAATTAGTAACTAGAGACTAGCAATCCGACGCCTGTAATCGGATAGATATTTAGTTTAAGTACCTATTTACATTTTAATATAAAAAGGGGTAATTTCTCTAATAAAAGTCAGTGTATAACCAACCATCAATCGTTTTATTTCTCTCCACGCACACCACACATCACATGGCGACCCTGCCAGCGCGGGCGCGTCGGATAACAGTGTTCTAGAATTACGTTCCGTATTTGGCACCGAAATCGGAGTTTCATCTTCATACGGAGAGCCGAAGGCTTCATAATAAATTATTATGGAGAATTACGCCAGTCGCACCGATAATCGGACGTACTTGCAAAGATGGAAGTCTTTTCATATATCGATTTTATTAAAAGCAGACTATTAATAGTATGCCAGATATACGAAGTTAAATTTCAAGCCATTCGCTTAATTCAAGACCAACATCGTGACAAAATAGAGGCTTACGTAGAGGGTCACATTAATCAAAATACATCCCCTACAAAAATAAGCCTAATGCAAAAAATATCATTAGAATGCAGCTTGGATGTGGACTTCCCCGACGGAACGAGAGCTATTGCAAAGATTGAAGAAGTTTATAGCGGTAGCGTGTTATTTTTATACAAAATAAGTTGGGAAAGAGATTCTACATACGCAGATTGGTAAAGACAAAATGGGCAAGCAGCAATCTAAAGAAGTCGAAAAAGAAGAAGTATTTATAACACAGAGCGGACAGAACAACTACGCACCAAACAACATCGCACCCTGGGAAAAATCAGAAACTATGTTCAATTTGATCGTGGTAATAGCAGTCATTTGTGGAATAATATTTGCGTATTCTGTTTACAAGAAGATGCACAAGCGACTTACAAAGAAGATACAGCGGCAAGCTACGGAAATAGTTTTGAAGTCACGTCGCGCCTCGGTTTAAAGGGACATAAAAAGTAAAACAGAACTTGAAAACCCAGTTCAAAAGTGGCAATTAGTGTGTGCAGTGACTCGCAGTATACTTAAGTAAGTGGCAATTTTTCCTTTCTCTCTAATCTATTTTTATTTAATCACGTTTATCCTTTATGTAGAAATATAATTAACATATTAATTAAACTTATGTTTAAAAAAAATATATATATATAAATATATAAACATAAATGTCTAATATAATATTACAAAAATATTTAAATGATTTGCTAGAAATTAAGCAATATTTAGTTAAGTTTGGAATTAAACGTCTTAAAAGTGAAACAGCATTCGAAAAATACGAAGTAGCTAAACAAGTATATAAGGAGTATAAAAACTATATACAAGTGGTAGAAATTAAAGTAGAAGAATTAAGTGTAACATTAGAAATAGATAGTCTTTTTGATAAAATCAAAAATCTTATGACAATCATGTCGACAAAACCAGAATTTGAGTTAAAAACGGCAGTTTCTCTGTTGCCCGTAATGGACGACACAGAAAATGTCACTCTGCAGTTAATAGATGCTATTGAATTATATGTGACAATGATTTCAAAAGAAAGTATTACAAATCTTATTCAATTTGTTTGCAAGACACGGTTGTCACGAAACGCGAAATTAAGATTAAAAGATACCTATAGTAGCGTAGAAGAAATGGTTAGTGACATGAAAAAGCACCTCCTAACTACTAAGTCAGAAATCGCCTTGCAGAAAAAATTATTAAATTGTTATCAAGGAAATCGGTCGATAGATAAATTTGGAACAGAGCTCGAGCAACTGTTTGTTAACCTTACCATCTCACAATCAAAAGGAAATTCAGACACGTTCAGTATTCTGAAATCCATAAATGAAAAACAGGCAATACATAAATTCGCCGATGGTCTACGGAATGACAGATTGAAAACTGTTATAGCTGCACGAAATTACAATTCGTTAAAGGACGCTATTCAAGGCGCAAAGGATGAGGAAGTAACGATGACTTCTCCATCATCTAACCAAGTATTCTTTGCAAAAGGAAGACCCTATCATCGGGGACTCCAAGGATCTAAACACTGTGGAAAATCATATTCCTATACTAATTCAAGGTCACCAAAAACACAATTTAAGAATACATTCACCAACTATTCATGTGGTAGGAATCAAGGGAATTTTCAAAGAGGTCGAGGTAAAACAAACGGAAGGAATAAATCAAATACCCGTAGTACTCAACCATATACTCATAAAAACAGAAACCAGCATCAGCAGGTAAATTTGGCCCAAAGTTCGCAAAATGAAGAGGACGAAGATGAGCAAAGCTCGATACCGAAGTGGTTTTTTCGACAATAATGAATACGTATTAAGTTATAACAACATGAATTCAGTAAAATTTTATATAAATCATAAAAAACTAAATTTTCTATTAGACACTGGAGCATCCTTATCTATAATTAAAGATATTGCTATACAACATACTAAACACAAAGTTACCCAAAAAACAACACAAATTAAGGGCATTGGTGGAAAAATAACCTCAGACAGATATACAAAATTAACATTGAAATATAAAAATGAAAAATTTGAACATAAATTTCATATATTTAAAACATTACCATTAAACATTGACGGTATACTCGGGCAAGACTTTTTGTCGAGATACAAATCATTACTAAATTTTGAAAACCAAACATTAACGCTTCAAACAGATTCAAAGTATACAACAATACCAATAGACATGTTTTCAACAGAAGATATAAACACAACAAGCATAAAACTGCCACCCAGATGTGAAAAAATAATTAATATAAAAACGAACCATACTAGCAACTGTGTAATAACTTCAAAAGAGGTGTGTGATGGAGTATTCATAGCTAATACTTTGAATAAAGCCAGAAATGGAAAAATATCGATACATATTATGAATACTAGGGAAACAGAAGTAGTTTTACATTGTTTCACACCAGAGATAATACCTTTAGACGAGTTTGAGTGCTTCACATTTGAAGAAGTAACAAACAATGGAGAAAGAGTTAAAAGGTTATTCGATTTACTGAAACTAGAAAACATGAACGCAGAAGAACAGAAAAGTATTGCAAGTATATGTGCTAAGTTTGCAGATATATTCCACTTGTCGGGTGATCGACTGAACACTTGCAATTTATACGAACAGAAAATACACCTAAAAGAAAATACCAATCCAGTTTACTCTAAACCTTACAGACTACCTCATTCACAGAAAGCGGAAATTAGTAAACAAATACAGGAAATGATAGACAACGATATTATCGAGGAATCAACTTCAGAATGGTCCAGCCCATTACTGATAGTGCCTAAGAAAAAAGGAGCAAATGGTGAAAAGAAATGGAGAGTTGTACTAGATTACAGAAAACTAAATGATTGTATCAAAGACGATAAATTCCCATTGCCAAATATTACCGAAATATTGGACTCTTTATCAGGAGCTATGTATTTTAGTCACTTAGATCTCAATCAGGGCTATTATCAAATGAAATTAGATGCAGAAAGCCGAAAATATACAGCATTCGTAGCTGATAAACATTATCAAATGAAACGTTTACCAATGGGTCTAAAAACAAGCCCTAGCGCATTCAGTAGAGCGATGACAATTGCATTATCAGGATTAAATTATGAAAAATGCATAGTCTACCTGGATGATATTATTGTGATGGGAAGAAATTTAAATCAGCATAATAAAAATCTTATTGATGTATTCTCACGTTTAAGAAAAGTAAATATGAAATTAAACCCATTAAAATGTAATTTTTTGAAAAAAGATCTTTTGTACCTAGGTCACATCGTTACACCAGAAGGTATAAGACCAGATCCAGAAAAGATTAAAGTCATGCAAAATTATCCAACTCCTAAAAACGCAGATGAAGTCAAAAGGTTTGTTGCGTTTGCCAATTATTATAGAAAGTTCATACCAAATTTTGCAAACATTACAGCAAGTTTAAATAATTTAACCAGAAAAAATGTTAACTTCAATTGGACTACAGATTGTCAAAATTCTTTTGAAACTTTAAAACATACACTATGTAACCCGCCTTTATTGCAATATCCAAATTTTGAAGAAAGTAATGAGTTCATTATTCATACAGACGCTTCAGGGTTAGCGATTGGAGCTGTTTTATCAAATCAAGACAAAAGACCAGTAGCATATGCCAGTCGTACTTTAAACAAAGCTGAAAGAAACTATCCTGTGATAGAAAAGGAACTTTTAGCAATTGTGTGGGCTATCAAATATTTTCGACCATACATTTATGGAAGAAAGTTCAAAATTTGTACAGATCATAGACCATTGATATACTTATTCAACATGAAAGACCCATCGAGTCGACTTACCAAATTCAGGCTATGTTTAGAAGAATACGATTTTGTAATAGAATACACGCGAGGAAAAGATAATGTCGCTGCAGACGCTTTATCTCGTATAGTATTAACAACGGACGACCTAAAGTCTATTAATAATAAAGTCAATTGCCTCATGGTTATGACTAGAAGACAAAGAAAAATGATGGATGAAACGGAAAATAAGAAGAAGGATAACGATGAAAAAGCTGACGATTGGACTGATCACCCAAGAGTCGTAGAAATACTTAAACGGACAAAAAATTCGATAGAATTCAATTTTGAGACTAACGAATATACGAAGAACGAGACATGTTCAGAAAATGTCCATAGTAAAGAAAAAACATTTATGTATACACCTTCAAGGAATATGGTTACAATGAATCCTAATTCTAGATCATGGTTGAAACGAGCTTTCGCAGTGAGAGAATTAGAACAATTCTGTAACAAAGAAAATATTCAAGAATTATGCATAATAAAAAATGAAAGAAATGAAAAATTAATAAAAGAGCTAGCTCAGGAAGTAAAAAATATAAATAAGTGGCAAGGACCACGGATATGCATAATAAAAGGTGTAGTAAAAATAGAAAATATGGATGACAAAAAGGTCATACTAAATGATTTTCATATATTACCAAGCAGTGGACATGCTGGTATAAGAAGAATGACGAATAACATAAAGAAACGTTACTACTGGACAAATATGGACAATGACATAACTAACTTTGTGAATAAGTGTGAGCAATGTCAAAAGCAGAAATTTCATAAGCAAGTGAAGCAACCTATGTGCATTACTAGCACTGCATCTTCAGCTTTTGAAAAAATATTTCTTGATACAGTTGGTCCAATAACACGAGATGTTAATGGAAATGCCTATATACTAACACTACAATGTGAGTTGACGAAATACGTGGAAGCATACCCAATACCAAATAAGGAAACAGACACAGTAGCTCGTGCTTTCGTTGATAATTTTATTTTACGTTACGGTATTCCGCAGACGATTGCAACTGACAGAGGTACTGAGTTCATTTCAGCAACTATGAAAGATGTTTGTAGATTGTTAGAAGTAAAGCAAATACAATCAACAGCATATCACCACGAAAGTATTGGTTCTTTAGAAAACTCGCACAAAACATTGGGAGCGTTTCTAAGGATTCAAACTAACAACCAAACTCAAAATTGGAGCTCTTGGTTACAATATTGGTGTTTTGGATATAATACAACGGTTCATAGTGAAACACAATATACACCTTATGAACTTGTATTTGGTAAATTGTGTGGTATACCAAGTAATCTTGTAAATAAAATTGATCCAATTTACAATTTTGATAACTACCCTATTGAATTAAAATACAGGCTACAAAAATCCCAGCAAGAAGCAAGAGAAAATTTAATACAGTCCAAATTAAGCAGAAAAATCAATTATGATAAAACAACAAATTCAATAAACTATAAAGAGGGAGATCTATTACTTGTTAAAAAAGAAAATAGAGAAAAGTTGGATCAAGTTTATATGGGACCATACAAAGTAATAAGTGATATGGATTTCAATGTAAAAATATTACAAAATGGTAAAGAAAATATAGTTCATAAAAATAGAACAATACCGTATCATATACATATAAAAAAAAATGTATTAGATATTTTTTTTTTTAAAAAAAGGAGAGAGATGTAATGTAGGTATTAGGTATAGGTGAGTACTTATACCTATATATAAATATAATGTGACTCCTATCAGATATCACTAAGGAATTTAGGTCACACGTGTCTTTAAAAACTATAAAGAATATCATATTTAATTATTTTATTATTAATTAATTATATTAATTTAATTATTTATTTATTTCTCTCCACGCACACCACACATCACACAATTTACAATATAGTCTCAAATGCATACTAGAGAAATATTGCAATTTGAATCAAAAAATGCATAGCATACAAAAATAAATTCACAACACAAGAAATTCCGCGCGCAAATCATAGCGCGTGTCAATGAAATCAAGAATGTAATTTTATATCAAGCCGACGACGACGCCGAACTAAAGTACCTACAGTACCATTTACCTTCAGTGTACAATACAGTTTACAGACCTACGACGGACGAACAATAATGAGTAATAAATTGTTTACAAAAAAAAAACATAGTTTCTAAGGTCATTAGTTTTATTTTATTTTATTGTTATTTTCTTTGAACGATTGGAAATGAAATTACTCAATTATTACACATAGAACTTTGATTTATTAGAATTATGCGAATTATGTATAAGATAACGAACGCGAATGCACGACATCTAGCGCGTCAATGTCTAAACATCGCCATTCGTTTAGACATTGACGCGCTAGATGTCGTGCTTTATGTCGTGTTTCGCTTGGCAAAAGTCACGCACACTACTGTAGAAGTGTCAAATTTTGCCGGTATTTCACTGTTGTTTTTCTAAGTAAATAATGTAAGTTATTGATTAAAAAGGTCGAACGCGGACACATTTCATTGTAGAGAAGTGATAAAATGATTAGTTTTAAAGAAATAGTGTCTGTGTTAAGTGTTTAGTCGTCATCAAAAATGTATGGAGGGACGGTCGGAACATCCACCTTAAACAAGAATTATTTCATATAGGTTTTCTATTCAAGAACTGCTCTTACCAATTCAAGATCCTTGGCATCTTGTGGATGTGGATAACCTGAGCATGATGGTTGATCAGTAGTATTTGATATGTCAATTAAGGCAAATTGAGATGGATGGTCTGCCTGAAAGAGATAAAAATGTTACTTATAACATTGGATATGGTCCCAAGTAATAATAAATAGATTGCTACAGAAACATGGACTCAATGTTTGGTAAATTGTAAAACTTTTAGTATTTTTTTTATTAAAAGCATTTATTGAACAAACATAGTGTATTATACTTATGGATAGTGTAGCTTTCCAACAACGAAAGAATTAAAAAAATTGGACCAGTACAACAGTAGGACAACTAAAAAAATAACTCAGTAGGTTTTAAGTACCAGTCATCACACCACTTGTCTCATGACACTCTAGGTCTCTAGAGCATATCAGTCAAAAAAGATATTGTGAAGCTTAAGTAAATGAATCCTTAGACACTATCGGAAATTTAAGAACAATTATAATCTTTTTTCCATTAAAATAATATCCTGGTTTTATTATATCGTAATATTGTCTTAATTCTAACTCTAAAATTCTATCCTTACCATATATAGTATTTAATTTTATTAATATATCCTTTAACACATTTGAACTTAACATAGAATGATGTGTTGAGGACGTACGAATGAAAGCTAATGTATTTTCAATTCTAACCAATTCTTGCAATATATCATCTACATTTTCTGTCATTATGCTAAGGATTTGGGCAAATTTAGCATATTTTATCAAACGGGATATTTGTATCCTGGAATCAGATAAATTTAAAGTCAATAACGTTCAAGATAGAATTCGAGGACAACCACTGAAAATAAGTAATATCGACTTAAATGAAATACACTTCAACCACAGCCCTGAAAATCATGTAAAGTTGAATTCAATAAATTTGGAAGATCTGCATAAGATTCATACTAAGGTACTGATGCAAGCACCGATTGAACTAGAAAAGAATACATCGACGATATACCATACCACTGTCCCAATTTATACATTCCTTTTGGGCACTTTGCTACTTTTCGCAACTTACAAAGTAATCCGTTATAAGAACGTTACGTGCTGGAAGAATCAAGACGACCCTAATACAAAGACGGAAGATCAAGACAGTCAAAATTGTACCGAATCTTCGCCAGGACCACAGTTTCCAGCAACATTTTATCACACCGTGCTCAAATAGTTGCTGGTCTTCGGGGGGAGGAGTTACGCCAACGGATCCCCAAGACATTGCTGCGTCGACGTTTCTCACGGGAACGTATTGTACGGACGTAGCAGCTAGGCTATTCTGTAAAAAACGCGCCCGAACTCGCATCTCACCTGAGTGAGTCGACTCACTTCACTTTCGAACGTTCGAGTTTTTGGTTTCGCATTCTGTAAACATCCGCTCGGCAGAGGCGAAGCGAAGTGAGTCTCACTTCGAAACTCACTTGCCTAGTGAAGGGATCTTATAGATTTGAATTTATCGACATTGTTATTATCTTTAAAATGCGGCAATTTAACACATTTTGAAGACATAATAACACTTTAGTATTGTACCGTGGGTGGAATTAAACTAAAATTGCAATTTTACACTGATAAATTCTTTAAAATCAAAATAATTCTAGCGTCACTGAAAAAAAAGGACGCTTGTCTGTGGTTCGTTTGACTTATGTTTATTTCTCAAGTGGTTTTTTGTACCTAATTTTAAAGTGTTTCGTGTTGCATTCTTTCTAAAAGTTATGTTGGAGTTTTGGCTGCATATTACATTCGATGTCCCCGAATTTCATTATTTTGTGTTGTTTAATCGATAGCTGGTAGTGGATTTTCTTAACAAACTGCTTTTCTTTTCCATCAAAAATGCGTAGTTTTTGTGAAAATCGAAATTGAAAATGATATTTTTTAAGGTTATTTTTGTACTAAAAACGCAACTTAAAGTAAAATCTTAAGCCATTATAGTATCAAAATGTCTAATTATCACACTCACACGCATTATTTTTAAATATATTTACGTACCTATTACTTTATTTACATATTACAATTTATTTTGTCAAAATAGTATTTTAACAATTTAGTATAGCCAAAAATCGTTCCATATTTTGTATTCACAACAAGCCACAGATAACACAGATTAGTTAATATGACGCAGATCACAGATTAGCAATACAAATATACTAGCTTATCATAGAGTATAAATGATACATTTTAATTTTTAATGTTTTTTTTTATAGCTCACTTGCTTCAGTTTTAAAAATCGATTAACTTTTACTTTTAGTATTCAAATAGGTAGCGAGGAGCGAAGCGACGAGCGTGTTAGGTTAACTGTTGAACTGCCGCACGAGCCGAGCGAGCGAAGCGAGCGTGCCGCGGCAGCGGCCGGCGAGTGCCAGAAGCGACTTTAGGGCGATTCCCACTCAAACAAAAAAAAACTACGTAGGTTTAAACAACCTGTTTGTATTTTATTTATGTATCGTAAAATTTTTGTTATTATCAAATGCTATCTAAATTAAAATTACGAAGTGTCTAGTCGTCCGCTAAACGGATGAATAAAATAAATTAGTCGTCCGATTACCGGATGAATAAAATAATTTAATCGTCCGATTATTCGGATTACTAGATAACCTTTTAACACTAAAGCTAGTTGGGTTGGACTAAAGCAAAGGGGGCTCAGGACTTAGAAAATTTTTGATGGAGTTGGTGTCATTATAACACCTATTTATTATTGTTTTATCGTAAAGATTACGCTAATATAAGCATGTTTTATAGGAACAACTTTTCTCTAAAATCAAAAATGGCCGAGATATTCGCCCTCAATTCGTTAGGTTAGGTTTAGGTTAGGTTAGGTTAGGTTTCTTAAAAAAAAAACTACACAGAAATAGGAGCCCCGCGAAGCGGGGCTCCGTCGACGCGCAAAAAAAATCAAGTTTAGGTTAGGTTAGCCGTTAGGTTAGGTTAGGTTAGGTTTCTTAAAAAAAAAACTACACAGAAACAGGAGCCCCGCGAAGCGGGGCTCCGTCGACGCGCAAAAAAAAATCAAGTTTAGGTTAGGTTAGCCGTTAGGTTAGGTTAGGTTAGGTTTCTTAAAAAAAAAACTACACAGAAATAGGAGCCCCGCGAAGCGGGGCTCCGTCGACGCGCAAAAAAAATCAAATACCTACGTGTGCCCTCCTCCCCCCTCTCCTCCCCCCACAAAAAACCTATAATACGTGCGGCAGTTCTCTAAAGAATTATTATTTTATTCATCCGGTAATCGGACAACTAATTTATTTTATTCATCCGTTTAGCGGACGACTAGCGCTGTCCTTAAAATTATTTTTGACAAATTCATTTTAAAAATCACTTTCGAATTATATTTATTATCTACAATTGTGAACGCGTCATAATATAACATTTATTATCTATAATGGCATGTCGTAAATACGTGGTAAATACAAACTTACATTTTCCAGGTAATATAATTTAAGAAATTGTTATAAATAAATTAATAATACGGCATTATATTTAAAAATATTGCCTGTGTGCGAGATTACTAGAAGTTTTAATACGACAATGGTATAAAAGTGTCGTTTTTAGTACAAAAATAACCTTAAAAAAAATAATTTTCATTTTCGATTTTCACAAAAACTACGCATTTTTGTTGGAAAAGAAAAGCAGTTTGTTAAGAAAATCCACTACCAGCTATCGATTAAACAGCACAAAATAATGAAATTCGGGGACATCGAATCAAATATTTAACCGGAGTTTTAGTTAATGTTTCAGTTTGGCTTTATTAAGTTGTTGTGTAATTGCTGTTAAACGTGTTGCATAAATTATTTAAAGGAGAAAACTGCAAAAATAACAACTATGAGGTGAGTAATGTGATTCTTGTATTTAACTAAAATATTATCTTATACAACAAGCTTATTGAAATATTTAACTTAAAATCTTAAACATTGTAGCTCCTCGGAAAGGTCGTCTCATCCCTCCCGTGCCCAAGTAGAGTATCTAGTCGACTATCTTAGCAAACATCCTAGCTTAGCCAAGGGTTTTTCAAAAGTCCCGAGCGCTAGAGACGAAGCTAGAAAAACATGGGAGGAGTTGACTATCAAATTAAATAGCTTGGGAGGCTGCACTAAAACATGGAAACAGTGGACAAAGGTAGGCAATAGGCATATAGAAAACTATTCATCTTATACCGTGTAGGTATCTGGCTTACCTATATATTATTAATAAACTTTTAATTTTGCTTTAGTATTGGTCTGACAAAAAGAGTGCCGTGAAGAAAAAAGCTGCCCTAAGATACCGGGCACGCAATAAGACTGGTGGTGGATGTGAATCGGTGGTGGAGCTTTCAGAGGTGGAGGAGAAAATACTCACATTAATGGGCGGGGAAGGTTTTGCAATTGGTGATAGGCATTTGGAAATTAATCCATTTGAAGTAAGCTATTGTTATCGATTTTGTTGATCCGATACATGTATGTATGTAAAATATAATTATTCAATGTCATGTTCTTTTTTTAGGAAATCCCCGTCCTTACTGATGCCAACGAAAGCCCCACATTGTCGACTTCATCTATGATAAATGAAACCACAACTATTGTAAGTAAATACCTAGTGTATTAATAAAATATTACTTAATAATAAACAACTTATTAGTAAATGTTTCTTATATTGTTCTAGGAATACCAAGTCTTGGATGAGACTGCTATAAATACGGAAAATGTTAGTATGGCAGATACTGAGGTATATATTAATAAGATATTATGAAAATGGTACTTTTTTATTGATTCCAGTATTTGAAATACTATGTTTTTTTTTCAGAGACCTCAACTAATTCAGCAATATGTTAACTGTATCCCGAATCCCGAACCTTCCCCTGCTCATACACCACCGAGAGCGGAGGTAACGAGCCCTCTGCAAGCAGTTACCCCCTCTGGCTCAGGCAACTTTCCTGCTCGACGTCAATTGAACGTCGCGGGTCCATCACCACGTCGTACTACAAGTAATTATGAGATTTATGAATTGATTTACAATATTTATAATCCATACTAATATTATAAATGCGAAAGTAACTCTGTCTGTCTGTCTGTTACTCAATCACGCCTTAACTACTGAACCAATTTGCATGAAATTTGGTATAGAGATATTTTGATACCCGAGAAAGGACATAGGATAGGTTTTATCCCGGAAATCCTACGGGAACGGGTTTTTCTTTGAAAACGCGGGCGAAGCCGCGGGCGGAAAGCTAGTCAACAATAAAAATTTGGAAATACATACAAATAAAACTAAATAATACTTGATAATGAATTAAGGAAATAATAATAACATCAGAAGACTTGTCAAAAATGCGTCACCGCGACCGGTGGAAATAATAATAAATTAATATTTATTTTACGTTTCAGGGTCATCGAGTCGTCCACAACAACGGCAAAGAAGACGATCACCTCCATCACAAAGGCGGCAATCTCAATTAACAACCTTTACTGAAAGGTTTCTTAGCTTGGAAGAGCAACGGATTGAGATTGACCGTCGCTACTGTGAGTTACAGGAGGTGATGGTCAACTCACAAAGGGAGACCAACAGAATGACAGCAGAGGGCCTGATTGCCGTCGGGGAAGGTCTTAAATTATTAGCTGAAAATTTAAAAAAATAAAATACTTTTATACTTAAATACATTTATTAGTTCTTAACTTATTTTAGTAGTAAAAAATTATCTGTGGTTTTACTTATAGTTTCTTAATTTACTAACATTAGTTTATAAGCCCTAATTGAGTTACTAACACCTATGAATATAATTTTCTGGAATAAATAATTTGCATTGATTTTTGATTGAATTAATTACAATTACCGCGTGTTCCTTGCCCTCCATAATTCATTTATCAATCTTTGTCTACATAGCTGACCAAGTGCAGTTTCATTAGGTACATCCTCATTTGAAG